>NC_083462.1:2337740-2635240 GCF_030014155.1 Tachysurus vachellii | reverse complement strand
GTCCAGTATTTTTCCTTTTGGCTTTTTGATTTTCTGTGATGAAATGTGAGGAAATTCTGAGCGCTCTCTCTCTCTCTCTCTCTCTCTCTCTCTCTCTCTCTCTCCCACACACACACACACACACACACTCTTTGAAACTATCATTTATTCATTATATATGTGACATGATTGTAGCCACTAAACCACAAAGCTCACATTGCTAATTAAAACCAGGAAATTCTGAGCTGTGTGTGTGTGTGTGTCTGTCTGTCTGTCTGTCTCTCTGTCTGTCTCTCTCTCTCTCTCTCTCTCTCTCTCTCTCTCTCTCTCTCTCTCTCTCTGGGGTGAGATGACATTGTGTTGTTTTTCTAGAGTCTGTTTATATTTTACTGCCAAATCTAAAAGTCTCTCCAACTGTCTACAGTATTGTTCAGGATGGTAAATTTTTAGAGACTCCACAAAAGCCTGCAGTTCACACTGACCATGTTCATGTTTGGCTTTGCAGATTCCTCTCCTCTGATTGGCTCTGGCAATGCTGTAGGCCTCAATGTCTACAGATCTAAAGCAGGAGAAGTTTTGTTAAAACCTTTTGTAGCACAGATCTTCAGTTGCAGTGATTAAAATCCCCAGCAACATGCTATTACATGCTATTACAACAATGTATATGAACTCACGTTCACACATACTGTAAGAGCCTGCACTTAATTATTAGGTATTTAAGATCAGCAGAGCAGTGAGAAACAACAGTGATAGAGACATTGCACCATGTTTTGTTTACATAAATGTATAAGCCCTCACCGCTGTTTTTACCTGTGCTGTTGCTTCTCTATCAGCCCTGAAGATGCTAAAGTGTGTTTCAGTTTCCAAGAAGATCATAATATTACAGTCAGTTATCAGTATCTGAGTGAGTGTATTAATTCTGTGGTTGTCCAGTTTGTTCACCATGGAGCACACATTGGCAAGTAAAACACTTGGTAGTGCTGGTCTGTGTAGCCCGTGGCCCTCAGAGTTTCCCCCATCTTTGTTTACCGTCTCTGCACTGGCGTCAGAGTCTTCAGTGAGAAACATAGGGCTCACTGTGTTGTGGCTTCCTAAGAAGCTCCGGTTGTAGGTGCTCAAAGTCATAAATTTAGTTCAAAACAGAGTTTGTGTGTGCATCTCTACTCTTCCCTGAACTCTAATGCAATCTCCACACAAATCAGTATTATTATTGGTTTAGAACATGAGCCATTACAAATATGTGTGCATTGCCCTCCAGCAGGTGTTGTGACAGAAAGTTTAAGCAATAGATGCCTCTTTGTGGGTAAGCTTGATGGCATAAGGTGCCAGATTTGTGGCTTGGCAGAGCTCTTATGTTTCTTCCACTATAGCAATATTTACTTCCTGTTTCAGAGTAAAATGATTCAGATTCCTACATTGGAATAAGTTTTTTTTAGAAATCACAGAGAAATGGTTCAGAAATAAAAAAAACTGAAATGAAACAAGTCCAGTATTTTTCCTTTTGGCTTTTTGATTTTCTGTGATGAAATGTGAGGAAATTCTGAGCGCTCTCTCTCTCGGGTGGAGACGACATTGTGTGGTTCTTCTAGAGTTTGTTCATATTTTACTGCCACATACACACAGGATCCAGACAGCAGAAATGATCCTTTCAGAATCTCAGAGCTCACTTTCCTTCACTGCTAATACTAAAATAACAAGTACATTAAATAGTAAATAATGTATAAGAAATTCCTCCACACACACACACACACACACACACACACACACACACACACACACACACACACACACACACACACACATTCTTTGAAACTATTATTTATTCATTATATATGTGACATGATTGTAGCCACTAAACCACAAAGCTCACATTGCTAATTAAAACCAGGAAATTCTGAGCTTTGTCTGTGTGTCTGTCTCTCTGTCTCTCTGTCTGTCTGTCTGTCTGTCTGTCTGTTTGTCTCTCTCTCTCCCCTCTCCCTCTCTCTGGGGTGAGATGACATTGTGTTGTTTTTCTAGAGTCTGTTTATATTTTACTGCCAAATCTAAAAGTCTCTCCAACTGTGTATTGTTCAGGATGGTAAATTTTTAGAGACTCCACAAAAGCCTGCAGTTCACACTGGCCATGTTCATGTTTGGCTTTGCAGATTCCTCTCCTCAGATTGGCTCTGGCAATGCTGTAGGCCTCCATGTCTACAGACCTAAAGCAGGAGAAGTTTTGTTAAAACCTTTTGTAGCACAGATCTTCAGTTGCAGTGATTAAAAATTAAAAATAGCACAAAATTAATGTATCTAATCCCTGCGATCTTCAGGGTTAGGGCACATGTTTTTGTCAACATCACATCTGATATCATCCAAGGCGATGCACCTGGGATAAACCCGCTTGGTATGTCAGATCCACCCTTGGAAATCTTGAACTGTGATGTCCCTGCTGCCAGCATCCATGGCTTCAAGGAGGGACATCTGGTCATGTGGCTGATGGTCATAAACCTTCCACATCCATGCAGAAAAGAACTCCTCTATGGGGTTGAGGAAAGGTGAACAGGGTGGAAGAAAGAGACTTACCAGTCTTGGGTGGACTTCAAACCATGCTGTTATTGCTTGTGAATGATGGAAAGCAACATTGTCCCAGGTAATTACAAAGGTCCTCTTGTTTTCACCCTCCTGATCCTGCTCTGGTACCAGGCGCTGGTGGAGATCATTGAGAAAGGCAAGGAGGCGCTTGGTATTATAGGGTCCAACCTGACATCTGTGAAGGAGTAATCCTGCATTTGCCATTGCTGCACACATGGTAATGTTTGCCCCTCTCTGTCCTGGCACATCAACTGTGGCCCTTTTTCCAATTATATTTCGTCCACGTCGACGCCTTTTGGATAGATTGAATCCTGCCTCATCTATGTAAATGAATTCATGAGGGGCCTGGTTGGCCTTCAATTCCATAACTCTCTGAAACAAAGTTTATGTACATCATGTCATTACTGTATACCATACTGTACTGTAACCTATTACTGTGTAGGTTACCTACTTGCAAAGTGCAAAGCTTATAGAACTGGACATTGAATTAAATATACACTATACCTGGACATATTGTCGTCGTAGCTCCTTGACTCTCTCACTGTTCCTCTCAGTGTAATGGTTGTGAGGCTGATGCTTTCTATATTGCCAAATATCTCATGGTCCTCAACAAATTCTAGTTTTAATTTCATGCAGTTTTATTGCATTATTTCCAACAACCATTTCTACAATGGCAAGCTCTTGATCATTATTGAGGAGCTTTCCTCTTCCCCCAGAGGGTGGAAGACGTTGCATTCTTTAGAGGGGAAAAAAATCAACATATGCATTACTGTATGACCTTATTGACATGTCAAGTGAGAATAGAAACAATCCATGTAAAATGCAATACTTACCTGTTGGTTTGTTGAAAGATGCCTCAAATTGGGTTACATGGTCAATGATAGTGGCATGAATTTCATCACTGACTACTGTTCTTGCAGCCCTTGGAATGCCACCACCACACATTCTTACACCCCCACCTTGCCCTCTCCTTGGGCCTGCTCCTCTTCCTGCACCTGCACCTCCTACTGCACCTCTCACTGCACCTCTCACTGCACCTGCACCTCCTACTGCACCTCTCACTGCACATCTCACTGCAACTGCACCTCCTACTGCACCTCTTACTGCACCTCTCACTGCACATCTCACTGCACCTCTCCCTGGCCCTGTATCTCTCACTGGAGCTGGTCTTCTTCCTGGGCCCCTTGCTCTTCCTCTTCCACGTCCAGACATTACAGTGTTTGTCTTTTTCTGTTTCTGTTTCCAAAAACATCACTCCTCAAAGTCCTCATTTTATAGTAATAGAAAAAAATAACCCCTGCCACTGAGTCTAAGCCAGACTGGAATCAGCTGTGGTTGGCCCAATTCATTCATTCATTCATTCATTCATTTTCTACCGCTTATCCGAACTACCTCGGGTCACGGGGAGCCTGTGCCTATCTCAGGCGTCATTGGGCATCAAGGCAGGATACACCCTGGATGGAGTGCCAACCCATCGCAGGGCACACACACACACTCTCATTCACTCACGCAATCACACACTAGGGACAATTTTCCAGAGATGCCAATCAACCTACCATGCATGTCTTTGGACCGGGGTACCCGGAGGAAACCCCCGAGGCACGGGGAGAACATGCAAACTCCACACACACAAGGTGGAGGCGGGAATCGAACCCCGACCCTGTAGGTGTGAGGCGAACGTGCTAACCACTAAGCCACCGTGCCCCGTGGTTGGCCCAATTCAACCAACATAAATCAGCTGTGTGTCAATTATTCAATTGTTTGTTTTTTATCAGCTGAGATATATTGTTTTTGAACTGATATCATTGCAGAAGCAGAGGTTTCTATACTGAATACTTTTATTCGTGAATACTACAAAAACAATCTATAATTTTGTTGGGAGGTATAGCTTGTCTGTTAAGAAAATGTAAGCATTGTGGAAATGTGTTCACTGATTGCATATTGTGTGAAAACGACATTAAATGTGTGAATGGTATGGCCACAAAAGACTGATGCTGTGCTAATTGTGTTTAGAGTTTTGAAAATGTGACAACTGTTTGGACAAACGCTTGTTAGCGACTGAAAAAAACTGTAATTATTAGGTATTTAAGATCCGCAGAGCAGTGAGAAACAACAGTGATAGAGACATTGCACCATGTTTTGTTTACATAAATGTATAAGCCCTCACCGCTGTTTTTACCTGTGCTGTTGCTTCTCTATCAGCCCTGAAGATGCTAAAGTGTGTTCAGTTTCCAAGAAGATTATAATATTACAGTCAGTTATCAGTATCTGATTGAGTGTATTAATTCTGTGGTTGTCCAGTTTGTTCACCATGGAGCACACATTGGCAAGTAAAACACTTGGTAGTGCTGGTCTGTGTAGCCCGTGGCCCTCAGAGTTTCTCCCATCTTTGTTTATCGTCTCTGCACTGGCGTCAGAGTCTTCAGTGAGAAACATAGGGCTCACTGTGTTGTGGCTTCCTAAGAAGTTCCGGTTGTAGGTGGTCAAAGTCATAAATTTAGTTCAAAACAGAGTTTGTGTGTGCATCTCTACTCTTCCCTGAACTCTGATGCAATCTCCACACAAATCAGTATTATTATTGGGTTTAGAACATGAGCCATTACAAATATGTGTGCATTGCCCTCCAGCAGGTGTTGTGACAGAAAGTTTAAGCAATAGATGCCTCTTTGTGGCTACAGTGGAAGTCAAGAAATGGCTAATGGATTGAACCGTAAGCTTGATGGCATAAGGTGCCAGATCTGTGGCTTGGCAGAGCTCCACGACCATCCCGGGATTTAGCCACTTGCCAAAGTTAATCTCCCACAGGATATCAGCCTGGTAAGCTTGTGACACTGCTGCGGTATACAGGGAAGCGCCAGCCTGACTAACTGCCATGTAGGCTTTACCCACAAGGTAGAGATAAGCTTACATGTCTTGATTTGAGATTATGGTTTTTGGAAACAAACAGTCTATGGGAAATCTGTTTGTGAGTGAGGATTTTGCTCCCACCGTAAATGGTTACATAACGGAATGGAACATACAGTAACGTCCTGATCACTGTGTATAAGGCCTTACATCGACAGGCTCCTGACTACATAAAGCTATGTTGAGCCCATACAAAACTTCTCGCTCTTTGAGCTCCCACTTTGGGTAGTTTTAAAGGACAATTTGTCAGTGACGCGGGGATAAAAACGGACCCAAGTGCTGGACAGCGTAAATTAAACAAGGATTTATTAACAAAAAAACACCGAACAGGAACACGGACTCAGGACAGGACGACAACAGCAAAAGACAACAGAGGATTCCGCGCTGCTCAAGGCAAAGTGGCTCAACTACAGTAAATAATACAAATAATTAATCAGACATGAGGGACAGGTGTGCGGAGGCGGGGAGGAAAAGACAAGAGCGGGGCAGACACGTGAACACAGAACATAAAAAAAGGCACATGGCCAAAGTCCGGGCAGAGTCCTGACACAATCAAGACTTTCCTTTTTTCTAAGGCTTTTGCTGTATGATTGGTATGTTTTCCCGAGATACTGTGTATGGTATTTTTGGACCTTTATTTTATTGTTAGTTTGATGTGTTTTATGATTATTCTTTTTATGACTTATATAATGATTTTTAAGATGTAAAGCACGTTGGTCCATTGTTATGGTGTTGAAAGTGCTATATAAATAAATTTTGATTGATTAATTGATACATGTCTTTGATAATAGGGTGGGTTTCCTATTGCCACAGAGGAAAAGAGGTAACTGGCAAGCATCTCTTCCACCCTAGGCCATGTCCCATACCTGCGCACATGCAACCCCACTATCACCAAATAACTAGAGGTAGGTGGTAAGGCATTTGAGTAAAAGTTCAACCAGGTCCTTAACACCGGATAACAGGTAGCATGTGGCTGGTCTTCAGGAAGCAGGTATCAAGCTTAAAGTGTGGAATTTTGCAGGAAATGTAATATTTAGCGTTATTCCCAAAAAAGTTACAATTTACACTTTGTAAAACTTTACTGGAAATGTTGTTGGTAATTTTTTAAAATGCAGTTTAATTGTTTTGTTTTGTTTGTTTGTTTGTTTTACTAATAATAATAAAGGCAACTTTCTGCCTTAAAAATGGTATAAAACTCATACAATTGTTTCAATTTATAATTGCCAGAACTGTTAACAAAAAATAAGAAAAAAAATATTTCAGGTTGTTAAATGGGAGAAAAGCTTTAACCATGCTTTTGTGTAACCAATAAAATTCAGCTTCAGGACCACATGTACAATTAATCCTGTCCTGATGTGGCTGAGTGTGAAACTTTCTTTTTTCAAAGTCCTTCACACAACACTGTATTAATGCACGCTTTAATAAGAAACTCAGTACAACAGGCTTAGGTCAGAATCGGCAAACACAACAACATAGGAGACAAAAATCAGAATCAATAACACAGGAAGGTCAGGGCAGGCGGCAAACAAACGTAAATCAGAGCAAACATAATGAAGTCAGAAACCAGGAAAACACAGGACATAAACGCTCAGACTGATAGCATAGGCAAATCAAGACTTCGCACTGGAGTAAAGTTCAAGTTCAAGTTTTATAGGAAATGGGTAATTGGCCGCAGGTGCTGGTGTAATCAGGCCCGGAGCGGGAATTATGGGAGATGCAGTCCGGAAAACACCTAGTACTCAGGCGAAGGTTCCCTCTGGTGGCGGTCAATATGACAATTAAGCAGTCCATGGTGTATAAATCATCTGTTTTTGCATATGTAAAAACTTTCTAGCATTCATAACTGTATAAAAGGATGTGTGTGAAGGTGTGTATGATCTCTGTCGGCTCTGCTCCATATCACCCACCCATCCATGAAAGTTTCCAACTTAAAAGGAGCTCAGTTTATTAGTTGCACATGACTGACTGTGGTGAGCCAGAGGAGAAATAGCAGCATAAAATTCGGTTGTAATATTTCACACTTCGATTAGAGCTCTATCTTTAAGAATCCTTGCGACAATGTAATCATGTTGCATGCTGATTTTATTAGTCCTGTATTTTTTTTTATATTCTCTATATTCAAAGAACATTCAGAAGAACGTTCAAGCTTAGGTCAGAGTTTTTCCCCTACAACACTTTTACTTTCTGTTTCAGAGTAAGATGATTCAGATTTCTTATGAGATGTGAAATCCATATGTGTTGTTTATTGAACACAGATTGAACAAATCCAGAACAGTCGAGAAAACAGACAAAAGTCCCAAAACACAGCAAAGACAATATGTGGGGAAAACATCCAAAAAAAGTTAGGCAACGATATACGTGAGTAAAAGTAACAAAACCAAATCAGTACACAGGCAAACAATGAAAGCAATGAAAGGCTTGGTATGCAAATAAATGCAATACTTCATGATCATGGCTTAAGAGCAACCCAGAAGTGTCCCTTGACCAGGACATCAATCAATATTCAGGCAGCAGCTCCATCTGGTGGGCCAGAGGGGGAAATGTCAGGAGACCCATGCCAGTCACTTTTTGATACACTATTAAGCTAAAAGCTCATCTGCTGGTGAGTTTTGCCTCTAGCCCTTTTCTTGAGCCGATCTATGGCGGCTCCGTTGCATGATGCCCACCGGATCAGGCTTACATGCGGCTTCGACCGATTTTCCCCTTGTCCCCGTCCCCTTTCTCCTGGGATGGATCTCGCCGGATTGGCCGCTTCTTTTGGCAAAGTGGTGTAAACTCGGGTTTTCTGCATCCATTACGTATCCCTCCACCAAAAATGGCTTTGTTAAATGCTCGATCCGTGGGGAAATAAGATTTTCTCTCTCTCAGCATGTAGCAGCAGCAGCGTGTAGCAGCAGCAGCTTTGGAGCTCTCGTGTCTTCCAAGCTGCGAGCTTGTAGCTGTCCCTGAACTCTTTTTAGTCTTGTGTTATGCCATACGGAACCGGGGGCCACTGAACCTGCATTAACGACGACAGTGGGGGCTCGCCGACAGCCTTAGGCACCGGGTAGGCACGTATGGTTGCGCTGCGGTTAGATTGTTGGTTTTGTGTTATACCATACTGAACCGGGGCCACTGAACCTGCATTAACGACGACAGTGGGGGCTAGCCGACAGCCTTAGCCACCGGGTAGGCACGTATGGTTGTGTTGTGTTGCAGTTAGATTGTAGCGCATACGGTAATATAACGTGGTGTTTGAATTGTTTGTTCCGACTTATCTGAGTCATACTTTAACTCCTTACCCTTTTGTTACCTTTGTTACCTTTATTTATTTATATATTGTTTCCCAGTGCCGCTGCTAGCTGGTTAGCATTGCTAGCCTGCTAGCCTATTTATTTGTTTTCCCAGCATCCGCCCCTAGCTGGCTAGCATAATTAGCCTGTTAGCCCGAGTATCGCTAGTACTTGCGATATAACATCATGTCGGTTACGTCCCTGCCTTTGAGTGCAGGGGAGGACGCGTTCGAGCTGCACTCGGTGGAACTGGAACTAGAGGCTGTGGAGAAGCAGATCCGCGACCTACAGGTGAAGCAGGCCGAGCTGCGGGAGCGGAAAGCCGCGCTGGAAGCTCCCCGGTCGGCCGCTCACCCGTCTCAGGTAAACTCCAGGCATGTAATTTCTACTCCCTCCACCTCTACTCCGTGTGTTCCTCTGCCCAGGCCCAACGCACCCAGGAAGTGGCCTGGCCAGGGACAGTTCACTCCGGCACCAGGGCAGCAGCGGAGGTGCAGGGTGCAGCAGCGGAGGACACGTGCCGGTCAGAGGACCTCTCCACCCCCACCACCGCCGGTCTTCGAGGTCCCCACCCGGAACCGCTTTGCCCCCCTTCGCGAGACGGCCCATGACACTGTGATCATAGGAGACTCCATCGTCCGCCACGTCCGTGCTACTGTGGCTAAAGGTAAGGCTCGCACTCACTGCTTACCTGGTGCCCGTGTTCTTGATGTTGCTGCACAGGTACCTAAGGTCGTGAGCAGAAACACCGGAGCCGTGGTTCTTCACGCCGGCTCAAACGACACCAGCCTGAGGCAGTCGGAGATTCTGAAGAAAGACTTCAAAACCCTGGTGGAGATGGTTCACACCACAGCGCCCACGGCGAGGATCATCATGTCTGGACCACTTCCGACAGGCTCAGAATCTACTCTTTGTCGATAATTGGAATGTCTTCTGGGAGCGTCCTAGACTGTTCCGCGTCGACGGCCTGCACCCCAGCAGAGTTGGAGCAGAGATCCTCTCGGTCCACATCTCCAGGGCCCTGCACACCTTCTGACTGGTAAGCTACGCTTTAAATTCAAACTCAAATTTCAACAGCCTCCGTCACCCCACCACATTGACACAAATGCACACATAGCTCACCCCATAGAAACTGTGTCTGTTCCCCGAGCAGTGAGTCTGAAAAGTAATTATGTGAGACGTTCTCGAAATAATCGTATTGTAATTAGATCAGAAAAATGCCAAAGAAACAAACAAAATCAGTTCCTAAAGTTTGGGCTTCTGAACATTAGATCACTTGCACCAAAAGCACTTATTGTAAATGAAATAATCTCAGAAAATAGCCTTACTGCAATTTGCCTTACAGAAACTTGGATTAAACCAAATGATTACATCGCTCTAAATGAGTCTACACCATCAGGATATATCTATAAGCACGAGCCTCGTCAGACTGGTCGTGGAGGTGGTGTCGCCACTATTTTAAGTGATCACCTTACTGTTACACAGAGAACACAGTATAGATTTAATTCTTTTGAAGTGCTCGTCCTCAATGTTACAATATCGCACATGCACACAAAAAAATCCCAGATGTCTCTTGCGCTAGCGAACGTGTATAGACCAGGAGGGCCCTACACCGATTTTCTTAGAGAATTCACAGATTTTCTGTCAGACCTATTGGTTAGCTTTGATAAAGCATTAATTGTAGGAGATTTTAACATTCATGTTGACGACACAAATGATGTGTTAGGACTCACATTCATGGACTTACTAAACTCACTTGGGCTTAAACAAAACGTCACTAGAGCAACTCACCATCGTAATCATACACTAGATTTAATAATATCACACAGAATAGATGTCACTGATATAGATATCATACCTCAAAGTGATGACATCACAGACCATTACCTCATACTGTACACACTACCTGTAGAACAGACTAACTGTGTCTCACCACGTTATCGACTCGGTAGAACTATCATTTCAACCACTAAAGACAGATTCACAAATAACCTACCTGATCTGTCTGGACTTCTTACTGCACCCTTAAACACAGACGATCTAGATGAAATTACTAACAGCATAGGCGCTATATTCACTAGCACATTAGACACTGTTGCCCCAATCAGATTAAAGAAGGTTAGAGATAAAACGCTTGCACCTTAGTATAATAGTCATACTCACACCCTCAAGAGAGAAACCCGTAACCTCGAGCGAAAGTGGAGAAAAACTAAATTAGAGGTTTTTAGAATTGCGTATAAGGAAAGTATGTCCAACTATAGACAGGCTCTAAAAGCTGCCAGGGTCGAGCACCTGAGCAAACTCATAGAAAATAACCAGAGCAATCCCAGGTTTTTATTTAGCACAGTGGCCAGATTAACAAAACACCAGAAATCTGAAGACACTATTCCATCACAGTTCAGCAGTGAGGATTTTTTGAGATTCTTCACTGATAAAATCGAAAGTATCAGGAATGAAATAGGTGACACTCAACATATGAGAGCTTCCAGTGACCCAGTCTCACCTAAGGCTTTAGACACAAAATTACATTGCTTTACAAGCACAGGACAGGAAGACTTAGTTAAGCTTATTACCACAGCTAAATCAACAACTTGTTCACTAGACCCCATTCCAACTAAACTACTGAAAGTGTTAAATAAAGCTGGTGAGCCTTTTCTTAATATTATTAACTCCTCGTTATCTTTAGGTTACGTCCCTAAGTCTTTCAAGTTTGCAGTTATTAGGCCACTCATCAAAAAACCCAATTTAGATCCAAATGAACTATCAAATTACAGACCTATTTCACACCTCCCATTTATGTCTAAAATACTAGAAAAGGTTGTGTCTGTTCAAATGAGCTCCTTCTTACAGGAGAACAATATCCTCGAAGAGTTTCAGTCAGGTTTCAGGCCCCACCATAGCACAGAAACTGCACTTGTGAAAGTCACAAATGACCTGTTCTTAGCTTCGGACCAAGACTGTATGTCACTATTAGTTTTGCTTGTCCTTAGTGCTGCATTCGACACTATAGATCACAACATTCTCCTAGATCGTCTACAAAATTACACAGGTATTCATGGACAAGCTTTAAGTTGGTTTAGATCCTACCTGTCTGATCGGCACCATTTTGTAGAATTAGATGGTGAACCCTCCAGTTTACTACCAGTTAATTATGGGGTCCCTCAAGGATCAGTTCTAGGACCTCTGCTTTTCTCAATATACATGCTTCCATTAGGGAACATTATTAGAAGACATGGGATTAGTTTCCATTGCTATGCTGATGACACACAGTTATATATCTCATCAAAACCAGATGAAATAGCTAAACTGTCCAAATTAACTCAGTGCCTTAGAGAGATAAAAGACTGGATGAGCTGTAACTTTTTGTTATTAAACTCTGATAAGACAGAAATACTAATTATAGGTCCAAAAACCAATACACAGAAACTCTCACAATTTAACTTCCAATTAGAGGGATGTACTGTTGCTAGTAGCTCGACAGTGAAAGACCTGGGTGTTATGTTAGACAGTAACTTGTCCTTTGAAAAGCATATCGCCCAAACCACAAAAACAGCCTTCTTTCACCTTAGAAATATTGCCAAGCTGAGAAACATCCTGTCTCTACCTGATGCTGAGAAACTAGTTCACACTTTCATGACCTCTAGACTGGACTATTGTAATGCATTACTAGGTGGTTGTCCTGCATCTTCAATAAATAGGCTACAGTTAGTCCAAAATGCAGCTGCCAGAGTTCTCACTAGGACAAGAAAGTATGACCATATAACCCCAATTTTATCATCTCTAAACTGGCTACCTGTTAAGTTTAGAATTGACTACAAACTGCTGCTACTTACGTACAAGGCTCTTAATGGTTTAGCTCCCATGTATCTAACTAGTCTTCTAACACGTTACAATCCTTCACGCGCTCTCAGATCACAAAATTCAGGACTTCTGGTAGTTCCCAGAATATCTAAGTCCACTAAAGGTGGTAGAGCATTTTCATATTTAGCTCCCAAACTCTGGAATAGTCTTCCCGATAGTGTTCGGGGCTCAGACACACTTTCCCAGTTTAAATGTAGATTAAAAACTCATCTCTTTAGTCAGGCGTACACATAATACATCCCGTTATATTATATTGTGCACTATTACACTAGACCTGCACATTTTTATGAACAGCAGATATGTTAATCCCTCTGCACTGCTCTTCTCTTTTTCAACCCATGCCGAGACACCCAGACATTGTACCAGCTCCGATCGTCTTCCGTGCGATTAAGTTTTTGGTTTCCGCTTAGATGAGGCCGACTCTGCGAGAATCCTGAAGAAAACATATACAGATCTACCAGCTCCAGTTGGACTCCGTGATACTAAGAGGAGATCTGAACTCCATGTGATCCTTACACCAATACAACATTTGTCTGATTGTATATTTGGAATCACACCACCTAGTGTCACCCATATGAGGATGGGTTCTCCTTTGAGTCTGGTTCCTCTCAAGGTTTCTTCCTTTACTACTCTAAGGGAGTTTTTCCTTGCCACTGCTGCCTGAGTCACCTCAGACTTGCTCACTGGGGATAAGCACATACACACACTGAACTATATACATTTTGAATTTTGAACTTTTATTATATTATTTCTCTATATTACTCCTTATGCTTATCTTCTGTTCTATGTTTACGTTCTGTAAAGCTGCTTTGAGACAATGTCCATTGTAAAAAGCGCTATACAAATAAACTTGAATTGAATTGAATTGAATTTTCCTTTTGAATGACTTCGTTTCTTCTCACAATTTGGATTTTATTACTCAATCCTGGCCTAAGGCTGATGATTTAACACCCTTTTTCAATCTGGCTCCTGCCAACTGCACATTTTTTAACTCCCCACGCCCCTCTGGATGAGGCGGTGGTCTTGTGACAATTTTAAAAAATTCTCATTGCACGCAATGTCGATCTGTTCCTATGGATGTCTACTCCAGCCTTGAAGCTCAGCTCCTCCACCTCGATTGGAATGGCCCTGTCTGTTTAGCAGTGATTTATCGCCCCCTCGCTCAGATAAGGACTTCTTTTGTAGGACAATATTGTCATTAAATTTGATTGTTTTCTGCTTGAGGGTGATTTCAAAGGTACAGTAGGGTCTCCGTTGTTTGAAAGCCAATGCCCCTAACCCAAATGGGTCCCACCCCTGTATTCATAGCTCCGCCCACACATACATACGCAACCCAGGCAACTAATGGAAAGAAATGTGTCTTTATCATAGCTGAAGGGAAGAACAAAACGATTGCAGATAAACAAACAACAAAAATGACGCACAAGCATAATCATGTAAAGGACAAAGGCATATATTAGTTCTGTGTAACAAAGCAAAACCAACGTTACTCACCTATCGAGAAGGAAAAAAGCGCCTCGGCGTCTTAAGTAAAGTTGGCACATATTCACAGATTGGAGTTTCCCGAGTCAATAACTCCTGAGCTAAACGCTGTTACTACAGAAAAACGTGGTTGTAGCTGCGTCTCTGTAGAGGTGTTATTTGTGTAGTCACAGCGTTTATCTCAGGAGTTATTGACTCCGGGAACTCCAATCTGTGAATATGCAGCCAATTTCCTGCTTTTTGTTTTTTTTGTCGTCCCGACTCAGTTTTCTGAAGCATTTCTCAAACAATGGAGACCCCACCTTTAATATTCATGTTTGTTAGGAAAATTCTCTATCAAGGGAATTTCTCAACCTCATCGATGCTTTTAATATGGTACAGTGGATAAAAGAACCTACTAATATTTATGGACATACTTTGGACCTTGTTGTCCCTCATGGGTTTGATATTAATGACATTATTATTTCTGATTTTATGCTTTCGGACCATAAGCCCATTTAATTTTCTATGTCCCTACCCAGTCTCACCTCTGTTTCCACTAAAGCTCCAACCCTGTCCTGTTTCAATTCTCCCCAGTTCAGTACTGATTTTAATGGCCCCTTGGAATTTGTGTATTGGCTCACAGTGGCTGCACGATGTGTCTCTGTGCCCTGTGAAAGCTTGAATGCTCAATGAATTAAGAATTGCTGATAATAGTAGAGCATTTCTGAAAGTAGCTGAAACAGTAAGAATAGCTGGAAGTGTCTGATACATTAAAACTATAGCTGAAAACACCTGAGATGAAATACAAGTAGAAATAGTTGAATTTAAAAATAAAGAGTAATTAAATAGGTATTGAAAATGCAGTCACATTTTTTACATGTTTACATTTAATTTAGAGAGATTTCATTGGTTAATGCCAGCAGCTGTTACACTGATCACTGCGCAACCTGGTGGATCAATGTGTCATTGCAATAGACGCGGGTAGGGGGCTTGAATAAGGCAGTTACTCATTAACTACGTCAGAGCGGGGGAACAAGATCATTGTATCACTCCTGGTGGATGTCTGGCAGAATCACACAGTAATCACACAGTGATCATGCAGTAGTCAAACAGCAATTCTGAACTGCTGCATCTGTAAATGGCCCTCAAAGAGAGGAGTCTGTCCCGAGACCACAAGAGGACCGCTCGTGTTAGCTTGTACAAAGGGCTAGATCGGAGACCTCCGTGGTGGTTGATGTAGGAGACCACCACAGTATTGTCCGTGCGGACCAATACGTGGCGATCTCTTAGGTCCGGGAGGAAGTGTTTTAACCCCAAAAACACTGCCATCATCTCCAGGCAATGTATGTGCTACGAGAGACATGTGCCGCTTCACAGACCCTGGATGGAGTGGCCACTCATGACCGCTCCCCACCCCGTGAGGGAAGTGTCCGTCGGTAGCGTCATGGGACGACATGGAGTCCCCAACACGGGGCCTCGGGACAGAAATGTTTGGTCTTTCCAAACATCCAAGGCTCGAAAGGCATGCCGCGAGACCTTGATAGTACGATATGAGTTTCCCCTGGGAGAGAACCCTCTGCCCCGGAGCCACCACTGGAAGGGCCTCATGTGCCGAGGAGGCAGAGTGGGATTACGCTGGACGCCGCCACCATGAGACCCAGCAGCCTCTGGAAATGCTTCACGGTGAGTGGCCGGCCTTCCCGCACTCTCCTGACAGAGGTGAGGATGACTTCGACCCGAGCAGGTGAAAACCGTGCCTGCATCCTGGCCGAGTCCCATACCACGCCCAAAAAGGTGGTTCTCTGCGCTGGAGAAAGCACACTTTTGCTGGCGTTTAGTCAAAACCTAAGCACCTTCATGCCGGCAAGGACGACATCTCGATGCCGAATTGCCTGGCGCTCCGACTGAGCCAGAATCAACCAATCGATGTAATATAAAATGCGGATGCCCTGGAGCCGCAGCGGGGTCAGTGCTGCGTCAACGCATTTCGTGAAGGTGCGGGGTGGGAGTGCTGGGCCGAATGGGAGGACCTGATATTGGTAAGCTTCGCCACTGAAAGCAAACCTCAGGAACCTCCTTGTGCAGGGAGGATGGAAACGTGAAAGTATGCGTCTTCCAGATCTATTGTGACGAACCAGTCCCCGGATCTGAGTCATGACCTCCTTGAGGGTGAGCATCCTGAACCTGAGCCTCCCGAGAGAGCGGTTCAAGGAGCGTAGATCTAGAATGGGACGCAACCCGCCATCCTTCTTCGGAACGACAAAGTGCGGGCTGTAGAAGCCTGACTCTCGAGCCGAGGGGGGAACCACCTCGATGGCTCCTTTCCTCAGGAGTGTGCGCACTTCTTGTTCCAGGACCAGAGCCTGCTCTGGTCCCACCAGGGTGGGACACATCCAGATGAAACGGGGAGGAGAGGATGCGAACTGAACCGTGTAACCGTCCTCTATAGTCCGCAGGGAGACTCCTGGCACCCCCTCCCAAGCTGTCAGAAAGTTCCTCAGGGGAAGAATCAGCCCCTCGGGGCTGGCCTCTGACCTACTCAGAGCAGCTGGGGACGAGCCCTGCAGCTGATGACGCCTCGTGAGAGGCGGCGGACCCTCCCACTCCACAACGAACCTTCGGGTGGAAAGGTGGGGAGCGAACCGCTGGAGGGAAGCTGCACCCTGAGGCACATCTTGTGGCAGGGCTGGCAGACCGGCCTCCATGACCCGAACGGCCGGAGCAACGTACTGCGGTCGTTGACACCTCCTGAGACGGGTCTCCCCCATCCGTACCGAGACTTTGGGCGGAAGTGGAGGGAGGTGCCCGCTGGAGGGGGGCCGTGCTCTGAAGCACATCCTGTGGCAGAGCCAACGGCCTGGCAACCTGGTGGTGCAGGGGAGGGATGGGCACCGTAGCGTGAGGTGTTCCCCATCCCCTAACCAAAGACCATCAGGGTCTATGCACCACTGTCTGTTTGTCGGAGGCGAGGGTGACCCCCAGGTCATCCTGCTCCTTCTTGGGCCTAGCGCTCTGTTTCTGGGCTTTGCGGTGCCCGGAAGGACCAGGCTGGGGCTGCCGCCGAACAGCCCCACGAGATCGCCGAGGGAGGTACTGCTGAAACGCAGCCGACTGCTTTTTAGACTCCCTGAACTTGTTCACTACCACCATCACAGCGTCGCCAAACAGTCCAGGAGGAGCCATCGGTGCGTCCAATAGCACAGCTCGATCCTTGTCCGGGAGGTCGGACAGGGTGAGCCACAGATGCCTTTCTGTGGCCACCAGGGCCGCCATGGACCGACCAATGGCCCGCGCCGTGTGTTTCGTGGCCCGAAGGGTTAAGTCGGCAGTGCGACGCAACTCCTTAATATCAGCGGTCCCGGAGCTAAGTCCCTCACCCAAATCACGTAGCAGGTCAGCCTGGTATGCCTGCAACATACCAATGGTGTGGAGGCAACCAGCGGCCTGGCCTGCTTCCGCGTAAGCCTTCCTTACTAAGGCCGATGTAGCACGTAGCGGCTTAGTAGGGAACACCGGAGCCTTTAGCGATGATGCTACGCTAGGGGAGAGATAGCTAGCATCTCTTCCACATGCGGCATCGCCCCATAGCCGCACGCCTTAGCCCCAACCACATTCGTGTAGAGCGAGGAGTGATGAGAAGAAGTGTGCGCTGAGTACGGAGTTTCCCAGGATCTGGACACCTCGGTGTGCAGATCGGGAAAAAACGGCAGGCCCTGGCGCCCAGGAAGCGACACAGGACGCAGGAAACGCTCATCCAGCTTACTGGGTGCGCGCTGCTTCTGCTGCTCCACTGGCCAATCTAGATCCAGCTTGGCTACAGCTCGTGTCACGACCTCGATGAGCTCCTCGTACAGCACAGGCTGTGAGGAGCCCACGGGCTCACTAGCATCCATCAGCACTCCTTCCTTGGAGGGAGAGACATGTAATGCCACGCTGCTCACGCCGGGAGAAGAAGCAGCCATCAGGCCTGCTTCTCCAAGAGAGCAGGAGCTCGATTCAGCAGACGAGGCTGGAGAGGACTCATCTGACTCTAATCCCGCTGCTATATCGGCCTGCAAGCCCCACGAGCTCCGGCGCTGCTTTGCCTCGGAAAGAGCGGGACCGGAGCCACGATGGAGAGAGCTTTTCTCGAAGAGCGCTCTCCGAGAGCAAAGTGTGCGCATAGCCATTTGGCTACAATGCGAGCAATCGACTCCCTCGAGAGCCGATTGTACATGCTCCACTCCCAAGCAAACAGCACACCGATCATGCGAATCCTTCCCGGTAACGAGTGCGGTTCAGAGTGCGGTCACGCAGGGGGCGTTCCCATAGCGTTTCGACGCAGCTCGAGTTCCGAAGGGGAACAATACAAAATTCTCTTTGACATCTTCATTAAAACAATATTAAAATAAATAAAGAAGCATTCTTCAGCCAGCAAACTACAGATCTCTTTCTTTGGACGAGTTAAGGGACAGGGACTAGAGCTTACCAGTACAAGGAAGCAGATAATCAGACCACACTCATGATCACTGCACTTCACTGTGTACACACATGTGCACCCAACACAGTGAGATGGTCACTGCTCACTTGTGAGGAAATACCACCATCAAAAACCAGTCCTTCTCCCCTAGTGCTCAGGTCCTGCCAAGACAAAGATGGCATATCAACTACAGTCACGTTAGAGACTGGGTCAACTTAAAAAAAATAATAATAATTAATTAAATTTTCACAACCAATATATAGTTGCTTTAATAACTCAATTTCCACAAAATACAATTAAAATGTAAAAGTAGAGAAAATAGACTTTGTAACCAAATTATATAGATCCAAAATAAATCCAATACAATTAAAGATAAAGTAAATTAAATAAGAAATCACAAAATCCAAATGAACACAGTTCAAACCCCAAAAGCAATACAAAATCGAATGCAACTGAAGAACAAAACCAAACTAAAGAAGAATCAAAGATAATCAAAATTGCAAATGAAATGCCTCAAAAATAATATTATAGAACTAAAAACAGACAAAGCAATATGAAACAGCTACAAAAGGAAAATAAACAAAAAGATGAACTTGAAAACAGGCTTGGAAACCAGTGTGGAAACAGATCTGGAAACAGGTGTGGAACCAGGTGTGGAAACCAGTCTGGAGATTTAGAACAACATTTGGAAACAGGACAGCACTGCAGCCATACACAAACGCGGAGCACGCCGACTGGAATAATTACGCGCCGTCACAACACCTATAAACAAAGCGAGACTGTTACTCTGTTAGATATATTCTCCCATTCTAATGCGTGTGTGCATAAATACCTACTAATCGAAGAGATTAACGTTCTATAGAGAGCCAACGGAATCTTTTATGGCAAAAGCCGGTAAAAAACAGTGATCCAGCACTGCGTCAGGTTCTCACAGCTTCTTCAATATCTATGCCCAATTTATGTGATGATACTAAAACACATTAAAACACATTAAAACAGTGCACCTCTCGTAATCAAACATACAATAGCCAAGAAAACAACCAACAGCGTGTTCCCCTTACCGTCTCAAGCACTCTCATCCAGTTCCGGGAAGTGACCAAGCAAGTAACAGCAAGTAACCAAGTGACGCATTACCCAGGTAAACGTGCATGCTCCTGTTTTTATAGCTCCGTGGCGCTGCCAATAAGCTAATGCACCATGACGTAATCAAAATCACTCCTCCTGCCACACTGGGTTGGCACGTAATAATGAAGTGAGTGGGGTGGAGGGGGATTGAAGTGTGACAAATTTACAATTGACTTGGAACACCAATGATGTTACAAAATAAATTACTTCTACATATATTTCAGTTGATCATAGTATAAATATTGGAGGGTTGTAATTATATATATATATATATATATATATATATATATATATATATATATATATATATAATATCTGAAATAACACAAACACACACCACACACACACACACACACACACACACACACGCACACACACACACGCAAGTAATGTAAAGGAACACCAGGGTAACTACTGGAAAGTTATTGGACATTTGTTATATAGATGATATGAAAAACATGACATGGATAACAGTTTTCTCATCACTTGGCCCAACATGGAGATCTGGAGATAACTGAGATTACTGTGGATGTTAGATTACTGTGAATGACCACTTTGGACATTATATGATGGCTTTAGGACTATCAAATCACCACAAACAGATTTTGCAGTCTCTATCAGTGAAAAGCAAAAATAGACTTCGTGTCACGCCCACCACGGACAATTCCGAAAACATACATTTAAATATATCTAATATTAATCTTGATTTTTTGTATTATATTAATCTTTATATTAAACTTTTGTTTTATGTTTATGTTCTCTAAAGCTGATTTGAGACAAGGTCAATTGTTAAAAGCGTCATACAAATAAATTTGATTTAAATTGAATTCCCCCACAGACCACCAGAGGGCATCCTTCCCAAGTGCATGAACTTTTATTGTTTGCTTCATTTCTTTCTTTTGATTATTAAATGCCTCCTTTGTATTTTCCAATTTGTCGCTTTATATAAGTTCTGTGTTTCCTTTCTTTGCTTTCTGGAGCTTTATGTTCATGCAGAGATAAATTTATACAATTCTAAATGAATAAATTAAATCCTAATAATATATTTCTGTTAAGCTACTTTGAGACAACGTCTGCTGATAAAAGTGTTATACAAATAAAACTGAACTGAATTTAGCTGAATTAATGTCGTAACAAAGCAGCCAGTGACATAAGAAACATTGTTCATGTATCTGAGTGACAGATGATGTGTATAATATAGTTTACTGAATATTTAAAAGCAGACTTGTGTATTTATGCAACCCAGTCTCACGGCAGTTCGTGGCATAGTCACGAACTGTAATCTATTGATCCGTGTTCGTGGACACGTATTTCCCTTCTTTCGATCTAATGTCTCACGGCAGTTCGTGTCACCGGACACGAAATGTAATCTACAGTATTCAATTCGTGTTCGTGGAGACGAATTTCCCTTTTTTTTCGTGTCACTCAGCACGACTTTTGATCTAATGTATTTCAATAGGAAGCATCTTTCGTGTCTGCACCACGTTTTTTTCCTGCCACTCGGAAGCATAGTTATATGTACTTAATTGTTTTTCACTCAACATTGTTTACTTAAAAATATATGTAACATGGTAGAATCTGCTAAGTAATTGCAAGTTAAGTTAACTTAAAATTTAAGCTCATTTATGTTAAAAAAAGATAATTAATTGAGTTGAACCGATGTAAAATTTTAAGTTACTGTATTTTAGATCATCAGCTATTGGTCTGCATACTGCACTGCTGCTTGAATGGGTTAAACGCAGAGCACAAATTCCTAGTATGGGTCACCATGTCACTTCACTAAAATAAATTACACATGCAAATCACACAAAATAAAGCATTTCACTTTATTTTTTGAAATAGGCTGCAATACAATGGTGAAGCCTAAAACCACACATCATGAATGTACAGAATGTGTCAAATTAACAAATGAAAGTTCACTTCCAACACTTCCTTGATGCTGCCCCCTTTGCAACACTTTCTTGCTCTGAGCTAGAAGGAGAAAAAAACAGTTTTATATTTAGTATGAATAGGCAAGACCTTGTAGCATCTTACTAGCATAGACCTTTTCAGTAAAAGATTGTATATACTAAAATGACCTAAAATGACGCATCACCCTTTTTTGGCAAAATACTCATATACAGGTAATTTATCAATACTGTTATTTAAAGATATTGATAGATTACGTTTTTGCATAATGTGCTATGCTGAGACCAGCGGATGTCGCTAGCGTGTCTCGCCCTTCTGCTCCGCATTTACGCATGCGTAGAAGTTTCTCATTATTATAAGAAAATATGTTACGAGAAACAAAGTCATTATTACGAGAAACCTTTTCGTTATTATGAGAAAATAGTACTGGTGGTATTTTAGTACTGGTAGGCACACTGCTTTTAGGCGGACAATCGCGTGCACACTCGTTCCTCCTTTCATACAATAACTTACTTGTACAAACTGGACTTTCATACGTATTCAAGTAACACGTTTCTAATTGTTGAAGCTAAATTCGTAGCAATTCAGAAATTCAATTTAAAAAAGTTTCTTTCTTGACCACAAACGCATTAACACAAATAAACGAATGTACGTTAAAACGACAAATCTTACCTCTTTTCAGCGTCTTCGTCTCTTTGCGCTTCAGAAAATATCTTCATCTAACACTACAAACAAGTGTTTATTAATGTCAAAAGCTCAAAATCGAATATTTTGCTTAGTTTATAGAAAGTTAAGCTTACCTCTTTCCACCGTCTTCACATGTGCGTCACAAAATGGCTCCAGTTTTTTTTTTTCCAGATTTGCATATCACGTGGCTCACAGTCAAACTTAAAATATTATGTTATAATTACTTAGATTTGATGCAATTTTAATACTAGTTGATGTGACTTATGTTTTTTCATTATATTTATGCATACACAGATTCACCTTGTAACTTATATATTTATGTTACAGACACTATATATGCTAAATAGAGGTTGGAAAGTTAAAATTACTTTGTTATTTGTGTTTAGTTTATTTATTTTTAAAAGTAATGGTTGTTCAGCCAACGAATCGTTTTTTGGAGTGTACTCAACATTTAACCAGGAGATTTTTATCCTTGTTATTATTGCTTTGTGCTATGGTCTACTTTTACTGTGTTGAAGACGTCAGCTAAAACTACATGATGACCCACCGCCGATTCTGATTACATCCTCATCTTTCTTTCAACACATAAACACGAAAGTGTGCTTGATAACTCAACAATACGATGTCATGACCATCCGTATTATTTCATTCTCCTTCTATTTTGAGAACGGGGGATTAGCTGTGGTTATTAAGTCAATTAAAATAATATAAAAAATAAATAAAATTAATTAGTGGACGCCTGCATTACCGGTGAGCCTTAGCGGAGACGGCTGCTATGGAGACGGAGCCAGCCCGCTTTGCGATTGGTTGATTTCTGCAGGCCGCGAATTCTCCTTCATTGCGCTCAAACCACTTCCCAGGTAAAGCCACGAGACTTGAATGTAATGATCAAATTTGTTTAAATGTTATAATTGATGCTTTTCTTTGCCATTAGACTCACATGGTTTACATGTTAGAGCAACGAATTAAAGGCCGACCAACGGTTTCCATATTAACAGTAAAAAAAGAAGAAAAAAAACGACGCGCCTTTTGTGCAGTCATACAGAAAATGGGGAAAACGTCAATTTTATTGATTTATTAAGTATTTTAAGGACAATTTGTCACATTTTAAACATTTTTTCAACATGTCTAGCCTTCACTACATAATGAACTTTTCTATCTATCACAACCTCTCTGTTCATCTATTTTCTATCCATCTCTTCAATATCTATCTGTTCTCTATCTCAATTTCTCTATTTCTCAGTCTTTCCTCTCTTTCTGTCTTTTGTCTACTTGTCTGTTATCTGTCTCTGTCTGTCAGTCTGTCTGTCCAGTGTGCTATAATGCCAGGGGGTCTACAAAAAAGATTTGTCTATTTTGTCAGGGCATTTTATTTTGTGCACAGAAGATCTGTTGCCATTGTCAAAAGGAGCAGCCTCTGAAGCAGCGCCTCAATAAGAAGCTTCAGAGGTTTGATGACAAGCGAGAGGAATGGGTGTTTGGTCGTAAGAAGAACCACACCAGTGGATCCATCAAGGATGAAGCATTTTCCCACTCACATTTTCCCTTGGTCATTGAATCATGACTGTGTGTGTGTGTGTGTGTGTGTGTGTGTGTGTGTGTGTGTGTGTGTGTGTGTGTGAAATAAATTTGCTTGTTTATATTATATATAATATATACACACACACACAAACACTGTGAAATACTGTGGCAGTATATATATACTGTATATATATAATTGCAAAACAAGCAAATTTACACACACAAGTACTATCCCACTTTATTAACATACACATAAATACAATTTATACACATAAATTGTACAAATATGACTAATACTGATGAATAATAGGCTTTTAATTTAAGGCTATTAAATAGCAGTCCCAAACTAGTTTTTGGTAATACAATAAAGTTGGTAAGTTTGCATAAGCCACCAGAGTAATTTAAAAATATACAAAATAATATTAAAAAATAATGTTTCATTTTAGGGCTACAGTTCCAATGGTAAACACACAATACTTCAATGAACCATTAATGAAACATGGAAACTACTGCTGATAAATAGAATGAACATCACGTGCATGCAAATCCTTCCCAGCTAACACACAACGTACCAGTTACAGGATTTATTAGTGCTTTACTTTTATTTCATTACTTATTGATGTAAAATTGCATACTCATAGTTTGCACTTTATATATGAAGTGATGTAAAACACACGCCGCCGTGTTTTTCAATGCAATTCTGAGTTCATAACAAATACAGGCATGCATTATAACAGAATCACAGGTGCAATATAATAATCAAACTTTATCAAGTGAACGAGAAATAACAAATGAACTGCATTCATACTACTACATTCATTAAAGCATTTTACAATGTACACGTCAAGTATAAATGTATGTGCAGCATTCACCCATTTGGTTATAAAAAATAAAAGCAGAACCTTTGTGATTTATATTTTTTTAATCTATAGATTGTCACTGTCCAATTGCACAGTGGTTACACAATCCTTTCAATGTAGGTGCTAAACCCAAGCTACTAATGTTGCAAAAAGTTCTCTTTTACCCTCATGGTGTGAGATTCATCTTTTTGCTGTTGGTTTTTGCTTCTACTGTATGAGCTTTTCCTGTTTGCACATACTTGGTATACAAAAGCTAAACTCACCATGAAGTTAAATATCCTAAATGACATTAACCTGGATGCTGTCATTAATAATGTTATATTTTCTCAATAATTAATATTCTTAGTTATTTTTGCTGTGGTTTTTCTATTACTTTAAACAGCAAATTCACAATGTTGTGATTTTATTGCAGCTTGAGAAACTCCATGCCATTGGATACAAGCCAGTTCTGCTCCTTGGAAAGGAAAACAAAAAAAAAGAAAATAAGTGTGAAATATTAACTCCTCGCTGCACACTCTCCACCTGTGCCCAGGACTGCCTTCAGAAGATAGGCTTATTGTATGAAAACATTTGTGAAGGTGAGATGCATGCACTGTATTTTCACAACTTTTTTTTAGTACACAAAAGATTTTGTCAGTGTTTAAATCATAAAGGAATGGCTCAACCCTAAAAAAAAAACAACCTTAAATTCAGTCAATTTCACTCCTAACCTCCTTGACAGTAGAAACTTGGGAGAGGTTTCAATTTTTATATATCCAACACATGTTCTATGATTGTAAGCAAGTGTTTAAGATTGTTTAATTTTACATTTGTTACTTTAAACAATATTGGGTTTAAACATACTACTATGGAATTATTATGTTTGAGATGGTTTTTCTAGGAGCCATATTTCCTTCCTTGTTTACAACAATATTATTAATGTTTAGGCACGCTGACCAAAGCAATTTTTGTAGGGACATTAGATCCATGATATCTGCTAAGGTCTGTTTTGGTCACTGAGTCAATGAATCAAATTGTAATAAATCTCAATGTAGTGCTGACTGTAGAGCTCACGATGCAGATGGAACATTAACGGAAATAGCACAAAGAAAAAGGAAACCATCAAATGTTGGCTGGATACACCACACACACTACTACTAACTTGGAGGCATAAAGCCCAAAGCTTTTTAGTGCACGACACAGTCTAGTCTGAACTAAATACAGACTCAGTCTGCAAGCAAACATTACACTTGGTGTCATTTTTTGAATACATATTATGAGCACTCTGTTTTTTTTTCCTGACTAAAAGATGTATTTATTTTAGTCACAGAAAATCAATTAAATATAGATTTGCAGATGTATAATACATCCAGTAGACTATCAATAATTTCCCTGGAATCTAAAGTGCCCACAAATCTGGTTATGAAAAATTTGACTATATGATTGAAACAGATTAACACTTAAAATATGTACAGTTCAAGTTCATGGTTAACATTATAAATGTGAGTGAAACACAACACTTGTTTAACTTGCACAGGTTGGACCAAGGATATCAAAGATGATCAGCTGATTACGCTGCACCTCACACCCTGTGACCCATTGGAGAACACAAGCAACCGCCGAGGTGGTGAGGACCACACGGGTGGAGCAGACGAGCACTACAGAGGGGGAGGATGGAGCAGATGAGCACTACAGAGGTGGAGATGGTGCAGACAAGCACTACAGAGGGGAGGATGGAGCAGATGAGCACTACAGAGGGGGAGATGGAGCAGACAAGCACTACAGAGGGGAGGATGGAGCAGATGAGCACTACAGAGGGGAGGATGGAGCAGACAAGCACTTCGGAGGGTCAAGGTAATTATGATAGATTTAAAAAGTTACAATTTATATTTGTAAAGCCTTGAAGTGTTTGACCCATGGGTTACTTTAACGTTACTTGACTTCCAGTGTTTTTTTGGTTTGTTTTTCCCCATAGAGCTTTATGCAGGTTAGGGCTGCATGATATATATTTTCAGCATCAACATTACAATGTATGCATGTGAAATAGTCACATTGCAGGACGCATGATGTCAAGTAGGGAAATTAACTCAAACACGTCACGCTAAAACATTTTTGCTGCTTGATACTAAAGTAAAACTTTCAAGTTTCTCATTTCCATGAATAATCTACAAGAAAAGTCCATCTGATATTATATTATTAGACAGATGATAGATCTATCTGTACTAGGGCTGTTGGAACAAATCATGGCCCCATGATATTTGAAAAAATTTAAATGTAAAAATTTTGTTTTTCTGCACCATATATTGTGATAGAAATTCGCAAAAAAAATGTAACCCTAGCTCTATTTGGAAAGAATTAACCATTAAATTAATGTGTGCTCGAATGGTTTAAAATGCTTTAATGTTGAAACTTACATGACCTAAAACACACTGAAATTATAAACTTTAATGATATGATGGTCAAACTTTGCATTTATTCTGAGAATCAGCTACGTGAGGGGCATTGCCCCCCCTCACACACAGTTTTAGAAGTGCTTACAGAGCACACATAAGAGATGGTCTAAAATTCAGTGAATCCTTAGGTCTTTCTTGTCAGTGGGGTCAAAGGATGTCAGTGTTTGTCCATGAGCGTTTGAAGGCAACAAATCTTAAAATCAATTGGATTGTCATGAAATTTGATGAGCACATTTCATGCTAACCACACCACATGCCGCACTTGTGTGTTATTGTGATCTAGTATTTTAAATAATAAGTTAAAGCTTTATTTGGTATATGAGTAATTTTCTTTCTCCAAACCCACAGCTGTCTCCACAGGGTCAGAAGTCCCAAAAAGAAAAAGTCAGGTATGTAAATAATGTTTGTAGGTTAATTATTGGTGGATCTGATATCTCTAGTAACATAGCTCATTTGTCAAGCAGATTCTCATAAGGAATTGAATCAATTAAATAGAATTTAAAGGGGACCTCTCATGCTTATTCCCAGTTCTATATTTATGTTGGCTTTGTAGAAGCCAACATTCTGTTTTCCTATTTAAGCTTAGACAAAAATTTATCAAGAGTAACTCCTCCTAAGGCTTTCAAGCCACATGCAGCAAATTCAGATATGTTGTAGATCCTGGTCTGAAGTTTGTTGCTATTACTTTTCTAAGCGATCCGAGTACCGGTACTTCCGGTACCGGGTCTCAAATTGGCCTTTTTTCCCATAGACTCCCATTAACTTTGGAGGTTTATAACTCGGCGAGCTTTCGAACTGTCTACACCAAACTTAGCCAGCTCCTTTAGGGTGATACTCTGAACAAACTTTTAAATTGGTGTATCGACTGGCCTTTCGGTTGTGCCACAGCCCCTCCCCCAATATATGCAAAATCAAAAAACTTTTTACAACATGGACATGTGACATATCAAAACACTCAGCCCAATGTGGGGAACTTCCTCAAGAGTATTTGGATGACGTCACATGCTCGTCTCCACTTACCTCCAAATGTTTTGGCACCCTAGCTTTCTGTCTACTTGCTTCCAAAAGTAACACTGTCCCTTATGTCCACTCGCCTCCAAAAAGCACCGGCTTTTGTGAATACTTGCACCGTCAAAGACAACATCAAAGTTTGTTGCAACAAACTTTACAAATCTAGTTTTATTCTGAAACTCCACTAGAATAGCTTTGCATGTCCACAGTTACAAAAAAATCCTTATTTATCTTAAATTGGCCCTTTTATTCAGACCTTCAGACCCTCAGTTCATTGTCTGTCTGAAAAAGCCATTTTAGATGGAGCAATCTAGAAGCCTACTGGTTACTATTCTAATAAGCCTGCACATGATGTATATAATGTGGAGCCAAATATAATATTGTGTGTACACATTTACTGAAAGAGAGAGGATGTTCTGTTCTCATATTTTGGGGGTATCTAGATGCACCAGGGACATATTGATGTTGAAAAGACGTTACAAAGTGCATTTTTGTCAATTATTATTTTTATTTTTTTCTGAGTGGATATATGACTGGACTGTAATCTTCTATCCCACAGGTGGACTAAGACATATGCCAGAGAGGAAAAAGCCACAAAAGAGTAAGTGCATGTAAATGCAATGATTGATACCTCTATCAGTATGTTGACATTGCTATTTTACCCTTGGTTATTTGCTATATTTCTATTGGGTTTTTAACTACTTACAACAGATAATTGGTCATAACAGACAAACTATAAAATCCAACTGGCTTCAGGTGTCTAATTTGACCAAAATGCATTGCCAAGTAGTAGAAGAAGCAGCAGTAGAGTATTCTCAATTGTGATCTGTGGCTCAGCAGAGGTATTGTTATTCCAGCAAGAATACCACATTTGAACTGAGAATAATTTGGTTATAGGGTACAAGTTGGTTCAACATTTGATTAAAGATAAACATCACATGTCATCCTTGTAAGTCTGGTCACTACTTAAGTCTTCTTAGTTGTTTATTTTGTTCCTAATCTAAGAAATGTGTGAAACATGTTTTTGATATTCACAGATTGCTCCTATCACACTCGCTTAGAGACTTTCCCCATCAGGAGTGTTGTAAGAGAAAGCGTGAGAAAGGTTAGACAGTCGTACAAGAAATGCATAGTGTAGACAGTATGTAGAGTGTAATATAATATTTAGAAACCTCCTTGTGTGTTGGCAATACATACTATACATACCATAATTGTTAGATAGATCATTTTTATGTGTTTAGTCTTTTTGAATTACAGATTAGGAAGGAGCTTGTGCTGAAAAATTCATTATCAGATACTGTAAATATCAACAATGACCCTTTGTATCGATGAAACTCAGTGCCTATAACCAATCATAATAGCCTTATGCTAAGAATTGAATTTATGTGTTTTAATGCTTTTTAATTTCTTGACAGGGCAAAGCAGAAATGTTGGTTGACTGGGAGCTCTGTCCAGTATGGTATGTATTCCTCTGTTCTTCTGCTTTATCAGTTATTGCATGCATTATTAAGTTACTTTAACTTGTTCATTTTTATTTATTTATTTATTTTTGGCTACAATGATTTGTTATTAATCTGCTCTGTTTCACAAATGGTGGTGGTACTTCATAGATGGAAAATTAAACTGTTATACTTATAAAAAACATGTTCTGTAATGATGTGTGCTTTACCCTTGTTAAAAGGTTTATGTTTATTGGAAACACCCAAGTACAAGTTCAAAACAAATTTCCTTCTTTTTTTTAGTGGCAAGGAGTGGGCCCATTCCTGGCAGCCAAAGGATTCTCTAAAAATGAATAAAAATAAATAAAATGTACAATTGTAATCCATTTTGGTTTCTGCCTATTTATTAAATTTTTTTCTGTGCTGCATTTGAAGTTGTATCACATCTTTCTGTAGTGGTGAAAAGATGAGAATCTCCAGTAAATGTGACAAATGGGGTTTAACCCCAAGCAGGCTTAAATAGAAATATACTTGATCCAACTCAATTTCCTTTTCAGGTGTCACTCAGAAACACGTTTTTATATGTCATGATTATAAATTGCACTGTTATTTTATTACAGTTTACATAATTTGTTACATTTTATATGGTACTTTTCTGTGTACTGAAAGTCAGGGGTGGTTCTAGGGTCTCATCTTTAGGGGTTTTAACCCTCAGTGAGAATTTAAAAGAAGAGTTTTATATTATATATTATGACTACATAGTAAGCCAAAAGTTATGGTATTATTAAATGGCAAATGGCAAAAGTGGACACCAAAATTTTATGCATGATGCAGTCATTAATAAACTAATATTCACAAGACACAAGACCAAATCAATAAATGTTAATATGTCACATAATATTGTATAATATTACATAACGAAAGACACAAAGGGAAAACGAGACATGAGCGGTGCCAAAACAAAGAAATAAACAAAACAAAACTGCACTAGCTTGAACATAACCCTCTAACCTGAACTACAAAGAAGAGTAATAAAACAAATCTTCATATTACATATTACATATCACATAATATTGTATAATGTATAATAATGTATAACTGTACCTCCTACAAACTTTTACTTGTGGGATGATATAAAATACATCCTCACAATACATACATTTTAAAAGAAATGTCTCCAATTAAATAATGAAAACTACTATAGAAATACTGTATGTTTTCATTTGAAAAACATGCTTTTGTGGGAGAAACAGACACAAAACACAACCTTGCAAACAATTTGAACACAAATAGCATAACACTGTACAACCTCGTGAGTGCCAAATTCCCTGGATTTGTGAAAATCCTTTGCAGTTAATTTTTATAAAAAAACCTTCTATAACCGTCTTTGTGGTTTTCCGCCGATTAACGTTATAGATAAACGCCTCCAGCTCTGCAAAGTAAAAAAATTCGCTCTTGCATCAAACTCGCTCTTGCATCAAACATGTCCTACATTTTAACGTAATTTTTATTTTTGATTTTTGAAAGTAAATATTATACTTATAGTTTTAGGGTGGCTGAGATCACGGACAGGGGGGCTGGAGCCACCCTAAAAAAGGTCTAGAACCACCCCTGCTGAAAGTGCTTTACATGGAAGGGGAATCTCCTCAACCACCACCAATGTGCACCATCCACCTGGATGATGCGGCGACAGCCATATTGCGCCAGAACGCCCACCACACACCAGCTTATTGGTGGAGAGGAGACAGAGTGATGAAGCTAGTCAGTCATAACTTGATTTCGTGTTCTGTTGTCCGTGCTTTTCAAGTTAATTTAACCTTACAGTCCACTGTTAAGAAAGGCTTGTTTGAGAATTATGAAGCTAGAATATGGTACAACAATAAGTGACCATCTTCATACTATTACATTCTCTCTCCCACACTCTCACTGTCTTCCACTCCATACTTGTCAGCTGACTGTTGGCGCTTTACTTCTTAAACCAATCATATTTTTGTCTCAACCCACTTGAACCAAACGTGTCATAGTTGTTAAAGTTTAAAGCTGTTCCTTAGCTGCTGTCAGTAGTCATTTCAGGCAAATCGATGTGACCCTCTTCCACCCCATTCACCTCCAGTCGTCATTGCATTCAGCTCCCATGGATCCTTCCACTGAGCTCCACATTCATCCAGATATCAGCATCTAGATTTTCAGCCCTGCATCACCACCATTGTCTAGACTCCATGCCAAAGAATATTGGTTTCAACTTCTGCATCTTGTCAGTAAATTGTTATGATGACTCTTTAAGCCTTTAGTGAATAAATAGTCATTTGGTTTATTTTCATTTGTATTTTTGTCAAAGAACACAAATGAACTACAATAAACACTTGCAAAATATTATAATTTTTGTTTTTGGACGAACTTCAAGTGTGGACGCTGATTTGAACGCTTAGTAACAAGTTCATTGTCGCTTCTGTACTGGGAATTGTAGTTTTTAAATACAGTGATATATTCCCCGTATTTAGAAGTTGACAGTATTACACTGTGGATCCTCTTAAGGGCTTTAGAGGGTGGGAAAAACATTGGTGTTATCAGATTTTAAAAATATAGTTGTTAAATGGGTGAAAATTGCTTGTGAGCTATTTTTGACAGCACCCCCAGTTGGTGCCCAATTTTGACTATACTCAAATGATAGCTGAGGTCCAGAGCTCCCTATAACAGCTGTTCACATGTCTGTAGACCTTTTTGTTGCTGGATTATAAGACTTCAAACATGGTCCGAGGTCAAGGTTCAAAGATCAGTATTTGGAACGCAGGGGCCATGTAGAACCTTCATACTGACATATGTTACTCTCCAGGTTGAGACCATACCAATTGATGTATTTGGTTTAGCTCTAAGACAAAGTTTTAATTTTCTCTTTTCATTACCACAAGCCATCCCAGGCCTAGTTTCAGAGAGCACTTTGAAGGCCCTGAATATAAAAAAGAAGCTTTTTGTTTGTTTTTCCTTTTTATGTGAAAATAGTGACCAAAATGATTCACTTTCAAGTTTACAATATGACAGAATCTGTTTTATTAGCTAATTTCTTTCAGTCCTTCGGAAAAGTTTTAATTATCACAATTTCATGAAAAGAATTTGCTCAGGCATAGCTTTACAAAACCCCTTTGACAAAAATTACTAAATTGTTTGACATGGCCTAATTTTTAACATTATTTTCATGATGACATGCGAGATCTATGTTTTCAGTCTCAACCCAAGTCCTTCAGGCTTTCCCCCACACCTGTAGTAATACACTGGATGGTCAGCAGAATTGTAATTTAAAAAGGCGATTCATTTTGGTCACTACTTCTGCAAGTTTATTACAAGGATGAAACCCCTTGAGATGAACCATCTAGTTTTCAAGGGGGTCCTTAACACATGTCAGGGACGCAAACAGGTGGGGGAAAAAAGATGAGAACATTGCATGGGGCAGTAGTATGCTCGCAACGATTTATTTATTTATTTATTTATTTAAAGTTATTTGTTTTACATGCTCATTTGTAGTTACTTCAAGGGATTTTTTTCATGTATTATTATTACCCTATATGTCAATAACTAATTTTTCTCAAAAAATTGTTGCAACATTTGGTTACCCCTGTAAGACACACCCCCTTTCATAAAAACACATTTTCATTGGATCTATGCAAATCTTATAGATGACCTTTTAAAATTTTAGAATCTATTGTCAGTGAACAGCTAAAGGAATTTTTATCTAGCAATAGTATTTTGTTCAGGTATCAGTCTGGTTTCAGAAAGAATCATAGCACGGTAACTGCCACTATGAAAGTTCTAAATGACATTACTTGTGCCCTAGTGGAAGATCATGTGCGGCAGTGTTTATTGATTTGGCTAAAGCTTTTGACACTGTCAATCATGGTATTCTTCTATCGCGTCTACATAGTATCGGTCTTTCAGAAACCGCATTAGGTTGGATTAGGAACTACTTAAAGAACAGGTGTCAAAGGGTGCAAATTAAGGGGTTTCTCTCTGACAAGCTTAGTATTGAATCTGGTGTGCCACAGGGGTCCATTTTGGGTCCCCTGTTGTTTACATTATATATAAACGATCTTGGTGATAATTTATTAGATGCAAGCATTCATTTATATGCTGACGATACCATCATTTATTGCTTTGCAGCCTCTATTAATAGCTGCATCTTAAAGTTGCAGGAAGCATTTGCATTAATTCAGCATAACCTTATTTCTTTAAAATTAGTTCTGAATGATAAGAAAACAAAATATATGATCTTCTCCAGGAAATATAAGTGTGTATCTTCTCTTCCGTCGCTTTACACTCTACAGGGTAATTCTATAGAGCTAGTTTCCTCCTGTTACGAACTATGTTTGTGGGTTCGCTGTTTTGCTTGTTCTTGTTCTTTCTCTCTCTCTCTCTCTCTCTTTGCTCCACTATCTATCTTTTCAGATCCTACCATTGGACATCTCCTGTCAATCTTCATAATCCTGTGTGACATCACCCGTCGATCCACCAATCAACCAGAATCAGAATCAGGATTAGAATCAGAAACAGAGACAGAAACAGAAGGAGAAAGAAGATGTGTGCTGTTTTGTTAGAGGGCTCTATTGTTGTTCATTCGGTTGTAGTATGTCAGACTGTTCATGTATCCCAATTTGTTAGTTATTTTGTGTACGTGACTTGCGGGTCACTTGGTGTACATGACTTGCGGGTCACTTTGTGTACGTGACTTGCGGGTCACTTTGTGTATGTGACTTGTTAGTCACTCGTTCGGCATCTGGATGCTTGTGTTTCTTCGCTTCGTGGATATGACTTTATTTATTTTGGGGAAAACTGGACAGGTGAGTACGTCACGTGACATACATTGTGCAACACGTAGGTAAGCTTTTCTGTATTAGACACACTAGGGTAGGAGCGCGTGCCACTCTCTGTATCTTTTGTTTGGATAGGAAGTATAGGTTAGTTAGGGCGTCATCGACGCTGAAGATTTGTTTTATTACTCTTCTTTGTAGTTCAGGTTAGAGGGTTATGTTCAAGCTAGCGCAGTTTTGTTTTGTTTATTTCTTTGTTTTGGCACCGCTCATGTCTCGTTTTCCCTTTGTGTCTTTCGTTATCTTGTTTCTGTAGATATAGTAAATATTATCACCCTCGTCACCACCATTTGTATGATAATATAGACAGGTTTTGCCCACTATTTGTTGTTCGTGTCGTTGATTGCTACATACACACCAGAAATCTAACTTTATAATCATTTTATATTGTTACATCCCAACCATACCCCTAAACATCATTTGGGGTCGTAACACCTCCTATAAATATCTAGGTTTTGTGTTGGAAGAGGACTTATCATTTAAGTTACATGTTAAACATTTGTTGCCTAAGCTAAGGTTACAATTGGGGTTTTACTTTCGAAATAGTGCTTGTTTTTCACAGTCAGCAAAGAGAAAGTTGGTGGAAGCTACCTTCCTACCTGTCTTAGATTATGGAGATGTTTTTTACAGAAACACCACTAAGGCTCTTTTACAATCATTGGACTCTGTTTATCATTCTGCTTTAAGATTTATAACTCGTACTAATCATTATACTCATTGTGCACTGTATGGAATGGTAGGTTGGCCTTCGCTTCACTTAAGAAGATACAAGCATTGTCTTATATTAGTGTACAAGGCCATAGTTGGCCAGCTTCGTTCTTACATGAATAGTCTACTAACAGTCAGTAGTCAAGGCATAATCTGCATTCAAGTAGATATATTCTTTTGAATGTTCCCTTAATGAAGACAGAGTTTGGAAAAACTGCTTTTATTTATAGTGCATCAACTGCTTGGAATGAGATTCAAAGATCATTGAAATTGAGTGTACTTATCTCAATGAAAGAGTTTAAGCTGTATCTCAACTGTACATTCCAAACTGTTTGCACTTGTTCTCAATGTGATTTTATCACTGGTTAAATAAAGGAGAAAAAAAAAAAAAAAAGACCTATTTTGATCTCAAAATGTTCTCACTGAAATGCATTTACAGAAACTACTGTACATAAACACAATCCAAATACAGTCACACATACATAGACAAAAACTCTCCCAGGTCTAGCCACTCGCCAAAATAAAAAAAATGCCAAAATACATGCAGTAAATACTAATACAAAGCTATGCATACAGTATACACCTTAGATACACATTACTTCTATATCTCAAGCTTAATGCAAAGAGCAGTTTGTTTGTAAATAAATAAAAATACCAGCCTTAAAGTAATGCATTAATAATGCAGTGTGATGTCAAATTAAACGAGATTACACAAATATGCTTAATTTATGTTTCTTTCTCCAGCTATTTACTTTCGTCAACCATAAAACTTTGTTTTTAAATAATGTATGGAAAAATAAAAACAAAATACTCATCTTTGGAAATAATTTATTGAAAATACACCAAATGCATATTTGTCACACGTCATAAGGTTGTATTTAATGACACTGGAATGAGGTTAAGGTAACTTGAAAAGCACCAACAAAACAGGGAAACAAGTTATGTCAACTGTAATATACTATAAAGTATAATCATAGCATACAAAACAGTGTATTTTTCTGTTACATACAATCTAATGTGTGCTTGTAAGGACCAAAAAAAAAAAAAAAAAAAAAAAAAAAAAAAAAAAAAGTGACAGAAATTGTCAACAAAGGTAGAATTTTGAATATAGGATGCATACATATTTTGATGTGTTCAATCAGCATACTAATAATATACAGATATAGGGCGAGTCCATTTTCTTCAACACAGTCCTTTGTGTATCTTCCATCTGGGAAAATACAGAAAAACAAAAAAAGCAAGACGTAGGATAAGGTGAAGTTCAACTGTTTTAGAATGAAGGTGTGTAAAGCATTAATAAATACACAAATAAATTAAGAGCAACAGTAACAGGGGGTATTCCATCAATGCAGTTAATTGTAAGCTGTCCACTTGAAAAAGCCTTGCTTAAATTAACACTGACTTTCACTGCAGGCTCAAGCCATTCAACTAAATTATTAGCCATGTCTAGTCAACAGTGACTTTAACCAGGCTTAAATAAGCATGTGTGCACAAAGTACATAAGCAGCCCTGAAGAGTTGAGTAAATTTTAAGGCTTGAGTCACACAGATAGTGCTGTTCCCCAAACTAATTGATAAACTGATCATCTCTTTCCTCCATCCAAAACTTCAACCAGCCAACAGTTTAGTGACTTGACCGGCTGACTTTTCTACAAGCTGATTGGCTGTTGAAACAGGTGTTGTACCTTACACTCGAAAACCAGCAACTGGTGAATTATTGCCATCAGAGTCAAGCTGAAAAGGGCCCGTTTACATCACTGTAACGTTCTAAAATGGTTTTGTCTGATTGTGAATCTTTGGTGTAAACTGGGCTTAAGCCACAGTAATGGCATGGAACTCTTACTTAAATCATCAAGATTTATCAAAATAAGCCAGGCTTTTCCTTTATCCACCTTGATGGAACACCTCCAGTCCACTTGGATCTTCTGCTTCAACATGTAGAAGGACAGAGGCCTCAGGACCTAAAGCAGTCTTGTACTGTTGGAGGACAACTTGCAACCGTTCTGACACCTGACAGTCGTCTTCTTAAGAGACAGCAAAGTCCCTCATTTCCCTTGTCTACATCTCAAAATACAAAGGAGATTACATTAAAAGACAAACTGCTTGTTAAGATTGCTTAATGAGGCCAAAGAACTTCAATGGAGTTAAAAGATTTCAACCATTCAAATCTACATACCAGGATGGTTGGCATATTTTAATGTGTATCATTGCCATGGTAATAGAAATAGGTGTGTTTGATGATGCTGAATTCAATGTTCAAAATTCTTTTGTTAATTTCTCCTTTTATGTAACAGCCACAGTACAACAAATCAAGCAAATGTGAAACGCTTTAAAACCTTACTGACTTGTTACCATCGCAAATTATAATCCCCATTTGTGGCAAAAAGAGCAATAACCCTTCTACTCCATTCAAATTGTGTGACTGAGACTGATAATGTTTATTTATTTTTTTTTCATTTGAAATTCATACTAGGGGGCACGGTGGCTTAGTGGTTAGCACGTTCGCCTCACACCTCCAGGGTCGGGGTTCGATTCCCGCCTCCACCTTGTGTGTGTGGAGTTTGCATGTTCTCCCCATGTCTCAGGGGTTTCCTCCGGGTACTCCGGTTTCCTCCCCCGGTCCAAAGACATGCATGGTAGGTTGATTGGCATCTCTGGAAAATTGTCCCTAGTGTGTGAGTGCGTGAGTGAATGAGAGTGAGTGAGTGAGTGTGTGTGTGTGTGTGTGTGTGCCCTGCGATGGGTTGGCACTCCGTCCAGGGTGTATCCTGCCTTGATGCCCGATGACGCCTGAGATAGGCACAGGCTCCCCGTGACCCGAGGTAGTTCGGATAAGCGGTAGAAGATGAATGAATGAAATTCATACTTTAAAAGGGATAGAGGTTTTATTCAACTTGCCCTCCTCAGCCATCTTGTCCTTGAGAACCACTGCCAGGCTCTGCAACCATGTGCAGTGTTGTGCCATCTCCAAAACCAAAATGCTTTTTTCCTCTTGCAGTCGCATCTCCAACATCACTTGGTCATGCAAATGTTTCTTGATTGAAATGTTGGCTAAGAATCAATAACAGTTGTATGTATGCATGAGACAATCTTGCATAATAGCATTGCAATGTTTAACTATAAATGTACCTTTTCAAGTTGAAAAAACTACCTTTTCTTCAAGTTTTTAAAAAAAAAAAACTGAAAAAACACAAACTCATTTGAATCCAACTTCATTGAACTTGGTATGTGCATTTCCTGCAGGGAAACTGGAATATAAAATAAACCAAACATATATGTGGCATAACATTGGATGGTGTCTTTGGTGGCAGGTGATGTCACCAACTGTTGTAATCCATCGATGATCAAACTTAATTTCAAATAGGAATAAAAAGAAAGTTTGTTGTTTCTTTTATTTGGTCATGCTTACCATCAGCTGCCCATTCCTTCACATCAGAGAGCCACTGTGACACCAATTCATCTGTGCAGTGTAGCTCTGTTTTGAGTTCATCTAGCCTTGCAGTCTCATCCTGGAGTCTCTGACGAGTCTGATAAAGTGTTAATACAATAAGCAGGATTAAAACTTGCCAAGTGCACACAACAAAAGGACTCGCAAAACAATTAACAGTAGACTTACCTTCACATATCTTGTGGAAAGTGCCTGATGTAGAGAGAGACTTTTTGTGGTTCCACCCCACTGCGTGCAAAGTAACCATGTCCACCCGTGCTGTTGAAAGCAAATAATGAGGTTATGATGCTTAATCTAATAAAGTATTTAGGAATTTTGCAAACACTCTGATCACCTGCTTTGGACATATATTTGGTAGTCAGGGCACAACGTGTTTGGTAGCTGTTCACTTGCTCCCCCTCCTCTCTGGCTGTTGTTCCTGCTCCTTCCTGGTTCCTACCACTCCATTTAATCTGTTAATAAAGGGTGGAAGAAATTCAAATCAATTCAAGTAAATTTTATTTATATTTCCCTATATCACAAATTGCCTCAAAATGCTCTACAATCTGTACAAGAAATTGTAAAGCAAAAAGGCTACCTAGTATAGTAGCCTTTTCATTTCATATTAACGTGCATGAAAACATTACAAATGTACATATGATGCAAATATATTATACATACAGTACCTCACACTTTGTAGCATGGGCTCGAGCATGCATTATGCTGAGGAAGGGTTTCATTTCGTTGAGCTCCTGAAGGGCAGGAAGGACTCGAGCAGCTTTCTCCAAGTATGGCTAATATTTGCAAGCCACATCCATAGCAAAGAATTTTGCCTTGGCTGGCATAAGCTCCTTTGAAGATACAGGGGGTAGGCAAATATCTCCCCTCTGTACATATTAAGGGACTTCAGAAGGAACCCTCTTCATCCAATTCGGAAGCCTTCCTTGACGTCTCCCTCGCTGCTGTCCACTGGGATTCCCCACATGTGCCTCTTCCCTGTGTCTATAACACACAAACAACAAATCAAATAAAAGCAATGGTGTCTTACAATATATAGCATTTATTCTATTCTCTCAATTTGATTTTAGAGTACTTGGTAGGCAGAAGTAGTTGAAGTGGGGAGGAAATCAAGGACGGACACATAAGGTAATTTTTTTGTCAACTATTTTGTCAAGTTAAGATAAATACTTGCATTTCTCACTGCTTTCTGTATGGTGTCGACAAATGTAGACCCCACACTGTCTTCAGCCACAAAGAGCCCTTCAGGAGGTTCAGTGTATACAGCGTTGAATTGCTGACAGAGGCTGGCCAATATCCACTCCTAAGGAGGTCCTTCGAATCAGGAGTCCACTGCTGCTGGCATGTTTTACATTCATATAGTGGCTGATGCAAGTCAAAACGCCCTTGGAACAAAAAAGTAATAAACAAACATTTATTACATAAATAAATGTTAACATTTATTAAACATATAAACAAAACATTTATAAATAAATAAATAAACATTTACCACATAATTTATTTTACAACAGTTCATTCTGCATATTGTGAATGGTTGAGAGACATTGCTTAAGTTCCTATAATCCCAGTATAGCACTCATTCTTCTTGAGTATCACACCTACATTGTTTACATTTGTCTAATTCACCAAATTCCAAACAGCTGTGTCGATTGGACTTCATCCTGGAAGCATGCAAAGGATGTTACTGCTTTGCAACAGCTAACTTTTTTTGTTTCCAGAGGACAAAAATAAAAAAGATGTCTATTTGTTCCAGTTAATGTCAATACCATGGGTGTTGACGGGCACAATGTCACAGCACACCAGTGTGAAAAACACCAAATCTAAAATAGAATTCTAAATAGTGTATATTGTTTTTACCATTGATGGTAATCAAAATCACTGGTTTGCCTGGTAATACAGTGAAGCTTGTGCCTTCACAGGAGTAGTCTGGCACCTTCACAGTTGGCAAAATGCAAGCTGGCAAAAAGAAAGAAAACCACTAATTTTGATTATCTGTAACTGGCTGCTGAAACACATGAACAGCAAAATTAAGACTTTCATGAGAATGTACCTTGCTCATGGGTGCAATATCCACCTTCTCCTTTAATGATGCATGAGGTTGGAGGAATGGCTTCAAAAAACCCATGAATCACACTTTCCCTGTTGTGGAGTGGCTGTTTTTTGTGATGCAATACATCACAGTCCCCACAGAACCAATCCTCAGGAAGACACTCTCTGCACCTAGGGAGAAAAAACAAAACAAAAAAACATTCTAATATAATAAATTATTCACCTGAAATAATGTAAGTTATTTCAAATTTACTTTCAGTAGTTCTGTTTTGATTTTATAGGACTGCGTAGTAGCTCAGTGTTTAGCACTATCACCTCACAGCACAAAGTTCCTTAATGACAATTAACCTGTCATTAATGTGGTTTTCAACTGGGTATCCAAGTTTTCTACCATTCCAGAAGACATGCAACTTAGCTTATAAAGCACGCCACTGAGCATTAATTCTCAGCAAACCAACCCTGGGTAATTAAAGTTTTAAAAGTTTAATATTATTGAAAGCCAACCTAATAACATCAGGCTTGTGGCAAAGGCAACACAAGGGATGACCAACAGCCTCCTTTGCGATAAGGCATTGTAGGTGGTACGGTCTTGCCTCTTTCCAGCGCTCTGAGGCTTTCTGCTTCCGAAAAGACCATGATGAAGCAGAGCTTCTTTGAGACTCAGCAGAAAGACATGATGCCAAAATATTTGAGAGCCTCTCCATATTTTTCTCTGTAAAGAAAATACAAAATAAAGCTGTAAAGGACGATTTAGATGAAGGCCAATTAAAGGTCAACTGATCAATATTTTGAATAAACTTTCATGATTCAGTATCAAACTGGACCACATCTTTACTACATTGTGTTCTTAATCCATCTACTGCACTGACAGTTTTGTCTAAGAGTTTTGTCTTTACTTTACTTTTACATGACTTTCAGATTTAAACTTAAATCCATCACTGTTATTTACCAAATTCCTCTTGAGGATTTAGTATTTCTGAGGGAACCTCCACACTGGATGACAGGGAACACTCAACCGGAGGGTATGTGACTGAAACACAGAAGAATAACAACAGGTTAGGCTAATAACTGCATTCATGTTCTTTTTTTTTTTTCCAACCTACTATATATACTGAACAATTTTTGAAATCAGACATTTCTGTTAAGTACTTGGTAATGTCTTCTATAATAGTGCCACAAAAAGGTTTATGAACTTTTTAATATCTTTTTGGATATTGGAGTATTTTACATTCTCAATCAATCACAGTGTTCTAATTTCAGTTGGTCCACTATTTATATAGTAAATTCCAAAAAACGTCAAATAATTCACATATAACCTGTAGCTGAGGCTTTGCGTCGCCCTCCTCGCCTTCCCCTTGGCTTGCCATGACCTACCGGTTATGCGGAAACGGAGGCGGAAGCCGAAGTGGCCGTAAACAAAGTTTCACGGAAGACAAATACCTGCGACACACGCAGGAATAATCCGTTGGTGCGCTCTGGGGGCGCGGCCCACAATGTCCGGAACTGACGGGAGGCAGTCCGTGAGAGCCAGGGAAAGTGCGCGCTCAGGAGAAGCGCGGCGCTGGGCTGGATACGGGGGGTAAGTCCTCCACTAGGCGTAACATCGGATGCTAGACTGACAATAAAGGACGGGGAGAGTGTGTGACGTGAGTGTATATATAGGCGGTGAACTGAGTGCGTAGATGAGTGTCAGGTGTGTGTGTAGTTAGTATGCTGGCGAGGAGCTTCTAGTGGGCGGGGCACGCACGGGAGACGTAGCAGCGTGCTCCCTGACACTACCCCTCTAAAGACCCTTTTAGAGGACCGTGGAGGTTCTCCTCCAGAGCCTGCACGTTTCCTCTCCAAAGCTGCTCTCTGTGTGTTGGAGTGAATATTTCTTGTAAGACTGATAATGTTGAATGTACTGGAACCAAAAGAAATGTAACTAGTAAAAAGAAAACACAGCATAGTGTGTTAGTAAGGTGTTAACGGCTTGAATGAGCCTTGGCATGGAAGTCTCTAACTCAGGGGATGGAGCTCCATTCTTCCAAAATATATTCCCTCATTTACATATGCCAGAGAATATGATAGGATGTTAATTGCTTAACTCCTCATGCAATATACTTGTCTGAAATCTAATACTCTCATCCTTCCACATTCATTATGTTTTTACTTCAATTTGTCCCCCGTCTGTATGTTCAAGTATAACATGATTGAGGTATATAAAAACTCTGACCTTGGATTCAGCTGTAAGGCGGTCAAGTTCCATTTCAAGAACCATGCGTCTCCCCTCTTGGTGCTGGGGGTTTTGTGGGTCAAAGACATATCTGGTGGCCATTGCAACACAGACAGATACAGACAAACAGACTGACAGACAGAGACAGATAACAGACAAGTAGACAATGACAGAAAGAGAGGAAAGATTGAGAAATAGAGATAGAGAACAGATAGATATTGAAGAGATTGATAGAAATATAGATGAACAGAGAGGTTGTGTGTGTGTGTGTGTGTGTGAGAGAGAGAGAGAGAGAGAGATAGATAGATAGATAGATAGATAGATAGATAGATAGATAGATAGATAGATAGATAGATAGAGGTTGGTTCTTAAAAGTGCCTTTGGTTTTTGGAAATGAGGTGATTATTTAGGGTGAAGGTGAAGTTTGACAGGATCTGCAGGGAGAACAGAAAAAGTTCATTATGTAGTGAAGGCTAGACATGTTGAAAAAATGTTTAAAATGTGACAAATTGTCCTTAACATACTTAATAAATCAATAAAATTGATGTTTTTCCCATTTTCTGTATGACTGCACAAAAGGCGCGTCGTTTTTTTTCTTCTTTTTTTACTGTTAATATGGAAATCGTTGCTCTTCGTTGCTCTAACATGTAAACCATGTGAGTCTAATGGCAAAGAAAAGCATCAATTATAACATTTAAACAAATTTGATCATTACATTCAAGTCTCGTGGCTTTACCTGGGAAGTGGTTTGAGCGCAATGAAGGAGAATTCACGGCCTGCAGAAATCACCAATCGCAAAGCGGGCTGGCTCCGCCTCCATAGCAGCCGTCTCCGCTAAGGCTCACCGGTAATGCGGGCATCCACTAATTAATTTTATTTATTTTTTATATTATTTTAATTGACTTAATAAGGGGGCATGGTGGCTTAGTGGTTAGCACGTTCGCCTCACACCTTGTGTGTGTGGAGTTTGCATGTTCTCCCCGTGCCTCGGGGGTTTCCTCCGGGTACTCCGGTTTCCTCCCCCAGTCCAAAGACATGCATGGTAGGTTGATTGGCATCTCTGGAAAATTGTCCCTAGTGTGTGATTGCATGAGTGAATGAGTGTGTGTGTGTGTGTGCCCTGCGATGGGTTGGCACTCCGTCCAGGGTGTATCCTGCCTTGATGCCCGATGACGCCTGAGATAGGCACAGGCTCCCCGTGACCCGAGGTAGTTCGGTTAAGCGGTAGAAAATGAATGAATGAATGAATAATTGACTTAATAACCACAGCTAATCCCCCGTTCTCACAATAGAAGGAGAATGAAATAATACGGATGGTCATGACATCGTATTGTTGAGTTATCAAGCACACTTTCGTGTTTGTGTTGAAAGAAAGATGAGGATGTCATTAAAAGAGAATCGGCAGTGGGTCATCATGTAGTTTTAGCTGACGTCTTCAACACAGTAAAAGTAGACCATAGCACAAAGCAATAATAACAAGGATAAAAATCTCCTGGTTAAATGTTGAGTAATGTAGTGCTTAAAGATTAAAAATGAATTAAAAATGAATAACCAATGAGCAAAAACAATGCTTCCGTGTGGCAGGAAAAAAACGTGGTGCAGACACGAAAGATGCTTCCTATTGAAATACATTAGATCAAAAGTCGTGCTGAGTGACACGAAAAAAAAGGGAAATTCGTCTCCACGAACACGAATTGAATAGATTACATTTCGTGTCCGGTGACACGAACTGCCGTGAGACTGGGTTGATTTATGGAACTGTTTTAGCTCCAAAGCCATGGACAATGAATATACAGTATCTGTGTAATGAGTCTGTCTGTGTTTCTGTCCTGTTTCTGTCTGCTGTCTTTTCCTGTGGTTAATTGTTTGCTCCGCCCACTCTTTGGTTTCCATGGACATTAATTGTACTCCTTCTCTCCTTCAGGTGTCTTGTCTTTGTCTCTAATTAGTTCTGCTCTGTGATTGGTTCTTGTCTGTTATTTATACTCTGTGTGTTCACTTCCCTTTTGTTGGTCGTTATTTCATTGTGCTTGTTAGATATTGTATGTTGGTGTTAATGTTCGTGTCTCCTGTGTGCTCTGTATTCTGCTCTGTTTTGCCTGCCTGTTTGTGTGTCTTGGTTTAGTAAAAGTCTAAAATCTGCACTTGTATCCTCACTCGCCTTTGTCCAACCTCGTGTCAATCTGACAGAAGTGATTACACTTCTCACATTTTTGTAAATATTTTATTATATCTTTTCATGTGACAACACTGAGGAAATTACACTTTACTACAATGTAAAGTAGGGAGTGTTCAGCTTGTATAACAGTGTAAATTTGCTGTCCCCTCAAAATAACTCAACACAGCCATTAATGTCTAAACTGCAGCACGGTGGCCAAGACCATACAGCGGTTTAACAGGACAGGTTCCACTCAGAACAGGCTGTAACGAGTGGAGTGGTGCTACCCCTTTAAGAGCAATGTGCCGTTGCTTTATTACTGTGTATATTAATTGAATGTGTGCATGCGCCAGAAAGGGCGCGCTTCAGTTATAACACCACATGTGTGTGAGAAAGTCTGATGACGGGACTGTGAGGTTTTTACGGATCCGGGTTGGTTGGCAACAGCTAGACTGTGACTGGGTAGGAGATGTCGGAAGGAAGTGAGGAGACCGGAAGCGAGATGGGATTTGAAGAAGAAGGTGGGAGAGATAGGAGTGTTTGGAGTGTAATGCGATCGAGAAAACGGAAAAAAAAGGAGAAGGCGACATATAGTATAGATGAAACGGATCGTGAACAAGGTATGGCAACAGTAAGTAAACCACAAGATGAAGAGTATAAAGTGATTGTGACACTGTCTCAGGAGGGGTCGTCATTTGGTGAGTGGAATCCGATTCATTTGACGAAGTCGATAAACAAATTGCTAGGCGAGGTCAAAAATGCAAAGGTATTAAGAAGTGGAGCACTGCTGATCTTCTGTAGGAATAAAAAACAACAAAAGAAAGCCATAGAACTGAGTACAATAGATGGCAGAAGAATAAAATGTGTTTTGACCGGAAATAAGTCGTTGATTCGAGGAGTTATCACAGGAATACCGGTAAATATCAATGAAGATCAAATTAAAGACGATGTAGCAGGGGCAAAAGTGCTGGAGGTAAAATGCCTTAAAACAACCAGGAACGGGGAGAAATGCAATAGCCTGTCTGTTATTAAGTTTGATGAAGCAAGACTTCCAAGTAATTTATTCATAGGTTACATGAGCTACGAGGTCAGAACATACATCCCTCCCCCTTTGAGATGTTTTAAGTGCCAAAGATATGGCCATGTAGCAGCGGTCTGTAAGGGTAAACAAAGATGCTCAGGCGAACATGAGTATGGGAAATGTGGGGAAGGAGTTAAATTGAAATGCTGTAATTGTGGAGGGGAGCACAGTGTAGCCTACCGTGGATGTGAAGCTAGCAAGAGAGCAATGGAGGTGCAGCGGGTGAGATCGCTGCAAGGAATAACATATGCAGAAGCTGTAAAGAAAGTGTCTAAGGAAAAGGAAATCAATAAACCAGAACTCAAAGTAAATAACACTAAGTCTTGTGAGAAATGTGAAAAAATAGAGGAAAAGAAAGATATGTTAGTTACGGGAAAAAGTGAATTCGTGTTGTTTATGGTTGAGGTGATAAACTGCTCGGCACAAACAGACAGAAAGACAGAGAAGATCAAAATAATAGTTAAATCAGCGGAAAAGTATCTAGGAATTAAAGGGCTTAGCTGTGAAGTAGTTGAAGAAATGATAGTGGCAGGAAGTGCAAATTCGCAGTCATGGGCTGGTGGCTCTTTATGATATTAGCTATATTGCAATGGAACTCTAGAAGCCTTATAGCAAATGGACAGGAATTCAAGAGTTTTCAAGAGTCTCAGAACTAGCAGATAGACCTCTTGTAATATGTGTGCAAGAAACATGGTTAAAGCCACAGTTAGACTTTGTATTGTATGGATATAATTTGATTAGGAGAGATAGAGAACTAGGAAAAGGTGGAGGTGTAGCAACTTTTGTTAAAAGTGGGGTAAGATATAAACTTATTAGTACAGGGAATGAACAGGAATCTGTTGTAATTGAAGTATAGTCAGGGAAAGATAGCATAAAAATAGTCAATTTTTACAACCCTTGCAATAGATTAAGTGCTGATATATTGGAATCAGTTTGTGGGTCAGTGCAGGGCAAAATTGTGGTATGTGGGGATTTTAATGCGCATAGTACACTATGGGGAAGTAAAAACTTATAGAGGATAAGGAGCTGGTGTGTATTAATGATGGAAAGGGCACACGGTATAATAGTTCAGGTAATACAGAAAGTGCCATTGATCTAACACTGGTATCAATTGGAATTGCAGGAATTAGTGCATGGGAAGTACTGAGTAGATCAACAGTGGGTAGTGATCACTATCCGATAATGACTAGAATTGGCATAGCGGTACACCAGGATGGGGTAGCGAAAATACCGAGGTGGAAATTAGATAAAGCTGACTGGCAGACATTTCAAGAAACTAGTATGTCTAAGTGTGTGGAACTATTGAGTAGAGATATAACAGATGTAGAGGAAATGAATAGTGTCATAGTCGCGGCCATTATACAAGCAGCGGAAGAAACAATTCCGAAAAGCACAGGAAATAAGCAAGGAAAAAGCGTGCCATGGTGGGATGAGAGCTGTAGAGTAGCAGTTAAAAAAAGAAACAAAGCATTTAAACACACGCTAGAAACTCTAGTTGGGTACAAAAGGGCACAAGCAATAGTTAGGAAAACGATTAGGTCAGTCAAGCGCATGTATTGGAGACAGTATTGCAGTAAAATTGGGAGTGAAACACAGTTGTCAATTATTTGGTTGGATACTAGACTTCCTGGACAGAAGAACTATAGAGGTTAAGGTTGGTACAGAGTATTCAAGTAGGCATATTGTGGAAAATGGTACCACACAAGGTAGTGTCTGCAGCCCCATACTATTCAATATCATGATAAATGACATTTTTGATCAAGTAAGCGGAAATGTAGGTAAGTCACTTTATGCAGACGATGGAGCACTCTGGGTTAGGGGGCGAAATGTGGAATACTTAAGAAAGAAAATGCAAAATGCAATAGAGAAAGTTGAACAATGGACTTATAAATGGGGGTTTAAGCTATCAATTCAAAAAACTCAAGTTATATGCTTCTCTAAGCGCCATAAGGTAGTGCCACTGAAATTGTATGGACAAGATTTAGAACAAGTTAAAATGGTGAGATTTCTAGGAGTTGTTTTTGATGAGAGGCTGACTTGGTGTCAACATATTAATACGGTCAGAAATAAATGCAAAAAGATTAACAACTTGTTGAGATGTCTATCAGGGCGAGACTGGGGAGCGAGTAGAGCATCGCTAATAAGCATTTATCAGGCTCTCATGAGAACTGACACAGACTATGGTTGTTTAGCGTATATGTCAGCATCAGATTCCAACCTTAGAAAGCTTGATGTGGAGCAGGCACAGGCTCTCCGGATTTGTACTAGGGCATTTAAAATGTCGCCAGTAACTGCATTACAGGTGGAGGCAGGAGAGATGCCGCTACGTATTAGGAGGGTCAAGATTATGTTGGCATATTGGACTAATCTGCAAGAACATAATATGATGCACCCAACAAAAACTGTCTTGCAAGACTGCGCAGAGCATAGTACAAGAAATCTTTACAGTTTTGGGTGGGTTAGGAATGCTAAGGCTCAAAATGCAGGTCTCAGTCAGCTGCGATTTGGACCCACTGTGACCTTGTCAGCGATACCACCCTGGAAATTTATACAACCAGCTGTAAATATAAACCTACAACAAATAATAAAAGAAAACGCAAAAAAGAATGCCAGAGTGGTTAATAGTTCAAAACTATGTTAAGAAGTACCAAGAGGAACTATTCATATTTACAGATGGGTCAAAACAGCCAGAAACAGGCCGAACTGGTGCAGCATTTTTTATTCCCAGGTATGAAGTAGCAGTCAAGAAGAGGACAACAGATTACCTGTCAATCTTCACTGTGGAGTTAGCAGCAATTTTACTGGCATTAGGGTGGGTGGAGGTCAATAATCCGGACACAGATGTCATTATAGCCTCAGACAGTCTATCAGCATTATCAAGCATTCAGTCAGGGAGAGCGTCATGTAGACAAGACCTCATTCATCAAGTACTCCGCTTGCTTCTCATACTTCACAATAAAAGAATAGGGGTCTCCTTCCTTTGGGTCCCTGCCCATGTAGGGGTGGAAGGAAATGAAATTGTGGATATACTAGCAAAAAACTCTACAAAGCAGGAAACAGTTGGTGTGCACATACCAATAAGTAGAACAGAGGTCAAAACTATCATAAAACAACACTCACTTAAAATATGGCAGGAATATTGGAACACAGCGGATACAGGACGTCACTTATACAATATACAAAACCAGGTAGCCACAAGCATGAGGAAGGGCAGAAGCCCAAGGGACGAGATGCTAATCTCACGGCTTAGACTGGGTCACACTGGTTTAAATGCAACACTGTACAGAAAAGGAAGACATCCCACTGGACTATGCACTGAATGTAAAGTACTAGAGACAGTAAAGCCTATACTGTTAGACTGTAAAAAGTATGAAGAAGATAGGGCAGAGTTAAAGGCACGCATGGATGGACAAAGCATGACACTTGAACATTTATTAGGTAAAGCGTCTATGGGAATACACAAATTAGTGATTTTGTTTTTGAAAAATACTGGGTTAAGTGAAAGAATCAAATTTTTTTTTTTTTTTTTTTTTTTTAATTTGTTTGTTTATTTATTTATTTTTCTTTCTCTCCTCCTTTTGTCCTTTGATGTCATTCTACTGCCCACACTCCAATCTAGTAGGTGGCGGTAATGCACCTTTAAGCTGAGTTGCCAACCGCCATAAAACTCAAAAGAAGAAGAAGAAGAAGAAGAAAGTCTTAATAATCTCACTCTGAAGGACTCTTACCCACTTCCCAGGGTAGATGAATCGTTGGACTTCTTGGCAAGGGGGAGATATCTTACCACTCTTGATCTCTCGCGAGGGTACTGGCAGGTCTCGGTGGATGAGCATTCGAGACCAAAGACCTTTTGGCCTTTGTAACGCTCCAGCCACATTTCAGAGGGTGATGAACAATGTGCTTGCCAGCTTGATCTATAAGTGCTGTGCCGTCTATATTGATGACATTGTCATTGCGTCCCCAACGTTTGAGCAACATCTCATGGACATTAAGGAAGTCTTGTCTAGGCTTGTGTCAGCTGGCCTTTCCCTAAAGCTGAGTAAATATCAGTTCTGCTTGAATGAGCTTGTCTTCCTGGGTTATCGTGTCACGCCTGACGGTATTTCTCCGGACCCGAAAAAGGTTGAAGCGGTGACTCAGTTCAAAACACCTAAAGATGTAAAACAAGTGAGGGGTTTTCTCGGCCTTACCGGCTATTACAGACGATTCATTCCAAATTATGCGCAAAAAGCTGAGCCCCTTTTTAAGCTCACCAGGAAGGAAACTCCTTTTGGCTGGGATGACGACTGCCAAACTGCGATGGATTTCTTGAAAAGTTGTCTTACGTCTGAGCCCATTCTTTGCTTTCCTGATTTCACTCGCCCGTTTTTCATTCATACTGATGCTTGTGACTTGGGTCTCGGTGCAGCTCTCATGCAGAAGGATGACATGGGGCGAGATGTTGCCATTGCTTTTGCCAGCAGAACTTTGCACAGGTCAGAAAGGCCATATTCTACTCCTGAGAAGGAGTGTTTAGGAGTGATTTGGGCTATGGAACATTTCAGACCCTACGTTGAGGGCCTACATGTAACTATTTATACAGACCACAACAGTTTGAAGTGGTTGATGAGTCGACCCAGTCCCTCTGGTCGTCTGGCTAGGTGGTCTTTGCGACTACAGGATTTTGATTTCACCATCGTCCACAAACCAGGTGTACGGAATAGCGTCCCTGAAGCATTGTCACGTAACCAGCTGACACACAGTGTTGATCCCATTGACATTCTGCCACCTCATGCAGTCATAGGTGGTTTGGATTTAAGGTGTCTCTCCTCAGTCATGGTATCCGATAAGGAGCAAGTGCGGCAAATGCAAAAGGATGACCCAGTGATCTGCAGTCTTGAGGAGGGTTGTACAGATGAGGACCACGTTGTTCATGATGGTCTTCTTTATTTCAAGGATCATAAGGCTGCCTGTACCTTGCATCCTATGAAACAGCTTAAGCTTTTCGTGCCTACTCTGATGCGGCATACTGTTTTACAATACTACCATGACCACCCAACAGCGGGCCATCTTGGTGTGACGAAAACGTTGGCTAGACTGAGACAGAGGTTCTTTTGGCCAAAAATGGCAGCTGACATAAAGAGATATGTTGTTTCATGCCCTGTGTGCCAGCTTACTAAGCCGAGTCAAAGAAAACCTGCAGGCTTGATGATTCCAATCCAACCGACAAAGGCTTGGGAATACACTGGGGTGGATTTGAATGGTAATGAGTACTTGATTGTCTTTGTTGACTACTTCTCAAAATGGGTGGAGGTGAGTGCAGTGCACTCTGCAACAGCTCAGGTGGCAGCAGGTAAATTTCTTAGTGAGATCTTCGCCCGCCACGGGGCCCCAGTCTTCCTGATTTCTGATCGTGGTACCCCTTTTGTGAGCAATCTTTTTGAGCATGTGGTCGCTGCCCTTGGTACTGAACATCGTCTTACCACAGCGTACCACCCACAAACTAATGCCACTGAGAGAGTGAACCGCACTCTAAAAACTGCCATTCGTGCTTACAGTATGTGGGGGACAAACACACTTCCTGGGACAAGTATCTCCCACAAATTTGTTTCGCCCTTAGGACGGCCCAACATGAGAGCACAGGTCTATCTCCGGCTATGATGTTATACGGTCGTGAGTTGGAAACACCGCTTGATCTGTTAACACAACCAAACTCTATGGGTGTTGATGACCCTGAGATACCTTACCCAGAAAGCTTGAGAGCTTCGCTGCAGGATGCGCATGATCATGCCAGGGCTGTGCTAAGTGCCAGCCATGCAAAAAGAAAATGTTACTATGACAAGAGACGCCGTATGGTTTCCTACGCTGTGGGTGATTTGGTTAGAGTTAAGACCCACCCTAAATCTGATGCAGACGCAAGTTTTACGGCCAAATTAGCTCCAGTATTCACTGGACCGTTTCGTGTTTCAAAACGGTTTTCCGATGTCAATTACAGACTTACCAATGTGAGCACTGAAGAGGATGCTGGTGTGTTCCCTGAAAATTGCTTGCCAGACTCTGCTACTGACACTAGTGCTGCTGTGCCCTTCTCTGCCTCCGCTACTCAGGGTCAGGGTCGTTATGTACTGAGACAGAGAAAAGTTCCAAGGGTCACTTCTGATTGGTCAGTGCATAAGTGGACAAATCCATTTCATACACAAAGGTTTGAGTTGTGATAATGTGGTAACAGTGTTTTTGGTAATGTTGTTAACAACTGTTTATTGTTTGTGTTTCTGGTTTTCCTCTGTGCACATGTCTTGAAACTTTTATTTTTGGGTTACTAGCACTCTTATTCTCTGTGTTAAGGAGCAGGTGTACACTGTACTTACATGTATGTTTGTACTGTCATGCATTGTTGTTCTTTCCCTCATGTGTGTTTTTTCAACTCTGTCATGTATGGGGGGTTGTCAAGTTGTTTCCTCGGCTGTGTACGGCTGGGGGCAGCCTTTTTTTGGTGGGGGTGAAATATGTAACGAGTGGAGTGGTGCTACCCCTTTAAGAGCAATGTGCCGTTGCTTTATTACTGTGTATATTAATTGAATGTGCGCATGCGCCAGAAAGGGCGCGCTTCAGTTATAACACCACATGTGTGTGAGAAAGTCTGATGCTGCAACCAATATTCCCTTTATTTTCATTTTCTCATATTAATGAGTATTTTTGTTTAGTAGCATGTTATTATGGAGGTTTTCCCGGTGTACGGAGGAATAAACCGTTGTGAGTGAACGTTTGTGAGTTCTCCATCTTTATTTTTGCGGGCCTAACATTGAAGAGCTATCCCGAATCTCCATTAACCTGTTACAAGGCATCGCCATGGTCCACCAAAGTTGTGTGCACGTAGTCAGCATCATATCCAGAGATTGTGTTTGGGAAATAGACGTATGAATGCTGCCAGCATTGCTGCAGAGGTTGAAGGGGTGGGGTGTCACCCTGTCAGTGCTCAGACCATACGCCACACACTGCATCAATGGTCTGCATGGCTGTCGTCCCAGAAGGAAGCCTCTTCTAAAGATGATGCACAAGAAATCCTGCAAACAGTTTGCTGAAGACCAGCTAAGGACATGGATTAGTATGGAACCTTGCTAAAGATTTTTACTGAATTAAAATTATTGCAGATTTTTTCCAAATAAATAAATAAATAAATAAATAAATAAATAAATAATAAGCAAGCAAGCAAGCAAGCAAACAGATTCACAACATAAGGTAACAGCAGAGGGTGCTGTATGGCAACATTTCTCGATATTAGACAAACAGTATTTCAAAGACACGCATGCACACACACACACATACACACACACACATACACACGTGCCCAAACACACACACACACACGTGCCCACACACACACACACGTGCCCACACACACACACATGCATGCATACACACACACACACTCACGCACATGTGCTTGCACACACACACACTCACACACAAACACAAACATATACACAGATACACACATACACAAAACACTTGCACTATTACTTTAGCAACAGTGTTATGTAAAAGTGTAAGCAAATGTGACTACAATAGACAGACAAACAGTACAAAAAATCTGCCCTGCTGTCTGTACCCTAACCCTAACCTCTAACCCACCACACCCCCACCACCCCTTTTTGTGATAGGTTCTATTTGGTCTATTAGGTTCTATTAGGTCTATTTGTTTAATTTGGCAGTAGACTGTTTAACTATCAACATTTCTACATACAGGTAAATGTTGGCATAACGATAGTGTGAGATTTATTTTTGTGTGTTTATTTTGTCTATGGAGGTAATTGTGTTATTAGGATTTGGCGTGCTGACGTATGAGTCGTTGTACGTGCAGGTAAAGTATGTGCAGGAAGTTGTGTAATAAGTTGTAACGTGTGGTGTTCAAAACCTCATGAACGTTAACTAATAAAAGTAGGAAAAGTTCCATATTTTCATGAATGCCTGCATTATTCTGATGGACCCATTTGCAGGAGACTGGAGATTCATCTGAGAGTGTATAGTCCCTCTTACAATAGCTTAACAAGTGTTACAACAAAGTATTATTAGTGGAGAACTTTATTAATCCCCAAGGGGAAATTAGAAAAGTAGACAAAATGAATGAAATTGCAGAGAGCGTTTATTCTGGCAAAAGTGCAAACAAACAAATCCAAATTGTAAGGCAATTATTTTATGTCAGAATCTTCTAGTAGATTTTTCTGGTACATTTGGGTGGGTACAGTGATAGAGGACCAATTTAACATCAACAACCCCACTGAAAAAATAATAAAAACACATCCATTTATAAGAGTTTAGTCTTTATAATTGTAAACCTGAAGAAGGAGGTGAAGTAAACAACTTTTATCATTTTAGAAATTTATCACTTAAGTAAAGCTACTGAGTACTAAATAATACACATGAGTAAGAAATCTTTATTTTTTTGTTAAATGCAAAGCTAATAGAAAAAGATATACGTTATATTGTGATATTAGAGAATAGTTTGAAGTGCAGAATAAATTTGTCACTTTGCTGTTAAGACAGAGCATTAATACATACACATATATTAACATACACAAGAATATTACATGTGTGTATAATATTTGTAATATAAATGTAATTAGACAAAGCAAGTTAATTAAAAGTGACAAAAATGAATGACATGATGCTCACATGATATTTATGAGAAGAAGCTTGAATACGAACACTGTGCTAATTACAGTGTAAGGCACTTGTTTTATACTTTAGGAGCTTTATTGGATATAATTGTAGAGAAGAACTTTTGTTTATTCACTCAGACGTAGGCTGATTCATCTTCTTCTGTGAATCCACTTTGAACAGCTGCTTGAATGCTCTTTATCTCTTCTGTAGCAGCAGCAGGGAGAATGGCGAGCAACTCTTTATCAATCTTCTCAATTCTTGCAAGACACTTCTCTTCAAACTCCCTCTTGTTCTTTTGGACAAGGTCTAAGATGGATTTCTGAGCCCCATCACAGGCGTTCCGTAACTGATCAACCTCAAACTGAAATTCTGGCTTTTCCTTGTCCATGACCATCAGTTTTCCCAGAGTGCTGACACGATCCATGATGTGCTTGGTGGACACCTCAGTGTAGGTTGTAGAGATCATGTTGACAAGGCTGGCGATGTTAGTGGCTTGAAAGGCTTGATTGTAGAGCAGATCTTTGGAGAAGAGCTTTGCATTGTAGGAAAGCTTCTGTGTCTTCTGAGATGTGGATATAAAATTTTTAAGGGTTCTGGTCAGACTGATTTTCACAATGTTGGACACCATCTGAAAGAAGCGCACCATCTTCTCCCACTGCTCCTTCACTCTCCCCATGTCATCCATACCCTTAACCAACATTTTTATAGTGGTGTTAAAGTCTATCTCTTTGATCTCACACTTCCTCATGGTGATCAGGATGTCAGTCTTCTCATACATCTCTCTGCTCTGGTCCAGTTGAGTGCGGCTCTGCTCTATGCAGAACCTGGCATTATCTGATGCCCTTTGTGAAGCTTTCACCTTCCCAGATTTACTTTCTTCTTTATACATCATTGGTGGTTTTGGAGTCAGAGCAGGAAAATTTGTGACAGATTTACTTTTGCTGTCAAACTTACGAGCTGATTCATTCAGGTTTCTGATCAGTTTAATCAACTCATTTGTTTTGGCTTCTTCAAATTTGTGTTCTGGTGCATACTTTGCTAGTTCTTCACAGATATCGATGCCTTTGGTACAGATGTTTTGAGCTTCCTCTTTTGCTGTGCAGTTTGGGCTTTTTTGAAAACTCTCCCCGATTCGTTTGAACTGATCTGCCTGAAAATTTGTCTTTGTAGTTTTGTGTTTTTGATCGTACAAATCTGTCCAGTTAATTGTGTTTTCAATCACAAACTCTTGAATTTTCTCTGTGCATTTCAGGATTTCTGCAGATTTACTATAAATAATTATTTCATCAATGCGATCAGCTTCAGGTTCTTTACTTTTAGATCCAGATCCAGATTTTCCACATTTTGACTGACTTTTCTTCAAGAACTTTAATGTAAATATTTCAGATATGGACGTTATTCAATGAATAAAAGTTGTGACGGCCTCAGTTATGCCTTCAACAAAATCCATTCCTATCATTTCCCATCCACTGGGCAGTGAATCCATTGCTTTGCTGTAACTTTCTTGTGCTTCATTTAGCTGCTTTTCCATGTACTTCAGTACCTTCTCTGAGCGTTTAGCAGCTTCTTCTGATGACTGTTTCCTCCATTTTTCTCTTGATTTCCTCCAGCTCCTCTCCATAAAAGTTCTCAGCATTTACACATGCTTCCAGCAGTTCTTGGATAATGTTGATGACATCAGTGAACCGTTTTTCTGTTGAATTGACCAGCTCAAGAGAGTTATCTGCAACAACACGGATGTTCTCCAACTGGTCAGGGAGGTGAGCTTCAACAACCTCATCATTGTTTTGGAACAGGATCTTCACAGCTGACTTCATGTAATCAGGAACTTCCATGGTGTGGAGTCTAATCTGATCCATGTTCTTATGGGCCTCGTTGAAAGCGCACCAGCCTGAGTTACACACCTGCATGAGGCAGGCACGAAATGACTCTGGGTATCTGATGAACTTGTAGCCATCTTTAGGTGGGTTCTTGTTGATGGAGAAATCTGTATTGGAGGAGATGAAGACCAGCTCTCCCAGGATGGCTATGGAGAGAGGAGCAGGAGTCAGATACTCCTCCCAGTTGGCATACGGCTGCATCACAAGCTTGGTTTGGTTCCTCATCTCCTCGGCTGTGGCGAGGCTTTGAGTTTTCTTTACAATTTGCAAATCCATGGCTTCTTTTTTCCTGCTAAAAACAAAAAGAAAATAAATTAATAATGAGATCACCATGGCTGCCTTCTTGGGTGCCAGCAGAGAACAATTTGTACACTTACAGTGCAAACCATAATAAAAAATCTGAACCATGATGCACAGAGACAACATCTGAGGGCTCTTACTTTTGGTGGGTTTAGTTATTTGGTGACACATGAGTAAAGTTGGAGTGTTTACATCTGATAAAACTAACAGAACTAACAAAAAGTTTCAACACTTCAACACTCAACTTCAACTTGCTTGAACACTAGACAAGTTAGATGTGAGTGTGTTTAATATTATAGAGACTTTAAGATTCTCAGTATGTTAAATATTAGGTGTTATGTCAGTGCTGAACCATTAATTTAATATTTTAAAGGTCTTAAAGTCAAATCAGTGGTCAGAAAATTAGAACAGATTAAATAGATAGTGATTTAGTATGGAAAACCTTTACCACTTGGTTTCTTTAAACGTTTACGCCTTGTGGATAAACCTATATACAGCTTTTTTTAAACTATATTATTAGTGCACTTTTCACCAGGACTAACAGCTGAAATGGTTCCCAGCACCATCACACCTTTTCCTCCAAGCTTAACTGTGGGACAGATGTTTCACTGTTGTATTTCTCATCAGATCTGTTTATAGCTTCCAGCTAAAATGTCCTGTAAATAGGAAATTACCCCAGAATCCCAGATCTCATGCTTCTTCATTGAGCAATGCTACAATTACAACTACATCAGACAGCAGTTCAGACTTTAAATAACAACAATTGAAATAAACTAAAGAAGTAAAATATAATTGAACAACAAAAGCTATGAGCCACTCAGACTGACTGTAAAAAGTGTGACTTTTAAGATTAAGTTGTGAATTAAGTAAGTTTTAATGACTTTTAAGAGGAAGTTGCCCAATATAAATGTGCAAAAAAAGGGAAGTTAGTTTAAGTGCAAAGTCATTGGAAAAAGCCCAAAACCAGACAGGAAATACTGGGGTCATCTTTTGTCCAAAAGGAATAGAAACAGTGTTGTAATGTAACGTAGTACAAATACTTCGTTACTGTACTTAAGTAGAAATGTCACGTATCTGTACTTGTAATAAAGAGGAGGCATACGGCTGTGGATCCATTTGCAGCAGTAAGTGTTTAATGCTTAAACACAGGCAGAGTCAGACAGGCATAGATCAGAATCGGCAAACAGTAGTGAGAGACAGAGGGCAGAATCAGAATCGGGGACAGGCAAAAGGTCGGGGCAGGCGGCAAACGATCAGAAATACAGAGAGGGAAAACAGGAGAGAAAGCCGAAGGATAGAACACTGGAAACGCTCAGAGTGACTGTACAAAGACTAGTCGAGACCTCGCACAGGAAAGACGTTCTGGCGTGATTTTATGTGAACGGAGATGAGGAACAGCTGGTGCGGTAATCAGGAAGAACGGTGGCTGATGGGAAGTGTAGTCCGGAAGCGCGCTAGTACTCCGGGGACGCGTCTCTATGGCGACGCTCGTCCGGCGGTTCGTTGCACATGACAGTACTTTACTTCGCTATTTAAATTTATGTCAACTTTCACTTTTACTCCACTACATTTCATGATCATAGTACATATCCTCCTGTATATTGCGGTTTATCGTAATAACAATATATTTTGTTTATAGCACATACCCTTCTGTAAATTTTAGTTTATAGTAATAGACATCTGTATATTATAATCATAGAACACACATTATATATATATATATATATATATATATATATATATATATATATATATATATATATATATATATATTCATATATACATTATATTTATAGTACATATATATTCATTTGTATATTACAGTTTTTTTCAATCGCTAACAAGTGCTTACCTATACTTAAGATAATTTTTCTAAACTCTTAACACAGACTTACACCTACAAAACTGTAACATCCGGGGGCTGGAAGGAGACAGACAAAAGGGGGTTTAATAAATGATGAAGACAGGTACAAAAACATGACGAGAACAGAAATAAAACAGATGACGACACTTAACATGGACTAGACGCCACACCGGGTATAATGAAACTAATGATTCCGCGCTGCATTCAGCAACGCGGCTCAGTTAAATACTATACAGATAATGACAACATTAGGAACAGGTGATGAAACAGGGAGGAGCAGACGAAGGCAGGGCAGACAGTGACAACAACAATAGCACATGGCCAAAAGTCCGGGCTGAGTCATGACAAAAACACAATTGGCCAAATTGATAATTTTCCTCTCAAAAACACATTTTGTTAAATATATACTAACTCTCCATTTCAAAACAGAACACATCTTTCTCTGCACACACTAACTTTACCGAAACACTGGAAATCTGACTCAAAATGAAATTATTCTGTCAAAGAATAACACTTGTTTTCACTTCACAAGGTATATGCAGTCAATCAAAGTACACCAGGTTTCAAAATACTGGCTATTTTTGACATTAGAAAAACTGCATAGACTTTTATGTTTCAGGTAACATGCAATCCACCTTTTACACAAAATTACTTAGTTGGGAACTGTATGTCCACATGTACAGTAATGTTCACATTCAAACGCATTCCAGTAAAAAGCAAATCAGTTCTTTTTTCTTTACTGTTTACTAAAGGAGGTACAGTAGAAACACAATATAATAGAACAGAAAAAGTTTTACAGTATTGCTTACAGTGAACAAAATATCATATATAAGAGCATTCTGAAAAACAAAAAACAAAACAAAAAACAAAACAGCAAAAAGCCCAGATAAGAAGGGGGGGGGGGGGGGGGACTAAAAAAAGCACAAAATTAATGTATCTAATCCCTGCGATCTTCAGGGTTAGGCCACATGTTTTCATCAACATCTTCTTCTTCTTCTTCTTCTTTCGGCTTTTCCCTTCAGGGGTCGCCACAGCGAATCATCTCTCTCCACCTAACCCTATCTTCTGCATCCTCAACACTTGCACCCACTAGCTTCAAATCCTCATTAATTACATCCATGTACCTCCTCTTTGGCCTTCCTCTTTGCCTCCTGCCTGGCAGCTCCATGTCCAACATTCTCCTACCAATATACTCACTCTACCTCCTCTGAACATGTCCAAACCATCTTAATCTCGCCTCCCTAACTTTGTCCCCCAAACGTCCAACATGGGCTGTCCCTCTGATGTACTCGTTCCTAATCCTGTCCAATCTTGTCACACCCAAAGAGAACCTCAACATCTTCAGTTCGGCTACCTCAAGCTCTGACTCCTGTCTCTTCTTCAGTGACACTGTCTCTAAACCATACAGCACAGCCAGTCTCACCACTGTCCTGTACACCTTCCCCTTGATTCTTGCTGATATTTTCCTATCACACAGAACTCCTGACACCTTTCTCCACCCACTCCAACCTGCCTGCACTCGCTTCTTTACTATTTACTATCTCTTCATTACTCTGGACTGTTGACCCCAAGTACTTAAACTCCTGTACCTTCTTCACCTCTTCACCCTGTAACCTTACTGTTCCACTTCCCTCCCTTTCATTCACACACATGTACTCAGTCTTACTACGACTGACTTTCATTCCTCTTCTCTCCAGCGCAAACCTCCACCTCTCCAGGTTTTCCTCCACCTGCTCCCTGCTCTCACTACAGATCACAATGTCATCTGCAAACATCATCGTCCAAGGAGACTCCTGTCTGACCTCCTCTGACAACTGGTCCATCACTATAGCAAACAGGAAGGGGCTCAGAGTCGATCCCTGATGCAGTCCCACCTCCACTGTGAACTCCTCTGTCTGACCTACAGCACACCTCACCACTGTCCTGCTCCTCTCATACATGTCCTGCACCACTCTGACATACTTCTCTGCTACTCCTGACTTCCTCATACAGTACCACAGCTCTTCTCTTGGCACCCTGTCATACGCTTTCTCTAAGTCTACAAACACACAGTGCAACTCCCTCTGACCATCCCTATACTTCTCCATCAACATTCTCAGAGCAAAAATTGCATCTGTTGTGCTCTTTCTGGGCATGAAGCCATACTGCTGCTCACAAATTTCCACCACCTTCCTTAACCTAGCTTCCACTACTCTTTCCCACAACTTCATTGTATGGCTCATCAACTTTATCCCCCTATAGTTGCTGCAACTCTGCACGTCACCCTTATTCTTAAAGATCGGCACTAACACACTCCTTCTCCATTCCTCAGGCATCCTCTCACTTTCTAATACCCTGTTGAACAAACTAGTTAAAAATTCCACTGCTGCCTCTCCTATACACTTCCAGACCTCTACCGGGATGTCGTCAGGACCAACTGCCTTTCCACTTTTCATCCTCTTCAAAGCCTTCCTGACTTCATCCTTTCTAATCTTATCTACTTCCTGTTCCACAGAGTTCACCCCTTCTACTCTTTTTTCCCTCTGATTTTCCTCATTCATCAGCTCCTCAAAGTATTCCTTCCATCTCCTCTGTACACTCTCCTCACTTGTGAGCACCCTTCCATCTCTATCCTTAATAATTCTAACTTGCTGCACATCCTTCCCATCTCGATCCCTCTGTCTAGCTAACCTGTACAAGTCCTTCTCTCCTTCTCTAGTGTCTAACCTAGTGTACAACTCGTCATATGCCTTCTGCTTGGCCTTAGACACCTCCCTCTTCACTCTGTGCTGTAACTCCTTGTATTCCTGTCTATTCTCTTCAGTCCTGTCCATATCCCACTTCTTCTTGGCTAATCTCTTCCTCTGGATACTATCCTGAACTTCCTCATTCCACCACCAAGTCTCCTTATCTTCTTTCCTCCTTCCAGATGACACACCCAGCACCTTTCTCCCTGTCTCCCTGATCACTTCTGCTGTAGTTTCCCAGTCATCCGGCAGCACTACCTGACCACCCAGAGCCTGCCTCAACTTCTGTCTAAATTCCTCACAACATTCCTCCTTTTTCAGCTTCCACCACTTAGTTTTCTTCTCTATCTTTGACCTCTTCCTCTTACAGACCATCAGAGTCATCCTACACACCACCATCCTATGCTGTCTGGCTACACTCTCTCCCACTACCACTTTACAGTCACTAATCTCTTTCAGATTGCCTCTTCTACAAAGGATGTAGTCTACCTGTGTTCTCCTACCTCCACTCTTGTAAGTCACTCTATGTTCCTCCCTCTTCTGAAAATACGTGTTAACCACAGCCATGTCCATCCTCTTAGCAAAGTCTACTACCATCTGTCCTTCAAGGTTCCTTTCCTTAACTCCAAACTTGCCCATCACCTCCTCATCACCTGTGTTCCCCTCACCAACATGTCCATTAAAATCCGCTCCTATCACCACTCTCTCACCCTTGGGAATACTCTCAATCACCTCATCGAATTCACACCAGAATCTCTCTTTCTCCTCTAACTCACAACCTACCTGTGGGGCATAACCACTAACAACATTCAACATCACCCCTTCAATCTCTAACTTCAGACTCATCACCCTGTCTGACACTCTCTTCACCTCCAGAACATTCCTCACAAACTCCTCCTTCAGGACCACACCTACCCCATTTCTCTTACTATCCACACCATAATAAAACAGCTTGAATCCTGCTCCTATACTACGAGCCTTGCTACCCTTCCACTTGGTCTCCTGTACACACAGTATATCCACCTTCCTTCTCTCCATCATATCAGCCAGCTCTCTACCTTTCCCTGTCATAGTACCAACATTCAGAGTCCCTATTCTCAGTCCTACACTCTTACCTTTCCTCTTCTCTCTCTGTCTGTGCACTCTCCTCCCTCCTCTACTCCTTCGACCAACAGTAGCCCAATTTCCACCGGCGCCCTGTAGGTCAACGGCGCCGATGGCGGTCGTTGTTAACCCGGGCCTCGACCGATCCGGTATGAAATTCTTACTGACAACTCGCATGGTTAGATTTGGCAATGTTTTATGCCGGATGCCCTTCCTGACGCAACCCTCTCTATTTATCCGGGCTTGGGACCGGCACAGAAGTCACTGGACTGTGACCCCCATGGCTAGATTTTTTCATCAACATCACATCTGATATCATCCAAGGCAATGCACCTGGGATAAAACCACTTGGTATGTCAGATCCACCCTTGGCAATCTTGAACTGTGATGTCCCTGCAGCCAGCATCCATGGCTTCAAGGAGGGACATCTGGTCATGTGGCTGATGGTCATAAACCTTCCACCTCCATGCAGAAAAGAACTCCTCTATGGGGTTGAGGAAAGGTGAATAGGGTGGAAGGAAGAGACTTACCAGTCTTGGGTGGACTTCAAACCATGCTGTTATTGCTTGCAAATGATGGAAAGCAACATTGTCCCAGGTAATTACAAAGGTCCTCATGTTTTCACCCTCCTGATCCTGCTCTGGTACCAGGCGCTGGTGGAGATCATTGAGAAAGGCAAGGAGGCGCTCGGTATTATAGGGTCCAACCTGACATCTGTGAAGGAGTAATCCTGCATTTGCCATTGCTGCACACATGGTAATGTTTGCCCCTCTCTGTCCTGGCACATCAACTGTGGCCCTTTTTCCAATTATATTTCGTCCACGTCGAACGCCTTTTGGATAGATTGAATCCTGCCTCATCTATGTAAATGAATTCATGAGGGGCCTGGTTGGCCTTCAATTCCATAACTCTCTGAAACAAAGTTTATGTATATCATGTCATTACTGTATACCATACTGTACTGTAACCTATTACTGTGTAGGTTACCTACTTGCAAAGTGCAAAGCTTATATAACTGGACATTGAATTAAATATACACTATACCTGGACATATTGTCGTCGTAGCTCCTTAACTCTCTCACTGTTCCTCTCAAAGGGAACAGTGTAGCGCTGCTTCATCCGCACTCTGTGTTTGTACAATGTCCGTGTAATGGTTGTGAGGCTGATGCTTTCTATATTGCCAAATATCTCATGGTCCTCCACAATTCTAGTTTTAATTTCATGCAGTTTTATTGCATTATTTCCAACAACCATTTCTACAATGGCAAGCTCTTGATCATTATTGAGGAGCTTTCCTCTTCCCCCAGAGGGTGGAAGACGTTGCATTCTTTAGAGGGGAAAAAAATCAACATATGCATTACTGTATGACCTTATTGACATGTCAAGTGAGAATAGAAACAATCCATGTAAAATGCAATACTTACCTGTTGGTTTGTTGAAAGATGCGAATAATGGAGGCAACCTTTGACCGGGTCAAATTGGGTTGCACTCCAGCCTTTCTCAGTGAGAGACCGTGGTTGATTACATGGTCAATGATAGTGGCACGAATTTCATCACTGACTACTGTTCTTGCAGCCCTTGGAATGCCACCACCACGCATTCTTACACCTCTACCTTGCCCTCTCCTTGGGCCTGCTCCTCTTCCTGCACCTGCACCTCTCACTGCACCTGCACCTCCTACTGCACCTTTCACTGCACCTTTCACTGCACCTCTCACTGCACCTGCACCTCCTACTGCACCTCTCACTGCACCTCTTACTGCACCTCTCACTGCACCTCTCACTGCACCTGCACCTCCTACTGCACCTCTCACTGCACCTGCACCTCCTACTGCACCTCTCACTGCACCTCTTACTGCACCTCTCACTGCACCTCTCCCTGGCCCTGCATCTCTCACTGGAGCTGGTCTTCTTCCTGGGCCCCTTGCTCTTCCTCTTCCATGTCCAGACATTACAGTGTTTGTCTTTTTCTGTTTCTGTTTCCAAAAACATCACTCCTCAAAGTTCTCATTTTATAGTAATAGAAAAAAATAACCCCTGCCACTGAGTCTAAGCCAGACTGGAATCAGCTGTTTTTGGCCCAATTCACCCAACATAAATCAGCTGTGTGTCAATTATTCAATTGTTTGTTTATTATCAGCTGAGATATATTGTTTTTGAACTGATATCATTGCAGAAGCAGAAGTTTTTATACTGTATCTAAGGTTTGGAATATTGTTTTTGCTATTGTGGGACGTTGTGTGTTAACATTCGTGAATACTACAAAAACAATCTATAATTTTGTTGGGAGGTATAGCTTGTCTGTTAAGAAAATGTAAGCATTGTTGAAATGTGTTCACTGATTGCATATTGTGTGAAAACGACATGAAATGTGTGAATGGTATGGCCACAAAAGACTGATGCTGTGCTAATTGTGTTTAGAGTTTTGAAAATGTGACAACTGTTTGGACAAACGCTTGTTAGCGACTGAAAAAAACTGTAATATACATAGTCCTAGATACATAAAGTGTATCTGTGTAACCTGGTGTACACAGTGCTGGACAAGACAAACAAGACAGACAAGACAAACAAGACAGACAAGACAGTGCAGGACAAAAGACAGTGCAAACAAAAAATACACAAGACTATACACAAAAGACAATAAACAGAAACCATGCTGTTCAGTGTAAATACTGTATGTTCAGTGTAAATACTGTGTGTTCAGTGTAAATACTGTGTGTTCAACAATATAGCATGTGCAGAAATACTGGAATGAACAGTGTTATAGCAGCAGGTCCCTGAGATAATGTAAAGGATTGTGCAAAACAGCAATCAACTGAAATGTGAGACAGAATGTGTAAACAGCAAAAACAGTGTGTAAAACAGCATGTAAACAGTTTGATGGATGTATATTGGAAGTGTGTGTATTTGGTGTAAGTCTGTACAGTCCATACAGTTGATGTACATGTGTGTGTTGTGCTCAGTACAGTTCAGTTCAGTTATTAAAGGTGGGGTCTCCGATATTTGAGAAATGCTTCAGAAAACTGAATCAGGACGACAAGCTAAACAAAAATCAAAACAAACGTGTAGCCAATGAGCAGAAAGGGGCGTGTCTTGTCAGTATGGGCAGAGAGAGTGTTCAGTGTGGATGTGTGACATTAGCAGAAAGGGGTTTTAACATTGACATGGAGGATAAAAACAAAGAAAGAAAGCGAAGAAAGGCTTACGATAAGGTAAGAAGTAGGATGTGTTAATATAGGATCAGCTTTCCAGCGCTGGAGAGAACTGAAGGAGCAGGAAGTTGGCACATATTCACAGATTGGAGTTTCCTGAGTCAATAACACCTGAGCTAAATGCTGTTTCTAGCAAAACGTGGTTGTAGCTGCCTCTCTACATTACTACGATAGAAAAGAGGTGTTATTTGTGTAGTAACAACGTATTCACAGATTCGAGTTATTGACTCGGGAAACTCACTCTCACTCACTCACTTTTTTCTACCACTTATCTGAACTACCTCGGGTCACGGGGAGCCTGTGCCTATCTCAGGCGTCATCGGGCATCAAGGCAGGATACACCCTGGACGGAGTGCCAACCCATCACAGGGCACACACACACACACTCATTCACTCACACAATCACACACTACGGACGAGGCACGGGGAGAACATGCAAACTCCACACACACAAGGTGGAGGCAGGAATCGAACCCCCAACCCTGGAGGTGTGAGGCGAACGTGCTACCCACTAAGCCACCGTGCCCCCCTACATTTAAAACATATATTTTTAAAATATCTTTATATCAAATATTATACATTTGATATCAGCATCAGAAGAAACAAATAAGAAATTTTGTTGAAGATAATTTCAACATTTAATTTAAATTTAGTTCGTCTACACCTTCTTTAAGAACCATAAAAAACACTCATGTAAAAGATACCAGGTGGTTAACTAGACTTACAGCCAAGGGGGATTTTCTTAATGGGGGAAACCATTTGCTCGTACTGAGTCAACTCTTTACCAAGAGCTTCATCTGTTATAAAAGGAGGGACATTTGACAGAATAACCTTTTTTGCTTGAGAACTGAAACCAATCTGAGTTCGTTATTAATCACAGTACCTTTCTGAACCAGTTTATTCACTTTATTAACATCATTCACAAAAATCATGATTGCACTGTTCATGCGTGAGGCAGAGACAATGTTCTCGTACCCCACCACGTTACCGACCGCTAAAACACATTCTTCAACACACACCACCCTCACACCTTGCCAGTGAGTCAAACTTTCACACAGTTTATATTAGAGATGAGCCGGATACTTGGCTGAAACGAGTATCCGGTACGGATAAAGCACTTCTGCCGAGTACGAGTATTATACGAGTAATACGAGTCAATATCTGTGCTCGGATTGAATGAAAATCATCATTGGGTAGCTGATTGTGTCAGCGTTCTGTGATAGGCTAGTCACAGCACCCCTCCCCTACAGTGATAGGCTAGTCACAGCGCCCCTCCCCTACAGTGATAGGCTAGTCACAGCGCCCCTCCCCTACAGTGATAGGCTAGTCACAGCGCCCCTCCCCTACAGTGATAGGCTAGTCACAGCGCCCCTCCCCTACAGTGATAGGCTAGTCACAGCGCCCCTCCCCTACAGTGATAGGCTAGTCACAGCTCCCCTCTCCTACAGTGATAGGCTAGTCACAGCACCCCTCCCCTACAGTGATAGGCTAGTCACAGCGCCCCTCCCCTACAATGATAGGCTAGTCACAGCGCCCCTCCCCTACAGTGATAGGCTAGTCACAGCGCCCCTCCCCTACACACATACAGATGTATTGTGTTGCTGTGTCTCGCTCTGCCCACTCACAGTCACACACACAACAGCTCTCTGTCTCTCCCTCAGTCACTCGGGTTCACGGGTCTTTTCCGTTAACGTTTAGGGTTTCTTCAGCTTTTTACTTCGGGTTGTAACGTTAATAATACGTACTTACTAACCAGTAGAGTTCTGGTAAACGTGGGTTCGTTCAGACGTGGTGCTTGCTTGGTAGTATGCGACTCGCATTGCGTCTCTGCCTGTCGGAGATTTTTTTTCTTTTTTAAACCTTCAGCTGTCTCTAACCAATAACCAGACACTGAGTGTCTGACACGTTTTTTCTGTATTTCATAAAAACATAAAGGTAGTAAGCTAGTGTTATAAATATTACAAATTAATTATTACTGGTTAAAGCCCCGCCCATTTCAAGGCAAGTCCCGCCTACTTCCTAGTCCCGCCTACTGCCCCACCCACTCCGAGTACAGATACAGATACGGATAATTCATATGGTTAACAGATACAGATACAGATACAGATAATGCTGTACTCGCTCATCCCTAGTTTGTACACACACACACACACACACACATACACACACACAGTTATTTTGTTACATAAAGGCAAACATACACTTCAAATCATTCACGTTTTAGTTAAACAGGAAAGAAATTGCACTTGGTTGTGGGACGGACAAAGATGGCTGCTTGAGGGGACGCTTTAGCTTGAGTAGCTAAATTATCTCCTTTTCACAGGCAGGTTCATTCGGCTTGGTCCCTGAAATTTACGCACAACTTCTCACCCTACAAATATTTTATTTGGAATATCTGTGCTGTTCTTTACAAGAATAAGTCCATATTCTTTCAAAATTGGTTTGACAAGAACATTCTACTGGTCAGTCATGTAATTAATTCTAATGGCTTTTTATTTACATACAAAAAAAAAAAAATCATGATCATTTCCAGTTTCCTGTCTCACCAAAAGAATTTTTCTATAGTTATGGACGCTATTTTATCAGGTGCTCTCACCTTACTGAGAGCTTCTCATCCATTACTACCTGCATCCCTTAGCTTGACTGATCACTTCATAGGTAAGCTGTGCTTTAGTTCAAAAACAATAATAAAACCGTTCACTTGTTGTTCCTGAAAGATATTGTCTCCTTACCACACGTTACTGCTTACTGGAGCAACATAGTATTATATTTCCCCTGGAACAGAGTATAGATGCTTCCACGTACCTTTTTTTCTTTCCAACAAAGTGAAAAATTTCCTACAAAATAATTCATAAACACTAGAAAGCAAGACATTACTTCTAAAAGTTTTAAAGTGATATCTCCTCCAGTTGCTCTTTCTTTGATGCATCTGATGAAAATGTTGTTCATTTATTTTGGAATTGTTCTTTCACAAAGGTATTTTGGCAAGATGTACATTTACATTTACAGCATTTAGCAGACACTCTTATCTAGAGTAAATTTTTTTTATTTCAGTTTATACACCTGAGCAATTAAGGGGTTAAGGGCCTTGCTCAGGGGCCCTGCAGTGGCAACATGGTGGATCTGGGATTCAAACCAATGACCTTCCGATCAGTAGTCGAACACCTTAAACACTGAGCTACCACATCCCAAGATGTACTTGTTTTTTTAGATCTAAAATTGATAAAAACAGTGTTTTCTTTTGGAAGGATGTTGTGTTAGGATTTACTGACTACAGTCCTGCTGAAAAACATCAATATTTTATAATGAACCTAACTCTGTGTCAGGGATCAGCGCGGACCTTTGGACACGTGCGAATGTTTTTATTATTGTCACGTGTCTGCCACGCCTTCGTCCGCTCCTCCCTGTCTCCTCACCTGTTTCCCATCTTGTGATTGACTGTGTGTGTATTTATGTGAGCCGCGTTGCCAATGGCAGCGCGGATTCATTAGTGTAGTTACGTTTCCCCTCGTCCTGTCAAGTCGTGTTAAATGTAGTCATTTATATTGTTTTAGTTATTGTTATTTCTGTCTATGTCTTCCTGTGTTTATTAAACCCCCCTCTTTTGAAGCTATCCTGCTTACGGGTCTGTCTCCTTCCGTCCCCGGGTGTGACAGAATGATCCGCCTTAAAACCCAGCAGACCCAGCAGGATAGCTTCCAGCTCGGACCGGCCTTTTTTTTCCTTTTTGCCTTTTTTTCTCCGGGGAAGGACGCCGCTCCGTTTCCGTTTTTTTCCGAGGAGGACGTCGCGTCACTTCCCCCTGGGACTGTTCCGTCAGTCCTTCCGGGCCTGAGTCCAGTGACATCGCTCCGCATTTCTCCGGTGAGGGACGCCGCTCCGTTTCCGGTCAATCCCGAGGAGGACGTCGCCTCACCACGTTCGCGGAGGATGTCGTCATCCTGGTTGGCCCCTTTTTTTTTGTTTGGTGCCCTGCGGCATCGCCCCGCATGTTCCGGTGAAGGACGCCGCTCCGTTTCCGGTACAGATCCCGAGGAGGACGTCCCTTCACTTTTTCCGCGGGGGGTGCTGCAGGTCCGAGGCGGAGGATCCTTCCCCCCGGACTGTTCCGTCAGTCCTTCCGGGCCTGAGTCCAGTGACATCCTCACCAGGTTCGTGGAGGATGTCGTCATCCTGGTTGGCCCCCTTTTTTTTTGGTGCCCTGCGGCATCGCCCCGCACGTTTCCGGTGAAGGACGCCGCTCCGTTTCCGGTACAGATCCCGAGGAGGACGTCGCTTCACTCTTTCCGCGGGGGGTGCTGCGGGCCCGAGGCGGAGGATCCTTCCCGCCCTCCCGCCCCTTTTCTCAGGTCGCCGAGGCGGGGGTTTGGCCGCGGTGCGTCGGGGGATGTTGCTCGGCACCTCAGTTCGGCGGTGGACGTCACTCGACCCTACAGCTCGGCTGTGGACGTCGCTTCGGCCCTTCAGCTCGGCTGTGGACGTCGCTCGGCCCTCTTTGGCTGCGCCGCCGTGTGCCCTGCTCCCCCCACCTACCTCGCCGTGTGCCTTGGCTCCCCTCGCCTACCTTGCCGTGGTCCTTGCTCCCCCCACTGGCCTCGCCGTCGTCCTTGCTCCCCTCACCTGCCAGTCACCGTGGGCCTCGCCCCCCCTCCTGGACCTTGTCGGGTTTTGGCGCTTCGGGAGCCGCGCCTTAAGGGGGGGGTTCTGTCAGGGATCAGCGCGGACCTTTGGACACGTGCGAATGTTTTTATTATTGTCACGTGTCTGCCACGCCTTCGTCCGCTCCTCCCTGTCTCCTCACCTGTTTCCCATCCTGTGATTGACTGTGTGTGTATTTATGTGAGCCGCGTTGCCAATGGCAGCGCGGATTCATTAGTGTAGTTACGTTTCCCCTCGTCCTGTCAAGTCGTGTTAAATGTAGTCATTTATATTGTTTTAGTTATTGTTATTTCTGTCTATGTCTTCCTGTGTTTATTAAACCCCCCTCTTTTGAAGCTATCCTGCGTACGGGTCTGTCTCCTTCCGTCCCCGGTTGTGACACTCTGTTATTGGGAAAAACTCCAGACCACTTTTTGCTGTATTAAAAAAGAATGTAAGCAATATGTTTCATTAGTTATCACAGAACAAAAAAGCCTTAAGAACGTTATATGTTTGTGACCTTTTCTCTGATTTTCATGACAGAGAAATTATCTTTGTTCTGTTTTGAACTGTATTTAACATCCCCCTTATATTCTTGTTTGATTACTATGATTCCTTTCTTTTTTCTTTTTTCTTTTTTTTCATTTGCAGTGTTCTGATATTATTTCTGCTCTAGAATTATTTCTGCTCTAGAAATCATGATCATTTTCAGTTTCCTGTCTCACCAAAAGAATTTTTCTATAGTTATGGACGCTATTTTATCAGGTGCTCTCACCTTACTGAGAGCTTCTCATCCATTACTACCTGCATCCCTTAGCTTGACTGATATCTTCATAGGTAAGCTGTGTTTTAGTTCTCCTGGCAAAAACAATAATAACACCGTTCACTTGTTGTTCCTGAAAGATATTGTCTCCTTACCACACGTTACTGCTTACTGGAGCAACATAGTATTATATTTCCCCTGGAAAAGAGTATAGATGCTTCCACATACCTTTTTTCTTTCCAACAATGTGAAAGAAATTTCCTACAAAATAATTCATAAACACTAGAAAGCAAGATATTACTTATAAAAGTTTTAAAGTGATATCTCCTCCAGTTGCTCTTTCTTTGATGCATTTGACGAAAATGTTGTTCATTTATTTTGGAATTGTTCTTTCACAAAGGAATTTTGGCAAGATGTACATTTACATTTACAGCATTTAGCAGACACTCTTACCCAGAGTACATTTTTTTTATTTCAGTTTATACACCTGAGCAATTAAGGGGTTAAGGGCCTTGCTCAGGGGCCCTGCAGTGGCAACATGGTGGACCTGGGACTCGAACCAATGACCTTCCGATCAGTAGTCGAACACCTTAACCACTGAGCTACCACATCCCAAGATGTACTTTTTTTTTTAGATCTAAAATTGATAAAAACAGTGTTTTCTTTAGGAAGGATGTTGTGTTGGGATTTACTGACTACAGTCCTGCTGAAAAACATCAATATTTTATAATGAACCTAACTCTGTTATTGGGAAAACTCCAGACCACTTTTTGCTGTATTAAAAAGAACGTAAGCAATATGTTTCATTAGTTATCACAGAACAAAAAAGCCTTAAGAACTTTATGTTTGTGACCTTTTCACTGTTTTTCATGACAGAGAAATTCTCTTTGTTCTGTTGTGAACTGTATTTAACATCCCCCTTATATTCTTGTTTGATTACTATGATTCCTTTCTTTTTTCTTTTTTTTTTTCATTTGCAGTGTTCTGATATTATTTCTGCTCTAGATGAGAGAGGGACAGGGAGAGATAAGGAGAGAGAGACATACAACTCTAAATATGAGTCTCAGTCAGTCATATCTCCTACATACACTACTGACCTCAGATGTACAGAATCAATGTGCTCTATGACCACATTCCCTTTATCACTGATGAAAGATAGACAGAAAAATACATAAGTGCAGACACAAAGCCACACGTTTACTTATATATCACAGACACCATCACAGTATTACACTCTAGTGTACACAAGGAGAAGAGACTCTGAAAAAAAATTGTGTGTGTGTGTGTGTGTGTGTGTGTGTGTGAGTGAGTGTGTGTATGTGTGTGTGTGAGTGTGTGTGTGCATGTGTGTGTGTGAGTGAGTGCGTGTGTCTGTGTGTATGTGTGTGTGTGTATGTGTGTGTGAGTGAGTGTGTGTGTGTGTGTGTGTGTGTGTGTGTGCGTGAGTGAGTGTGTGTGAGTGAATGTGTGTGTGTGTGTGTGTGCGTGTGTGTCTGTGTGTGTGTGTGAGTGTGTGTGAGTGTGAGTGTGTGTGTGTGTGAGTGAGTGTGTGTGTGAGTGTGTGTGTGTGTATGTGTGTCTGTGTGAGTGTGTGTGTGTGTGCATGTGTGTCTGTGTGAGTGTGTGTGTGCATGTGTGTCTGTGTGTATGTGTGTGAGTGTGTGTGTGTATGTGTGTGTGTCTGTGTGTGAGTGTGTGTGTGTGTGTGCGTGTATGTGTGTATGTGTGAGTGTGTCTGTGTGTGAGTGTGTGTGTATGTGTGTGTGAGTGTGTGTGTGAGTTTAGTTTAGTTGCAGCCAAAGTGCTGTACATCAAGTAGAAACAAACAAGAATAGTGCAAAAGTAAAAACACAATCCAAAACAAACCAAAAAAAAAACCCACATAAAATTTTACACTTTCAAACAAAGTTAAAACACAGAACAAAAGTGGGTTTTTAAAGCAGATTTAAACAATGGGACATTGGTAGCAGATCTTAAATGAAGAGGGAGATTATTCCACAACTTTGGAGCTGCCGTAGCAAAAGCCCGATCGCCCTTAGTTTTAAAATGTGCACGAGGTACCGAGAGAAGGAATTGATTAGCAGACCGAAGAGATCTAGGGGTAGGGTACGGAGTGAGGAGGTCACAAATATACTGGGGAGCGCAACCATGTAAAGCTTAAAAAACTTTTAAAAGCATTAAAAAAACATTTTTACATAAAGTAAAATCTTAAAATCAATACGGAACTTAAACGGGAGACAGTGTCATGAGGCAAGTACTGGGGTAATGTGCTCACGTTTCCTGGTGCCAGTCAGTTATCTCGCTGCCGCATTTTGTACCAGTTGTAAACGGTCGAGAGATGATTTAGGCAAACCAAAATAAAGAGAGATGCAGTAATCCAATCTCGAAGTTATAAAAGCATGAATTATAGTTTGAAGGTCCTTCATAGAAAGACTCTTCTTGATTTTAGCAATTGATCTTAACTGAAAAAAGCTGCTTTTCACATCAATGCTAATCTGTTTATCAAAGGACAACATAGGATCAAAAACAACACCAAGGTTTCTAATATGATCACGTACATTAGCAGACAATTTTATTATTTAATATTATTTGGGTTTTGTCATTATTTAACTGTAAAAAATTCAGATCCAGACAGCACTTAATGTCCTGAAGACAAGCAAACAGAGTGGACATAGAGCAGTTATTGTTTTTAACAGGAAAATAGAATTGAGTATCGTCAGTGTAGAGATGATATGATAAATTATGTTTCTGAAAGATTTAACCGAGAGGAAGCATATACAATGAGAAAAGCTAAGGACCCAAGATAGAGCCCTGAGGAACACCATAGGAGATTTGAGCTCTAGATGAAAAACAATTTCCCAAATTCACAGAAAAAGATCTGTCCTTAAGATCGGAAGCAAACCAGTTCAGCACAGATCCCTGAAAACCAGCTACTTGATTAAGTCTTTGTAGAAGGATATCATGATCTATTGTGTCGAATGCTGCACTTAGATCAAGCATGATTAGAATACAGCAAGAACCAGAGTCAAGTGACAATAAAATATCATTGGTAACCTTCAATAGGGCAGTTTCAGTACTGTGAAGTTCTCTAAACCCAGACTGAAATGTGTCAAAGATGTTAGTGTCAAAGTATTTAGGTAAGAGGAGACCTGCGAATACACAACTTTTTCCAAGACCTTTGAGATGAAGGATAATTTTGATATAGGTCTGTAATTATCCAGCGCATACTGATCGAGATGATGCTTTTTTAACAATGGACTCAAAACTGGAAAAACCTCTAAAAATGTGCGAAGGCAAAACATCAGAGTGAATAGAGGAGGACTTCATACTAAGAACTATCTCATGAAGCTGTGTAGGAGACATGAGTTGAAAACTAGATATTGAGCTCCGTTGTGAAATCATTTCTAGAGGAAGATAATTTTGAGATGGGATATTAGACCTGATACGCTCGACTTTTTGTGAAAAATGATTTAAAAACTGTTCACACAAGTCAGCGGAAAATTCTAGTGATGCACTAGGAGCAGGATTTAGAAGGACATTGATTGTATTAAAAAGTATCTTTGGCTTGTTTGCATTTTGAGCAATTAAATCTGACATGTATTTCCTCTGTGCGTCCTTAACAGCACTCTGGTATTGTTTAAGACAAAACAAAATTGTTTAAGACACATGTGTGCATGTGTGTGTGTGTGTGTGTGTGTGTGTGTGTGTGTGTGTGTGTGTGTGTGTGCGCGTGTAAACTTTCACACTGAGCTGTACGACACCTGAGAAACAGTCCAGTGTCTGTGGTTGGGGCCCTAAAAGGGAGCTACACGTATAGTGTAGAGACAGAAATGATTTACATCACAGGATAAAAGTTTTTAAACACTTTTTTCCCCAAAGGTTTCCAAAAGAAACGAGGTGACATGAAAGTAAGGAGATGGACTGAACCAAACTGAAAAAATATTTATTTTATTGCAAATAAAATGTAATGTAATGAGAAATGGTGTAGAAAACACACTGCTCAAAAAAAACTGTCCAAGAGCTCACAGATGCCCTGATCCAGTGGCAGAAAGGGGAAAGGGGGGTCTACACAATATTATATATTGCTTATATATCCTTCCTCTTGTGTTAGGGTCGGCATTGACCCGTTTTTAGGATTTCAATGCATAAAAGTGCCACATAAATTTGATTATCGCATCAAGGATTTTTTACTTTGTCACGAAACTCTATTTAAACAAAATAAAAATAAAAAAATTAATTTTACTAAATTATCAAATGCTTTGGTGAAAATTATGACTTTTGTGTTGTTAGGGTCGGTTTTGACCCAGTTATAGTATAAGATTGTAATACAATAATTAGTGCCAAATCTGAAATCATAAACAAACTGTCAGCTCACTAATACTGTCAGCCAACAGCCCACTGACAGCCAGCTCCTCTTCCAAACCTGTGAGCTTTAGTTAGGGGCTTCTCTCTTTGCCTGTTTGTCACATTCCCTGAACAAACAAACAAACAAATAAAGACAGACATGTCCAGACATGTAAGGCATGCATAAGACTAATTCAGTTTAGAGTTAGTGACTTGCAGAGTACACATCTCCATTTTGCAGCATGGCGAAAATGAAAAGAAGATTTACAATAAGCCAAGCTCTGGATCATATCTTTGCTGAAAATGAGGCGGAGGACACTGAACAGAATAGTGATATGGATGAGCAGGTTTCTGAGGAGGAAGATAATGTTGAGTATCAACCGGAAGACACAGACACATCTGATGAGTCTGATGGGGTGATTGCCGAGGCTGAAGCTGTTCCTGCTCCTGCTGAAACATTCAAATCCAAAAGTGGTAACATCTATTGGAGCTCAGTACCTCCTGACTTACAAGGCAGGGCACCTGCTGCAAATGTCATCAAAATGATCCCTGGAATCACAAGGTTTGCTGTGACAAGAGTAAGTGACATCAAGTCATGTTTTGATCTGTTTATGCCATTGTCACTAAAAAAAGTCATAATTTCTATGACAAACCTTGAAGGGAAAAAAGTCCATGGCGACATGTGGAATGACATTGATGAGGAATGCCTGAATGCTTATATTGGTGTTCTTCTTCTTGCTGGAGTGTACAGATCCAGCAATGAGGCTACTGATAGTCTCTGGGATGCGTCGACAGGCAGAAATATTTTCCGGGCAACAATGTCACTTCAGAACTTTCAAATGATATCAAGAGTCCTCAGATTTGACAACAGAGATACTAGAGTAAAATCTGACAAACCTGTTCCCATCAAGGATGTCTGGGAGAGATGGGTGCAGCTCCTTCCACTGATGTTCAACCCAGGGCCAGAGGTGACAGTAGATGAACGTTTTGTTCCTTTCCGTGGAAAATGCCCCTTCCGGCAGTACATGCCCAGAAAGCCAGGCAAATATGGCATAAAAATCTGGGCAACCTGTGATGCAAAAAACAGCTATGCATGGAATCTACAGATTTACACAGGCAAACCTGCGAGTGGCATCCCTGAGAAAAAACAAGGAAAACGTGTAGTCCTTGATATGACTACTGGACTGCGTGGTCACAATATCACATGTGACAATTTTTTTACCAGCTATGACCTTGGACAAGACCTTCTCAAAAGGAAACTTACCATGGTGGGCACAATAAAAAAAAATAAACCTGAGCTGCCCACTGAAATTTTGCAGGTGAAGCACAGGGCTCCTCTTTCTTCAAAATTTGCTTTTACAGACACCACCACTGTTGTTTCATATTGTCCAAAAAAAAAAAAACGGAATGTCGTACTTATGTCCACTTTTCACAAAAATGCAGCTGTGTCATCAGTAAGTGACAAAAAGCCCATACTAATCCTGGACTATAATAAAAACAAAGGAGGAGTGGACAACCTGGACAAGCTGACTGCCACCTACACTTGCCAGCGAATGACCAGGAGATGGCCAATGGTTGTGTTTTATAACATGCTAGATGTGTCTGCATACAATGCATTTGTGTTATGGACCCACATTCACCTAGGGTGGAACTCAACCAAAAAAAACAAGCGAAGAATGTTTCTTGAGGAGCTAGGAAGTTCCCTTGTCAAGGCACACATTGAGCGAAGGGAACGGGTGCCCCAAGACCCAGCTGCCGCAGCCTTGGTCAGGCTTGTACAGAGTTCACCTAGTACCCCATCCATGCCATCAGCAACACAAAGAGCATCAGTGCCTGCATCCTCCTCCGCCAGCCCTGTCTCAACCTTATCCAGCACAGCCACAACCCCACTGAGGCCACCTGATTCTAAAAGAAAGCGGTGTCAGGTCTGAAACTTTCAGAAATCAGAAAAGTAGACAAAATGAATGAAATTACAGAGAGCGTTTATTCTGGTAAAGTGCAAACAAACAAATCCAAATTGTAAGGCAATTATTTTTTTGTCAGAGATAAAATAATAAAATTGTAGAGAAGAACTTTTGTTTATTCACTCAGGCGTAGGCTGCTTTATCTCTTTCTGTGAATCCACTTTGAGCAGCTGCTTGAATGCGCTTTATCTCTTCTGGAGCAGCAGCAGGGAGAATGGCGAGCAACTCTTTATCAATCTTATTCTGTCTTGCAAGACACTTCTCTTCAAACTCCTTCTTGTTCTTGAGGACAAGGACTAAGATGGCTTTCTGAGCCTCATCACAGGCGTTCCGTAACTGATCAACCTCAAACTGAAACTCTGGCTTTTCCTTGTCCATGACCATCAGTTTTCCCAGAGAGCTGACACGATCCATGATGTTTTTGGCGATATTAGTGGCGTGAAAGGCTTGATTGTAGAGCAGATCTTTGGAGAAGAGCTTTGCGTTGTAGGAAAGTTTCTGTGTCTTCTCAGATGTGGATACAAAATTTTTAAGGGTTCTGCTCAGACTGATTTTCACAATGTTGGACACCATCTGAAAGAATCTTGTCCCACTGTTCCTTCACTCTCCCCATGGCATCCATACCTTTAACTAACATTTCTATAGTTTTGTTAAAGTCTATCTCTATGATCTCACACTTCCTCATGGTGATCAGGATGTCAGTCAGCTCCTTTTGGTTCTTCTCCATGTTCTCTACACTCTTCTCATAACTCTCTCTGGTCTTGTCCAGTTGAGCACGGCTCACCTCTATGCGGAACCTGGCATTATCTGATGCCCTTTGCGAAGCTTTCACCTTCCCAGTGTTACTTTCTTCTTTATACATCATTGGTGGTTTGGAGTCAGAGCAGGAGAATTTGTGACAGATTTACTTTTGCTGTCAAACCTACGAGCTGATTCATTCAGGTTTCTGATCAGTTTAATCAACTCATTTGTTTTGGCTTCTTCACATTTCTGTTCTGGTGCATACCTTGCTAGTTCTTCATAGATCTCGATGCCTTTGGTACAGATGTTTTGAGCTTCCTCTTTTGTTTTGCAGTCTGGAAATTCTTTTAAACTCTCCCCGATTCGTTTGAACTGATTTGCCTGAAAATTTGTCTTTGTAGTTTTGTGTTTTTGATCATACAAATCTGTCCAACTAATAGTGTTTTCAATCACAAACTCTTGAATTTTCTCTGTGCATTTCAGGATTTTGCAGATTTACTATAAATAGGAATTTCACCAAAGCTATCAGCTTCAGGGTCTTTAAAACTTTTAGACACATTTTTTGCAGGGACATTCTGTGTCTCAATTTTAGATACGATTAACGATATTCCATTAATAAGAGTTGTGACGCCCTCACATATGCCTTCAACGAAATCCATTCCTATCATTTCCCATCCACTGGGCAGTGAATCCATTGCATTGCTGTAACTTTCATGGGCTTTATTCATTTGCTTTTCCATGTCTTTAATTGCTTTCTCTGAGCGTTTAGCAGATTCTTCTGATGACTGTTTTCTCAGCTTGGCTTCCTCCAGTTTGATCTTGATAGCGTCCAGCTCCTCTCCATAAAAGTGCTCAGCATTTACACATGCTTCCAGCAGTTCGTGGATAATGTTGATGACATCAGTGAACCGTTTTTCTGTTGAAATTGCCAGCTGAAGACAGTCATCTGCAACAACACGGATGTTCTTCAGTTGTTCAGGGTGAGCTTCAACAACCTCATCACTGCCTTGGAACAGGATCTTCACAGCCATCTTCAGGTAATCAGGAACTGCCATGGTGTAAAGTCTAATCTGATCCATGTTCTTATGGGCCTCGTTGAAAGCACACCAGCCTGAGTTACACACCTGCATGAGGCAGGCATGAAATGACTCTGGGTATCTGATGACTTATAGCCATCTTTAGGTGGGTTCTTGTTGATGGAAAAATCTGTATTGGAGGAGATGAAGACCAGCTCTCCCAGGATGGCTATGGAGAGAGGAGCAGGAGTCAGATACTCCTCCCAGTTGGCATACGGCTGCATCACAAGCTTGGTTTGGTTCCTCATCTCCTCAGCTGTGGTGAGGCTTTGAGTTTTCTGTACAATTTGCAAATACATGGCTTCTTTTTTCCTACTAAAAACAAAAAGAAAATAAATTAATAATGAGATCACCAGGGCTGCCTTCTTGGGTGCCAGCAGAGAACAATTTGTACACTTACAGTGCAAACCATAATAAAAAATCTGAACCATGATGCACAGAGACAACATCTGAGAGCTCTTACGTTTGGTGGGTTTAGTTATTTGGTGGACACATGAGTAAAGGTGGAGTGTTTACATCTGACAAAACTAACAGAACTAACAAAAGTTTCAACACTTCAACACTCGACTTCAACTTGCTTGAACACTAGACAAGTTAAATGTGATTGTGTTTAACATTATAGAGACTTTAAGATTCTCAGTATGTTAAATATTAGGTGTTATGTCAGTGCTGAACCATTAATTTAATATTTTAAAGGTCTTAAAGTCAAATCAGTGGTCAGAAAATTTGAATGGATTAAATAAATAGATAATGATTTAGTATGGAAAACCTTTACCACTTGGTTTCTTTAAATATTTACGCCTTGTGGGTAAACCTATGTGCAGCTTTTTATAAACTATATTATTAGTGCACTTTTCACCAGGACCAACAGCTGAAATGGTTCCCAGCAACATCACACCTCTTCCTCCAAGCTTAACTGTGGGACAGATGTTTCACTGTTATTTTCTCATCAGATCTGTTTATAGCTTCCCCCCCAATCAGTTCATGAAGGAAAAAATAAACGAGATGTCTTAGGAGTACATTTCTTTCATTCTTGCTAATTTTCTGACCAATGATTTGTTGTTAAGACCATTACAGCTTACAACACATGTGTTAAGAACAGCATCCATCTTCCTACCTTCAGTGATGGTGTGGAGGAACTCTGCCAGCTCTGTGATCCAAATGCTGCACTGCCCCAAAACAGAAAGTACAAGAATATTTATTATCTGTAAGCTACTTTCATGTTATCACCCAACCATCTCTGAAACACTTTATCTGAAAGGAGCTCACCTTATAAATGTCACATGACTGGCTATTAAATGAGTTAAAGCTGCAGTGAAAGCTCAGAAAATAGTATTTACGTTGTGAGCTTGTTTTATTCTTCTTTTATTTATAACTTCATATCAATCTGTCTGATTGTTGTCTGATGTCACACGTGATACAAAAGTCATTTCTAGTCCAATCACTTTTTTACATTGATTCGGCTTTTCTGAAGCTGTAGTGAAAACTTTGCTTTGCTAAAAGGTGTATAATAGGTGTATAAGCTATAAATGAGTAGTACTGTAGATGTAAAAGAGCGTCAAGATCAGTGTTGTAATGTAACGGAGTACAAAAATTTCACGTGTCTGTACTTTACTTCGCTATTTAAATTTATGTCAACTTTCACTTTTACTCCACTACATTTCCTAGATAAAATGTGTACTTTTACTCCGCTATATTTCCACTAAGCATCTTCATTACTCGTTACTACAAAATAAAATCAGAAGAAATGTGTGCGACTGCAATAAGGGAGGTTTGGCGAATCACTGCTCCTAGATTGCATTACGCTCCACACGCTCTACGGAGAAGCACAGGGTAGCAGGAGAAGCAGCATGTACGCGCAGTCAGAGCTGGAGGCGTTTATCTATAACGTTAATCGGCGGAAAGCCACAAAGACGGCAACCAAAAGCAGTGAAATGTCACTATTCTTATTACCAGAGTTGTAGCACAAACAAAATATTAATGCAAACAATCCATTCAATACTAAATAAAAATAACATTTATTGATTTGGTCTTTGTCTTGTGAATATTTTTTTATTGATGACTGCATTCATTGGACAAACTGTTTGTAGAGAATGCACACATACATGAACTGATTTGATTCAAGACTGGCATCATTACATCATGTATAAAATTTTGGTGTCCACTTTTGCCATTTAATAATACCATAACTTTTGGCTTACTATGTAGTCATATAATATATAATATAAAACTCTTCTTGTTTTAAATTCTCAATGAGGGCTAAAACCCCTAAAGATGAGACCCTAGACGTGCCCCTGCTCTTATGCCTACTGAAAATCGCTGAAATTTTACTTTTTACTTTTACTTCAAATACTTAAATACATTAAATATCAGAAAATTACTTTTGATACTTAAATACAGTTGTAAGTAGAAGTCGTACGGCTGGTGATCCATGTGCAGTGTGAATTTATTAACAGATCGTACACAGACAGGCAGGGTCAAAACACGGCAAAACGATATCGAAGGGATGGCACAAAATCATAAACGAAAATGCAGGCAGAAGGTCAAGGCAGGCAGCAAACAATCGGAGAATCAGAATAACAAAACAGAGTCAAAACCGGAAAACAGGATAGCAACAATGAAACGCTCAGAATGACAGCAAACGCTAGTCGAGACTTCGCACTGGGGGGAAGTTCAAGTTCAGTCTCTATAGTGTGGGAAATGGGAAACAGCTGGTGGCGTAATTAGGCCGGCGCGGGGCTTTGTGGTAATAGTAGTCCGGAAGTGCCTAGTATTCCGGCGATGCTTCTCGGTGTTGCCGGCTGGTAGGCGGGGCAGGTGCGTCGACTGTGACAGAGCCGCTCCCGATGCGAGGGCGCGGGCGGCGCCGGGGTCGACCGCGAGGCCGGGGTGCCGGCTTGTCCGGATGTTGCCGGTGAAAATCGGCGGTCAGCGAGGGGTCCAGGATGTCCCCTGCTTTCACCCCGGAGCGTTCTTCCGGTCCGTACCCCTCCCAGTCAGCCAGGTACTCCAGGTGACCACCTCTGCATCTGGAATCGAGTAGCTCGCGGACCTGGTACGCCGCCTCGTCGCTGACTAGGAGGGGCGCCGGCGGATTGGGGGGCTCCCTAGGCGGCTCGCAGGTCCCTCGGCGGGTTTCAGCAGAGAGGCGTGGAAGGTCGGGGAGATGCAGTACGTTGGAGGGAGTGCCAGGCGGTAGGAGACCGGGTTGATCTGTTTGGCGATCCAGAACGGCCCCACATACCGGGCTGAGCTTATGGCAGGGCAGATGGAGGCGGAGGTCACGGGTAGATGACCCATTGACCAGGCTGGTAGTCGGGATGCTCTCTGCGACGCCTGTCAGCTTGCGTTTTCTGTCTGCGCACGGCTCGCTGCAGCTGCCGGTGTGCCGCGCTCCACGTCTCCTTACTGCGGCGAAACCAGTTGTTGAAAGCCGGCAGCTCGGAGGGCGTGTCACACCATGGGAACAGCGGAGGTTGGAAGCCCAGGACGCACTGAAACGGAGTCAGACCGGTGGTGGGTTTAATGAGGGAATTTTGCTTGGGTTAACCCTAACCCTAACCCTAACCCTAACCCTGAATCTTGCTCCAGTCGGCCTGATTGCTGTGACAGTAAGAGTGGAGGAAGCGGATGAGTTCTTGATTCAGCCGCTCCGTCTGCCCGTTGGCCTGCGGATGGTACCCCGAGGTGAGGTTGACGTTGATGCCGAGCTGCTTGAAGAACGCTGACCAGACGCGCGATGTGTGCTGGGGGCCGCGATCGGAAACGATGTCTTCGGGCAGCCCATAGTACCGGAAGACGTGATTACACAGAGCCTCGGCGGTTTCGAAAGCCGTGGGGAGCTTAGGCAGGGGAATTAGACGGCAGGCCTTGGAAAATCAGTCTATTACTGTGAGGATGACCATGCAGTTATTTGAGCGGGGAAGATCGGTGATGAAGTCCAACGCGATGTGCGACCAGGGCCATTGTTGTGTGGGTAATGGCATCAGGAGGCCCGCGGGGAGCTGGCGAGAGGTCTTGGAGGTGCTGCAGATGGCGCAGGCGCAGACGAATGCTTGTGCGTCCGCAGACAGAGATGGCCACCAGAACTGATTCTGTACTAGGTGCGTTGTTCCTGCAATGCTGGGGTGACCGGAGCTAGGCGTGGAGTGTAAGAGCTCCAGGAGGATGGCGCGTAGGTTTTCTGGCACGTAGATCTTTGAGGGCGGACACTCGGCAGACGGTGGCATCTATGCGTTGGTCTGGGTGATCTCGGTCATGATGTCCCAATGGATGGGTGCGAGGATGTGGGTCTCAGGAATGATGGGCTCGGGGGGCGTGTCCGAGCCGGGTTCCCGGAACATTCGGGACAGGGCATCGGCTTTGGCGTTCTTGGTTCCGGGTCGGTACGTCACCGAGAATCGGGTGAAGAACATGGACCACCTGGCCTGGCGCGTGTTCATGCGTTTGGCGGCGCGGAGATATTCCAGGTTACGGTGATCGGTGAGAACCGTGAACGGGTACAGAGCACCCTCTAGCCAGTGCCGCCATTCCTCAAACGCGGCTTTCATGGCGAGCAGCTCGCGATCCCCCACGTCGTAGTTACGCTCTGCCAGGGACAACTTGCGCGAGTAGTACGCGCACGGGAACATCTTGTTGGCCGCCCCTTGGCATTGAGACAATACCGCTCCAATCCCAATGCTGGAGGCGTCCACCTCCACTATAAACGGGCGGTTTGGATCCGGATGGTGGAGGATGGGGGCCGAGGTGAAACTTTCTTTCAGGTGAGGGAACACTGTCGTGGCTTCAGGTGACCAGGTGAGCCGAGTCGACACCCTCTTAGTCATGGACGTGAGTGGCGCGGCGATCGCGCTGAACCCGCCAACGAAACGGCGGTAAAAGTTGGTAAAGCCCAGGAAGCGCTGCAGCTCTTTAACGCTCTGCAGTCGGGGCCACTGCAGTACTGCGCGCACTTTGGAGTCATCCATCGCGACCCTTTCGGCTGAGATGACATAGCCTAGGAAGGTCATTGAAGTTCGGTGGAATTCGCACTTCTCCGCCTTGGCGTACAGGCGATGCTGGATGAGGCATCTGAGTATGGCTCGCACGTGTTGGATGTGCTCGTCCAGGGTTTCGGAGTAAATTAGGATGTCGTCTATGTATACGATTACCCATCGGTCTAACATATCACGGAACACGTCGTTAATAAACGACTGGAACACGGCTGGACTGTTCGAAAAGGCCGAACGGCATGACCAAATATTTGTTGTGGCCCGACTGGGTTGAGAAGGCGGTTTTCCATTCGTCCCCCTCCCTGATCTGGATGAGGTTGTACGTGCAGCGCAGATCCAGCTTTGTGAAATATCGAGCCCGGCGGAGCTGTTCCAAGGCGGATGGCACGAGGGGCAGAGGATACCGGAACTTGACATTTATGTCATTCAGGGCTCAGTAATCAATGCAAGGATGGAGGCCTCCGTCCTTTTTCTTTACAAAGAAGAACCCGGATGATGCTGGAGAAACGGAGGGTCGGATGAACCCCTTCTTGAGCTCCTCCTCGATGTACTCTTTCATGGCCGCGGTTTCAGGTTGGGACAGGGGACACAAGGAGGTGTGTGCCGGGAAGGAGCTCTATGGCGCAGTCGCCGGGTCGGTGTGGCGGCAGTTCGGTGGCTCGTGTCTTACTGAAGGCCTCCGCGAGATCCTGGTACTCTGCGGGGAGTATGGGTATGTTGGAGGCGGCGCACACCATGATCATGGTGTTGAGATGTGACGGCCCTGGGGTGAGTTGCTGATGTTCGCTGCATGTCTCGTCCCAGCTTGAGATGTGCAGGTCCCTCCAGGAAATGACGGGGTTATGGAGCTGCAGCCAGGGGAGGCCCAGGATGAGGGTGTGATGCGGAGAGTGGATGATGTGGAACTGGATGAGTTCTTGGTGGTGAGGGCCCACCTGCAGCTGGAGGTCCTCTGTGATGTGGGTGATGCGGCCTTCACCGAGCGGCCGGCCTTCTATCGCCTCCACTGCCAGAGGAAACATGAGGTTACTGGTACTTCGTGAGCATGAGCGAATTCTTCTGACATAAAATTCCCCGAGGCACCGGAATCAATGAGAGCGAGTAGACTAATCCACTTCCCCTCGTATATTGATTTGCACTTGAACTTGGGTGCAGCTAGGGGGCCAAGGATTGAAGGAGTCAGAACTCACCGCGGCCTGCTGGGAGGTCTGGTGGGGCAGGCCGCCAGTCTGTGTCCGGCCTCCCCGCAGTACAGGCAGAGGTGGAGACGGAAACGGCACGCTCGTTCCTCAGGCGTGAGGCGTGTGTAGTCCAGCTGCATCGGTTCAGGATCTGCTGTACGGGGTGCACGTGTGGCTTCCGCTCGGGGGGCGTACACAGCTGTCCGGCGAGTCCGCATTAAGTTGTTGATCTGGATGGAGAGGTCCATAAACTCGGCAGGCGAGCTCGGCTTGAAGCTCCGGATTCAAGCCCTTGCGGTACAGCACTCGCAAGGGGCGCTCCTCCCAGCCAGCTTCCGCTGCGAGCTTGCGGAAGGTGAGCGCATACTCCGCGCACCGGCGGTCACCTTGGGAGATGGCTAATAGGCGCTCCTCTGCGCTCTCAAGTTCAAGTGGTCGAACGTGGGGAAGGCGGAGCCGTCCTCTCCCCATACCGCGGTGGCCCATTCCAGCGCTTTCCCGGTGAGGAGACTGCATACGAAGGCTATGCGGCTGGCGGCAGTCGGGTACAATGCCGGCTGCTGCGCTACGAAGAGCGAGCATTGCATCTGGAACCCCCGGCACTTACCGGGGTCCCCGTTGAACTTCTGGGCTGGAGACGGCCGGAGCGGTTGCCGGAGCGATGGGAGGGAGAGCCGTCGGCGGGCCAGGATTCGGCGCTGCGGTGGCCGCGCGTAGGCCCTGTAGGGCAGCAGCGAGTTCTCCGGTGAGCGAGGTGAGTCGCGTTAACTGCTGATGGTGCCCAGCGAGCTGTTGGGCTTGGCCGGAGAGCTGGGTGGCGAGCTGAAACACGGCTGCTGGATCGTTTGGTGGCGAAGTCTCCTGTAAGGAGGAGTCGTACCGCTGGTGATCCATGTGCAGCGTGAATTTATTAACAGATCATACACAGACAGGCAGGGTCAAAACACAGCAAAACAATATCGAAGGGCAGGCACAAAATCATAAACAAAAAGGCAGGCAGAAATTCAGGGCAGGCAGCAAACAATCGGAGAATCAGAATAACAAAACAGAGTCAAAACCGGAAAACAGGATAGCAACAATGAAACGCTCAGAATGACAGCAACCGCTAGTCGAGACTTCGCACTGGGGGGAAGTTCAAGTTCAGTCTTTATAGCGTGGGAAATGGGAAACAGCTGGTGGTGTAATTAGGCCGGCGTGGGGCTTTGTGGGAATAGTAGTCCGGAAGTGCCTAGTATTCTGCCGATGCTTCTCGGTGTTGCCGGCTGGGAGGCGGGGCAGGTGCAGGTAAATATTAGATACTTTAAGACTTTTACTTGAGTAATATTCTAAAAGGTAACTTTCACTTCTAACAAAGTTCAGTCAGGACCACTTGTATCAAAATAAAGACAATTCTTTGACATATTTAAATGTTTTGATTTGCAAGCTTATAAAATTTACATTTGGTGGTATGGCTCTTTTCTGAATTCCCCATCCTTTTCATGAGCTCCATGAAAGCTAGTCAGGGAACAGCAGCAGCTTCGTGGGGGGACAATCTCCCATTTAACTGGGAAAGCAGCAAGACAAAATCCCCCATTTAGAACAGAGCCTGCATCAGTGACAACAGAATGACACTGATTAAGTTAAACACAAAGTTTCAAGGAGGAGCTAGGGGAGGAGGTGGGTTGCAGCAATGCAGAGGAAACAGCCAAGCAGACAGACTGAAAATAGGGCTGGAAAATATTGGTCCCTGTTTGAAAGGGACCAATAGCGCGCTTAGGAATCAGATCAGCTGATGGGCGGGGTTAGAAAATTGACATCAGCTGATAGCCGAGCTTGACTATTTGGCCTGCCTGAACTGACGCTGATACGCTATATTCTTTTTCTAGTACGATACTTGTTCTTTTATTCAAATATTGCTTTCTAGTACTTTATACAACACTGGTCAAGATACAAGGGATACTACACTGCAAAAAAATTTGACAGTGTCGGAAATGCTGTGGAATCTTGGATCCATATTATCACAAGACTGCTACATCATGACTTCACGGGTGGTTACATTATAGAAGGTTTTTTGCTTTTTGACACAAATCATCTTTCCCCTGTAGTATTCATTGGAGTAAGTATATACCAGTATTCACAGAGAAATTATTTATAACAGTAAACATTTTTAAAAGTAAGTTCATACAAAAAATTCTAACAATAAATTATTTTTTTTAGAAATAATCTTTTTTGTTGCTGTTTTGAGATTATGCCTAGTTAGCAACAGGGAAGGTGAATAATGCTACTAGAATAACATTAGTAAAGGATTAAAGGTGTAACTATGTGCATTAAGAAAGACATTTAAGGTAAAATTCAGATCAGTGTATCTCTTCCTACCTGGATATGCTGAAAGTCTTCAGTGAATGTGTGGAGGTTCTCTGTCTGCTCTGTGACTCGAATTGTGCACTGCATCAAAACTAAAAGCCCCTGAGTATTTATAATGTGTAATATGCCCTCCCCTTTTCACCCACCCACCTCTGATACACTTATAAAAGAAGATCATCTTATAAATCTCACATAATAAGTGACTGTGGTGATCCAGAAGAGAAAGAACAGCAACAGAGTTAAACTTTCACACTCTGATTACAGATTTATCTTCAGGAGACCCTGTGATAAGGTAATCATGTTTCATGCTGCATATATAGGTGCTGTGTTCTTTTTTATTCCTTATTATTATTAGGGTTCAAGCGCGAAGCGCTGGAACACTATTGTATTTGCTCAGATTTCTAGGGTTCAAGCGCGAAGCGCTGGAAACCTATTGTTTTTGTTAGGATTTTTATTATTATTATTATTATTATTATTATTATTATTATTATTATTATTTTTCCGCCCTAGAAACGGTCGTGCAGCCCAAACCGTAAGGCCTAGAGAGCTCAAACTTGGTCAGATGGTAGTACTGGTCACAGTTACTCAAGGCCAAAGTTTCAGCGGAATCGGACAATTTGGGGCGCTTCAGCGTGTTTGTCCCCATAACCCCTAAACCCCTAAAAGCCCTATGTCCAAATCTCAAGTGCTTTATATCATTGGAATCCTTGGCTCATGACTTAAAAAACGTATATCTCCGATTTCATCTATGCCATTAAATTTTTTCGCTATCGCGCATTTTATCCAAAACCTACTTTTGCTAACTAGTCCTAGGTTTTTCGCCTGATCAAGACCAATCCAGTGCAGTAATATTCTCTGGAGTCTCAAAGACAATAATTCTCGAAAAAAAGTCGAAATTTTGATTCAGGGTCCTTAAGGGGCCCCAAAAAGTTTGGACTATGAGGAGCCAGTTTTACTAAAATGTCAATAACTCAAAAATTAAATGAGCTATCAACACCAAACTTGGGACACATGTGAAAGAGGTCAAACTGAGGTCACAGTTCAAAAACCGTGGCGATTGGCCACTTCCTGGCGCTATAACGGAAAAATCACTAAAAACAGCCATTTTTTAAAAAAAAGCTCTCTAGCGCCCCCAACAGTCCAAAAACCCAATTTTGTGCTGACTTGTAAGGCAAAGATTCTGATTCTGGTTCTGACTCGGAGTGGGTGGGGCTTGTCTTGAACTGGGCGGGGCTTTAACCGGTAATAATTCATTTGTAATAATTATAACACTAGCTTACATATATTGTCATGTCAATCCAAAGGCCTTAAACGCTTGAACCCGGGAAATGCTGCCTGCAGCTTTAATTATTATTATTATTATTATTATTATTATTATTATTATTATTATTATTATTATTATTATTCCGCCCTAGAAACGGTCATGCAGCCCAAACCGTAAGGCCTAGAGAGCTCAAACTTGGTCAGATGGTAGTACTGGTCACAGTTACTCAGGGCCAAGGTCTCAGCAGAATCGGACAATTTGGGGCGCTTCAGCGCCCCTCAACGCGTTTGTGCCCATAACTCCCAAACCGTATGTCCAAATCTCAAGTGCTTTATATCATTGGAATCCTTGGCTCATGACTTAAAAAACGTATATCTCCGATTTCATTCCCCCCTTGAAAAGTTTTTCGCTATAGTGCATTTTGTCCGAAACCTACTTTTGCTAACTAGTCCTAGGTTTTTCGCCTGATCGAGACCAATCCAGTGCCGTAATATTCTCTGGAGTGTCAATGTCAATAATTTTCGAAAAAAAGTCGAAATTTTGATTCAGGGTCCTTAAGGGGCCCCAAAACGTTTGGACTGTGAGGAGCCAGTTTTACTAAAATGTCAATAACTCAAGAACTAAATGAGCTATCAACACCAAACCTGGGAAACATGTGAAAGAGGTCAAACTGAGGTCACAGTTCAAAAACCGTGGCGATTGGCCACTTGGTGGTGCTATAACGGAAAAATCACTAAAAACAGCCATTTTTAAAAAAAAACAGTCCAAAAACTCAGTTTTGTGCTGACTCGTAAGGCAAAGATTCTGATTCTGATTCTCGGAGTGGGTGGGGCCTAACCCGTAAGTAGGCGGGGTTTGTCTTGAAATGGGCGTGGCTTTAACCGGTAATAATTAATTTGTAATATTTATACCACTAGCTTACTACCTTTATGTTTTTATGAAATACAGCACAAACGTATCAGACACTCGGTGTCTGGTTACTGGTTAGAGACAGCTGAAGGTTTAAAAAAGAAAAAATCTCCGACCGGCAGAGACGCAATGCGAGTCGCATTCTACCAAGCAAGCAGCACGTCTGAGCGAACCCACGTTTACCAGAACTCTACTGGTTAGTAAGTATGTATTATTAACGTTACAACCCGAAGTAAAAAGCTGAAGAAACCCTAAACGTTAACGGAAAAGACCCGCGAACCCGAGTGACTGAGGGAGAGACAGAGAGCTGTTCTGTGTGTGACTGTGAGTGAGCAGAGCGAGACACAGCAACACAATACATCTGTATGTGTGTAGGGGAGGGGCGCTGTGACTAGCCTATCACTGTAGGGGAGGGGCGCTGTGACTAGCCTATCACAGAACGCTGACACAATCAGCTAGCCAATGATGATTTTCATACAATCCGAGCACAGATATTGACTCGTATTACTCTTATAATACTCGTACTCGGCAGAAGTGCTTTATCCGTACCGGATACTCGTTTCAGCCAAGTATCCGGCTCATCTCTAATGGATATGACTTTGTTTATTTTAGGGAAAACTGGACGGGTGAGCACTTCACATGACATATGTTGTGGCACCCTCTGTAGCATGACATATGTAGCATGACATGACATATATTGTCATGTCAATCCAAAGGCCTTAAACGCTTGAACCCGGGAAATGCTGCTTGCAGCTTTAATTATTATTATTATTATTATTATTATTATTATTATTATTATTATTATTATTATTATATTTTACTGTGTTTAAATAAATAATAAATTGGTTTCATTTAAACTTAAATTCTAAAAATAAAATGACTGACATGAAGAAATAAAAAAAAAGAACAATCTCATGTTTAAGACTCACAAAATAGTATTTTAGTATGAAAGACTAAACTTGTTTTTATTTATAATACTTTTGATCTGTAGAGGACTTTTATTAATAAAATCATTCTGTAACAGATGACAGATGACTAGAGACACTGAAGGAGATTTTTATGATTTTTTCCCCTTTAACATGTTTACTTCCTGTTTCAGAGTAAGATGAATCAGCTTTCATCATTCAAGTGAGTTGAATTCCAGAATTCACAGAAATGATTCATAAGAATTAATTAACTTTTAAATGGAATTGCATGAAAACATTCATTTGAATTCTTTAAGACTTTTCTCTGTTGAAATGTTTTGTTTGTCTCTACAGAGTTGTGCTGATGAACACAGCTGAAGCTGTTCTCATTCCACTGAAAGGTGGGATCTCCTCCCTGAATGAAGTCTATAAGGCTCTTATTGAGGCAGATGTAGATCCTGTAACTGGGAAATGCTCCAACTATGACTACATCAGACAGCAGATAGTACAGGCTCATCAGCTCCTGAAGCAGTCAGAACAGGAAGCCAGTTCAGGGTTAAAGAGTCTGGATGAAAACTTAGAGAGACTGATACAAGAAGAGGGGAAACTCAAGCAGGAGATGAATGACACAAAATTAACCTTAGACAACTTTAGAAAAGAGAAGGAATCAAATGAAAATTTACTCAGAGAATCTCAGGGAGCTCTGGAGCAGACCAGGAGATATCTGGATTCAGCAATACACACACTTCAGGATCAGGAGAAAAGGAAACTTGATGCTAAAATTGTCACAGGTGTTGGGGCAGGACTGTTACTTATACCAGGCATTGGATGGTATGCAGGTGAGAATTCCAGCATACAGATAAAAATAATGACATCTGAACTGTTTCATCATCATAACCTTCATGTGAGAGTCTGTTCTGACTCTATAGTTTGTTTCTTCACTGTTCAGGTTCTGCCATGATTATTGGTGGTGGAGTTAAACTGGATCAAGCAAATAAAGCTGTCCAAGTGGCTCAAGAGGAGGTGAGCAAGTCTGAGAATGAAGAGAGTATGAAGAGAAATGAATGAAGAGAAACTATCAACTTAAAGTATCTCACTGCATGTCTAAGATTTCCCAGACCGAACGTGACATCAGCCAGAAAGATGACCAGCTGAAACAGATACGTGAAGGAATCAAGAAGGTGAAGAAGCACAAATGGTCTGTAGCTGAGTTCCAGGGGAAAGTGAGAGAAGCTGCCAATCTTCTGGGTGTCCTGAGTGGGAGGGTCAGTGTGGCTGATGGTCTGACTCGCAGATTCATCCTCCAGGAGCCTGTGATGAAGGTGATGGAGGATGTGATGAAGGCCATAGAGCAGATCACAGGGAATGAGCTCCTCTATCAGAATGACCTGCCAAGACTCATCAATCAGATGAAGGAGAACAACCAACGACTAGCAACCATCTGTGACTGAGAGAACAGCACAGATGTAGAACACCACAAGAACATTCTGGTTCTGCTTGCTGTTTTAAACAGAGATTCACTCTATAATGGATATACTGAAGTGTGTAATTTGCAAAAGCATTAAAAGCTAATACACATGTGCATAAAATAAATACACTAGGATGTTGTAAAAAAAAGTTTGTTTAATAAAACTAATCTGTGTGCTAGGAGAGAAATAAACCCTGTGACAAGATAATTGTGCTCTATGTTGCTTTTCTGAGTGCTGTATTTTTACTGTGTTTATATACCAAAAAAAAAAATTTAAATAAAAATGAATATGACAAACAGGAGGAAATAAACAGGACAGTCATTTGTGGTGATGACTTGCAAAATATTATTTTACTGTAAAGAACAGCTCTTTAGGTGACTTTTTGTTAATAACAGCATTCTGTAAGAGATAACAGATGGCTACAGACAGCGAAGAACATTTTTTGATGATCTCATGCTTAGGTCAGAGTTTTTCCCCTACACAGAAAAACCTTTACTTTCTGTTTCAGAGTAAGATGACTCTATGGGGTCAGAATTGTTTCATTATTCTGAATAAATATACTATGATCCACAAATAAATATAAAGAGTTTCACAAATATTTTTTAAATCAACAAATGCACAATAAGCAAACCGTAAATATATGTTACACATTTCACAAAAAGAAATTAAATTCACAAATAAATAAAATGGGATTTGCAAATAAGAAAAATATTTATAAATATATATTTAATTGTATTTATTTGTGAATGGCTTCCTGCTCATTTGTGAATCGCGTTCTGTGCATTTGTGAATCACTGCACATATTTGTGGATTGCGTTCTGTGCATTTGTGAATCACTGCACGTATTTGTGGATTGCGTTCTGTGCATTTGTGAATCACTGCACGTATTTGTGGATTGCGTTCTGTGCATTTGTGGATTTGAAACATTTCTAACTTCAAGACGTGCGCAAGAATCCACAAATAGGTGGACTCCGCCCACTGTCTACTCCAGCCAATCGGACAACGGTCTCGTGGCGCTGACCAATCGTGGCACGGTCTACCTCCAACCAATCACGTTCTGATTTACTCGCTCTGAGGCTGTTCTTCAATGCAGTGTCTAGTTTGCACTCGTTTTTTTCATCCAGTACGATTCTCTTGTTCTATTTTGTGTGCTCTTTCACATGTATTTACAGTCTCATGATTTTTTTTTACTTTGCATTTTTCTCATACTGATGCTTTCACTTGCACGTACATGACTTAGCCCTTGTGTGCCATCGTTCTACGTTATATAAAGCATTATGGTCGTGAAGAAATGACATTTTATTCTAATGTATACAAGCTGTATAGAGGAATTATGATACCTTGAATGATGAAACCTAAGAGTTATTGTAAGCATAATGCATCCTGCTTCCTTTAGCTTTTACTTTAATAAAGTCACACAGTACATTTTCAATCAGCAAAATGTGAGCAATGTTTACAGGTGTACAGTGAGTTGACACTGAATGCTATTTCACATGAAACTTCTGTTTCTAAATGACTTGCACTTGACCGATTAGTAAGGATAGCATGCATGTTATCTCTATCAGGAATTTACAATATTTGTCTGAAAAGGTTCATCTTTGTTTCTGGGCTTTTTATTTTTATTTTTAGTATTTCACACAGATAATGTTATCATTTCTGTTTGCACCACTGCAAATGCAGCTCTGCTGGGGTGTTTCCCCTTGGTTTCTTAGGAAAATTGAAATCACGTTCAGACAATCTGGAACACAACAATTGTAAACAAACTGCCGAGAGGTTTGCTTGAAGTGATAAAGCAATCTGATCAAATGGAAAAACAAAACAAAATGTATAACAATGCATGATGAGATCTGCAGTTCATTTAGCGAATGGGGCACAACATGAATCACAGGCTAACATGCTAATTTATTTAGATGTAGTTTCACCACTCACTGGCCTACAGTGTATAATACACGTCTCATTAGCCAGTAAGTGTGCAGACATAATAAAAGTGCTTGAGCTCCTCACGATTGTTAGCCCCAGCAGTTCCCTGGCTGTTGCCTTTAGATTCAGTAAATATAGTTTGAAAAAAATAAAGAATTATTGTTAGGGGAGAACTGTGATGGAGTGTGAAGAGTGAGTAAATCAGAACGTGATTGGTTGGAGGTAGACCGTGCCACGATTGGTCAGCGCCACGAGACCGTTGTCCGATTGGCTGGAGTAGACGGTGGGTAGACGGTCTTGTGCACGTCTTGATGTTAGAAATGTTTCAAATCCACAAATGCGTACAGTGATTCACAATTGCACAGAACGCGATTCACAAATGAGCAGGAAGCCATTCACAAATAAATACAATTAAATATATATTTATAAATATTTTTTTTATTTGCAAATCCCATTTTATATATTTGTGAATTTAATTTCTTTTTGTGAAATTTGTGACATATATTTACGGTTTGTTATTTGTGCATTTGTTGATTTAAAAAATATTTGTGAAACTCTTTATATTTATTTGTGGATCATAGTATATTTATTCAGAATAATGAAACAATTCTGACCCCATATGACTCAGCTTTCTTATGTAATGTAGAGTCAGAGACAGGAGATGTGAACTCCATATGTGCTGTTTATTGAACACAGATTGAACAAATCCAAACAGTCAAGAAAACACACAAAAGTCCCAAAACACAGCAAAGACAATATGTGGGGAAAACATCCAAAAAAAGTTAGGCAAAGATATACATGAGTAAAAGTAACAAAATCAAATCAGTACACAGGCAAACAATGAACAATGAAAGCAATGAAATAAATCCAATACTTCATGATCATGTCTTAAGAGCAACCCAGAAGTGTCCCTTGACCAGGACATCAATCGACATTCAGGTGGCAGCTCTGGCTGGTGGGGCAGAGGGGGGAATTGCCTTAGCTGTTTTCATAGATGTCAGGAGACCCTTTAGGGGCACCAGCTTGCAGGCCTTAGAAAAAGCGGTCCACTGCTACCATGATGGCAGTGCAGCCATGAGAGTTTGGGAGGTCTGTGATGAAGTCGACTGTGAAGTTGGACAATGGGTGTCGAGATAAGGGGAGTGGTTATAAACAGGTGACAGGGAAGCTGACATGATATCCTTATTTCGGCACTGATGAGTCAGGACTCAACATAGTTCTTGACATCTGTGGTCAAGGAGGGCCAGCTAAAAGCCTTCTGAACCATCTTTGTTGTATGGCGGAGTCCTGGATGTCCTGAGCTCAGTGCAGTTTGTACACACTGGGTGACTCTCTGCTGGATGTCAAGGGGAACATACTGTTTGGTCAGCAGACATACTGGGGAAGAGGTTTTGTTAAATTGGGCACATTATATTTCCTCGATATCCCACTGGACGGAAACGATGAAAATGTTGGGTAGAAGAATGGGTTCAGGCATCAGGGTTTTGTCAACTGGATCATAGCAGCAAGCGAAAAAAAAATTTTTGTGGTCATTAATGACTTGGAACAGACTTTGTGCCACCTATAACCAGTGTCTCCACTCTTTTAAAGTTTCTTTTCTAGATAGCTCACAATTTCTGACATGATAGTTGCGTTTGGCTGGGAAAACTTTAATTAAAAAATAATTATAAATCACTCAGTGGCCAAGGACCTAAATATATTGCAGATATGCTCACTGAATATAAACCAAACAGACCACTCAGATCATTAGGATCGGGTCAGTTAGAAATACCAAGGGTTCACACCACACAAGGGGAATTGGCTTTTAGCTATTATGCTGCCCGTAGTTAAAATCAGCTTCCAGAAGAGATCACGTGCTAAAACATTTACACATTTAAATCTAGATTCAAAACTCATCTGTTTAACTGTGCATTTTCTGAATGAGCACTGTGCTACTTCCAAACTGATTGCACTATGTATAATCCTTTCCTCTTTTTAATTGTTTTAATTTGATTTTTAATTAATTTTTAAATCATTTTAAAAGTTTTTTTTAATTCTTTGTTTTATTGTTGTGATTATTGTATTTTTGATTATTTAACTTTATTTTATGTAAAGCACTTTGAATTACCATTGTGTATGAAATGTGCTATACTGTATAAATAAACTTGCCTTGCCTTGAAAAGTATGCACAGGGAAGGAGTTTGCCTAGGGTGCCGTGCCCCAGATATTGCAGCTTGAAGCGTCCACTTCTATGACAAAGGGGATGTTAGGGTCAGGATGGAGTCAGATTTGCCACTCCTTGAACTAAATCCCCTGTAGAAATTGGTAAAGCCTAGAAATCTTTTAGTTCCTTGACACCTGTGATGGCCCATACCTTACTGATGATTAGTTTAACCACCCTGGCAGCTGAAAACATACCCCAGGAAGGTGATTGTTTTTTTTTTTGTAGAATTTACAATTTTCTGCCTTGGTTATGAGTTGGTGCTGTAGTAGTCATGGTAACATGGTGCAAATGTGGATCACATGGAGGTTGTAGGTCTTGGCATAGATTATTGATGATCCAAAATGGTGGCGCACTCAGAAAAATTGTGCTATTCATGTGGTTAGCCAGACTCCAAAGTACATGGACACCAGCAACAGTGGTGTTCATGTATACAACCACCAGAGGTTTCTACACTAAGGCAGGGCTCTCAGGTTTTGAAGACAGTCAAGAGTGACATCTCCCACCCAAACCCCAGCGGGGTTTTTTTCATTGGTTGTTGCGTTAAATCTTACAGATGCAATAGTGCTATTTTCTGATTGGCTATTGTGTAGCCTCTTTTTTTTATTGGCTGACAAGTGTCAGGCTCGACTAAGAACTCCAGGGGAGACACGCTTGATTCCTGCCAGGTTCCGTAGAGACAGTGATGCAGACTGATACATTTTGGGCGCTGCGGCTTATTAAATATATGATAAATAGTCAAAAGGTTTTTCTGCGTGAGAAATATTATGTGTGGCGGGAGAGCATGACAAAAGACCCAAATGAGGGACCGTCACACTCAATGCGTGACACTTGACAGCCCTGAGTAAGGTAAACATGCAATAACCAATCTGCATGACAATGTGCTGGAGAAGCTTCGTGACTGGCTCACCGTTTTGTGCCGACAGAAATGCAGCTCTGTTTGTTAAGGCTCATGGTGGCTTGTGTTTTTACATTAACCCTGTACTGCACAGCATTGCCCTCAGCCAACAGAAAGTTTTCTTTAGCCAAATATCCATTGGATATTTCTTTAAATTTTTGCAATCATCCAAAAATATTCAAAAGCTAGCAAAAAACTATCCAATACAATTTGGGAGTCACTATCTGAAGGCGGGACTTCCTTTTCTGCCACATGGTCACAGGAGCACATGGTGTGAGACTAAGGAAAGATTATATACTTTGTTAATCCTATTTAAAATGACATTGTCAATTAAATATATGTGCATTTATGAGTTGTAGAGCAACTTTTTGTCCTGGTTTAATGCTTTTTTATCTTTTGAATGTTAAAACTTTTTTCTTTTCGTTGCCTCAGGGCAGCTTTGTGTTATAAGGGGTACTTTATATGTCATCTTTATATTAGGGCTACTAATATGTCATCACATATTATCACATGTATTTTGCACTGTATAAAGCCTCAAATGATTTTTGATTATTTTTTTATTTCATTTAATCTCTTTTAATACATTTTGACAGAAAAATTTACATAAAATTCTTCTATGAAAGACAAGAGCAGAATCGGAATGTTAGGCAAATCCTGTCTGACAGTGAGAACAATGAGATGGACAATGACAGTGAGCAGGAGTGGAATGGAGAAAATGGTTTGAGCAGTATTGGAAAAAAATAGGGTTTTAAATATTGCACCTTTGATTGTTGAGCTCATTTGTACACATACAAATCTAATGAGTTGATTTATTTCCTGAATCAGAATTGTTGTGTTATTGTTTCTTGCTGTGCTTTGATTGGCTTTTGTATGTTTTTATAGACACTCTAGATACCATAGAGGATGACGGTGAATTCCAGTCTGAAGATGACAGTAGCTCTTCCCAAACCCCTAGATGGAAAACATGTCACAGCACTGTACCTACTGTACAGTACACCATGAATGGTTACAGAGCCCTCCATCAACTGGTGAAATTCTGCCTCCATACCAATATTTGTAACTGCCTTCTCTCTGATGACATCTTTGACCTTATTGTTTATGAGTCAAACCTGTACAGCATCCAGTGCAACCCTGCCGAGCCACTTAACCTTACTGTTCAAGAACTTGAACAGTTATTTGGCACTGTACTCCACATGTCATTATTCGGTCTTCCAGCTACTCGCATATGTTGGAGCCACAGTAGCCGAATTGCATGTGTTACCGAATTGCTGATGTGATACCTCTTGCACTGTGGAAAACACTCAAAAGATTTCTTCATTTCAGCAATAATAGTTTTCAGCCCACAAGAGACATGGCTGACTACGATGAGCTTTACAAGATTCGGCCTCTCATAAATCACATCCTCATCAAGCTAAAATAACTGCCTATATGTGAGACATTGAGTGTGGATGAACAAATGGTACCATTTAAGGGCAAGAGCCGGATCAAGCAATACTTCCCCAATATGCCACGAAAATGGGGTTACAAAATACCTTGTACAGTATTTGCTGGATCAGATGGTATTCCACGCAATTTTGACATTTATATTGGGAAAGCTGTACTGTACATCCACCTGAGCTTCCAGATGTAGGAGCAAGTGGGAATGTAGTACTGTGCCTAGAATAATCAATACCAAAGAATATAATTTTCAAGTTGTTCTTTGACAACTGGTTTACCTCAATACCACTGGTGGTTGTGTTGTCTCAGGAAGGCATCCATCGTCTGGGTACGGTGTGCTCTAATCGCTTACCAGCTAGTTGCATGATGACAGCTGCTGATCTGATAAGATCTGGCAGTGGGTCCTTCCAGGGAAAAACAGCTTATTTTGGAGATACCCAGCTGCATGCAGTCAAATGGTATAACGACAGGGCAGTCACCCTTCTCAGTAGCTACAGTATGTGTATCTAATGTTGACAGATGGGACAGAGGCCAAAAGAGAACCATCAAGGTCCCATGCCCTGCAGCAGTATTTACTTACAATTAACACATGGGAGGTGTCAACTTGTTGGATCTGTTGATTGCTTTATATCGCACAAACAACAGATCAAAGAAATAGCATCTCTCATCTGGGCTTTCTTTTCATTGACATGTGACCATTACAACTGCACATCCCATGGGTCTGATTGGGATTTTATATTAGTTAAGAAACTCTGTGTATAAACCTCATCATTAGAGTCTGGAACACCAAAGTCTGGAGCTAAACACCCTCAAAACTGTGGAGATGATAGTGGACTTTAGGGAAGACCCCTCAACACTACTCCCCCTCACAATGTCTAACAGCCTCTGTGGAGGCCTTCAAGTTTCTGGGCACTACCATTTCCCAAGACCTGAAATGGGAGTGCAACATAAATGCCATCATCAAAAAAGCCCAGCAGAGGATGTACTTTCTACATCAATTAAGGCAGTTTTTGTATGGTCTGCCACAGGAGCTGTTGATGCTGTTCTACACTGCAGTCATAGAATCTGTCCACTCCCCAGGACTTGTACGACACAAGAACCAAAAGCCAGGCAGTAAAAATCACCACTGACCCCTCCCACCCTGGACACAACCTCTTTCAGCTCCTCCCTTCTCTCAGGCGCTACAGAACTCTGCTTACTAAAACTGCCAGACACAGGAACAGTTTCTTTCCCCATACAATCACCCTGATTAACATCTCACCATAATTATATTCACTGCTTCATATCTATAAGTACTGTATTATCAGGACTGTCAGTCATCACATCATCTGTATATATTACACACTACTGCTGCTGTATATTGAAGAAAAAATAATAATATTGCACAATGTTATTTAGATTAGATTAAACTTTGTCATTACACATGTATAAGTACAAGGCAACGAAATGCAGTTTAGGTCTAACCAGAGTGCAATAGTAGAAAGTGCAGGATATACAGTTTGTACAAGATTTAAATAAGTTAAATAAAGTGGTAATATAGAAGTAATTTACAGATGTGTGCATACTATGAACATAATATACAGATCTACAGAAGGATATGTGCTTGTAATGATGCAGGACAAAGGCGAGTGAGGATCCAAATGCAGATTTTAGAGTTTTAATCATCCAAAACACAAAAGCAGCTGAACAGACAGGCAGACAGAACAAGACAGCAAACAGGGCTAACAGGAAACGGGAACAGGCACACCAACATCCAACATGCAATAACGACCAACACCAGGGACGTGAACAAACAGAGTATAAATAACAGACAGGAACCAATCACAGCGCAGAAACAATCAGAGACAAAGACAACACACCTGAAGGAGAGATGGAGTTCAATTAATGTCCGGTGGTAACCAATGAGTGGGCGGAGCAAACAATTAACAGCAGGGAAAGACAGCAGACAGAAACAGGGCAGAAACACAGACAGACTCATTACAGTGCTGTAACAAAATATATGGTTAATACTATAAACAGTAATTTACAGATATGTATGTTCTATGAATATAATATACAAATGAATATATATGTACTATAAATATAATGTACAGATGAATATATATATGTACTATGAATATAATATACAGATGAATATATATTCTGTGAATATAATATACATATGAATATACTGTTTATGTGCTATGAACATAATATACAGATGTCTATTACTATAAAGTAAAATTTACAGAGGATATGTGCTATAAACAAAATATATTGTTATTACGATAAACCGAAATATACAGGATATGTACTATGATCATAATATAATATATTGCTGTTATTATGAACAGAAATTAGGTGTGCATTAGGCAATGGTGAGCAGCAATGCAAAAAAGGAGAGCAAGTGTGCAAATGAGCATGATTTTATGTAACAGTCCATTAGTGCAATAACGAATTGTGGGGTGTGATTGAGCAAATGTACAAGTGATCAGAAGTTTTAGTTTAGACAGTCCATTAGCGCTATAGCATAGTGTGAGGTGTGTGCGTTTCAGGGGGCTGGGGTGGGGTGTGTGTGTGTGTGGGGGGGGGGAGTCGATGGGCAGGATGAGAGGAGTCCTTAAGAATGCTGCGAGCTCGACGCAGACAGCGTTTCTTTGTGGGTGTCCTCCATGGCAGGAAGTCGAGTCCCTGTGATGCGCTGGGCGGTTTTCACCACCCGCTGCAATGCCCTGTGCTCTGCAACAGAGCAGCTCCCATACCAGACTGTGACACAGCTGGTTAGGATGCTTTCTATTGCACAGCGGTAGAAGTTCATCAGGATATCCGAGGAAAGCTGATTTTTCTTTAGTGTCCTCAGGATAAAGATTCACTGGTGAGCCTTCTTGACCAGGCTGGAGGTGTTGGTAGTCCAGGACAGGTCTGCCGAGATGTGGATCCATAGAAACTTGAAGCTGGAAACACACTCATTCTATATATTCATTAGGGATGAGTGAGTACAGCATTATCTGTATCTGTATCCGTATCTGTTAACCATATGAATTATCTGTATCTGTATCTGTACTCGGAGTGGGTGGGGCCTAACTGGGAAGTAGGCGGGGCTTGTCTTGAAATGCGCAGGGCGTTAACCGGTAATAATTAATTTGTAATGTTTTATGTATATACTTTATGTTTTTATAAAATACAGCAAAAACGTGTCAGACACTCAGTGTCTGGTTACTGGTTAGAGACAGCTGAAGGTTTAAAAAAGAAAAAATCTCCGACAGGCAGAGAAGCAATGCGAGTCGTATTCTACCAAGCAAGCACCATGTCTGAACGAACCCACGTGTACCAGAACTCTACTGGTTAGTAAGTACGTATTATTAACGTTACAACCCGAAGTAAAAAGCTGAAGAAACCCTAAACGTTAACGGAAAAGACCCGTGAACCCGAGTGACTGAGGGAGAGACAGAGAGCTGTTCTGTGTGTGACTGTGAGTGAGCAGAGCGAGACACAGCAACACAATACATCTGTATGTGTGTAGGGGAGGGGCGCTGTGACTAGCCTATCACTGTAGGGGAGGGGCACTGTGACTAGCCTATCACTGTAGGGGAGGGGCGCTGTGACTAGCCTATCACAGAACGCTGACACTATCAGATACCCAATGATGATTTTCATTCAATCCGAGCACAGATATTGACTCGTATTACTCGTATAATACTCGTACTCGGCAGAAGTGCTTTATCCGTAGCTCATCTCTAATATTCATATTTTATATATTTTATTCATTCGATATTCATATTTTATACTTATTCTGTCTATATTGTATCTCATTGTCTGCATTGTCTTGTATATTTTTTATAGTATTGTGTTATTTATGTCTGTACTTTTGAGAGTAACAAACTGCTGGAACCAAATTCCTTTTGTGTGTCAACACACTTGGCCAATAAAGCTGATTCTAATTCTTGATTCTGATTCACTATTCATCAACTGACTAACCAATAATATATTATTTGTGAACCATATATTATAAAAAAAGGGATTTATGTTTATATAAAATATCTGTTATTACAAATATAATATCTTCTAGGTATGTAAACTTTTTTATGGAAAAAAAATATTAGATTTAACAAGAATTCAAGATCACCAATTGACTTAAACAGGACTCTGGCAAAAGTATTCTACATATTAGCTTTCTGTTTTAAGTATTGTGTAATACAATTAATTTTAAATACATTAGAGTATCAAAATTTAATAGCTCAAGGCCCCCATATCTCTGGAATAACACAATAACCCTTTTCTTAAATAATGTGGCTTCCTTTTCCAAATATAATCAAATAGTAATTTGTTTTAATGACTTTAAAGGATATTTTAAGTAATAAAGAAACAAACTGATTTGGAGATTCCTTCAGTCCTGGACAAAAGGATTCTCTCCTCTGATAAATCCATTTGTAACCACATGTTAAATCTATTGTTAGTTTTTGAATTATTGGGTCAAAGTTTAACCTCTTAGCTTATTAAATAAGCAGTACACACTTATTTAATGTGTATCGTCTAGATACATGTACTTAGTTTAGATGTGTGTGTATGTGTGTGTGTGTGTCAAACCACTATAAGAACGCACGCGCATAAAAGCAAAGTAAAAAATCTCTCTTTGATCAAACTGATGAATAATTTTCTTTCCCATTGACGACATGTCCTGCATTTTAACGTAATTTTGATTTTTGATTTTTGAAAGTAAAAATTATACTTTTAGTTTTAGGGTGGCTGAGATCACAGACAGGGGGGAGGGAGACACCCTAAAAAAGGTCTAGAACTATATTTGTGGTATTCCAATCAAAAACATTGTGACCTATCTCAGATATGTGTAACGATTTAACCTGTTTGAGAAGTTCAACCACTTAACTAGTCTTTCAAAAGTGCGTCATCAGCTGTCTGCTTTATCTGACTGGAGAAGCACAGAGTCAGTCAGAGCTGGGGGCGTTTATCTATAATGTTAATCGGCGGAAAGCCACAAAGACGGTTATAGGTGGTATTTTATAAATGTTTTTACCTTGTTAACCTGCCCTGCAGCAGTGCTTTCAGTGTTATCAAAGTCTAACAAAATTAATTGTAGTTAATCATATACAGTAGTTCATCAGTAGTTCAATAGTTTACTTATTCTTTGCAAACTGAAGCAACTGAGTATTGACTCACAAATGAAACATTTCTAACTCAAGATTGTAATGTTTACATTTGGAAAATTTTGACTAGTGCTCACATTTACAAATTTAGCAAAGCACACACAAATCAGTCAAATGACATTCAAAGACATGCTTGTTTTTTTATAGATGGATATACGACATATTTTTAAAAATGTAAATGCTGAAGAACAGGAAGCAAAGAAAGGTGGAGAAAGTGATAAAGACACTGAGGGAGGAAGAGTGTTAGATCTAGGTAACAAAGAAATGATAAACTGAATATTTCCTAGTCATCTTACAGCCGAAAACACTTATTAGTTGTGTATTGCCAAGTGCCCACAATTCAATAGTCATCATTTATTTAGTTATATTTATTCTGTTTAATGGGAAAATATGGCAATTTAATAGATATTTTCTTTTATTTAAGAGCATAATTGTAACGACGGGAAACAGAGCGGACCCAAACGCAGGATAGCATAAATCATAATAGGGTTTAATAACTGAAAACATGAAACAGCACGCAGACTAGACAGGACAAATCACAGTAGATGCCGCGCTGCACGAAGCAACGCGGCACAGTTAAATACAAGAAGACAATGACACAATAAGGATCAGGTGTGATGACAGGGAGGAGCAGACGAAGGCGGGGCAGACACGTGACAAGAAACATAAACAGATGCACGTGGCCAGAGTCCGGGCAGAGTCCTTACAGAGCCCCCCCCCAAGGCCCGGGAGGGGGGAGCAAGGCACACGGCGAGGCAGGTGGGGGGAGCAAGGCACACGGCGAGGCAGGTGGGGGGAGCAAGGCACACGGCGAGGCAGGTGGGGGGATCAAGGCACACGGCGAGGCAGGTGGGGGGAGCAAGGCACACGGCGAGGCAGGTGGGGGGAGCAAGGCACACGGCGGCGCAGCCAGAGAGGGCCGAGCGACGTCCACAGCCGAGCTGAAGGGCCGAGCGACGTCCACAGCCGAGCTGAAGGGCCGAGCGACGTCCACAGCCGAGCTGAAGGGCCGAGCGACGTCCACAGCCGAGCTGAAGGGCCGAGCGACGTCCACAGCCGAGCTGAAGGGCCGAGCACAACCCCAGACGCACCCCGACCAGATCCACCCCCAAAGTCCAGGAAAGGGAGGGCGGGAGGGAAAAAAAAATAAATCCTCCACAAAACAGGGAAGTCCAAAAAACACAGGCCTGCGACACCCCCGCGGACAGGAAGTGGGGCGACGTCCTCCACGGAAACCAAAAGTGAAGCGACGCCCCCCACCAAAAAGTGCGGGGCGATGTCACAGGACACTGAAAAAACAGAACAAACCTTGGGCTGGCGACATGGCCCGCCCTTGTCTTTTCTGCCCCGCCTCTGCACTCCTGTCCCTTATGTTTAATGATTAGCTGTATTATTTAAGTGAGCCGCGTTGCCTCGTGCAGCGCGGAATCCTATTGTCTCCTGTCTGGTTTTGTCTGTGTCCTGTTTTGTGTCTTTTATTTATTAAACCCTGTTTTTGTTAAAAAAAAAAAAAAAAAAAAATCTGTAAGGACTCTGCCCGGACTCTGGCCACGTGCATCTGTTTATGTTTCTTGTCACGTGTCTGCCCCGCCTTCGTCTGCTCCTCCCTGTCATCACACCTGATCCTTATTGTGTCATTGTCTTCTTGTATTTAACTGTGCCGCGTTGCTTCGTGCAGCGCGGCATCTACTGTGATTTGTCCTGTCTAGTCTGCGTGCTGTTTCATGTTTTCAGTTATTAAACCCTATTATGATTTATGCTATCCTGCGTTTGGGTCCGCTCTGTTTCCCGTCGTTACAGAAGATGCCGCCACATGAGGACCCAGCGGGATAGCAGCAACTTGGACCGGCTGACTGGGAGTACTTTTTTCGTGTTTGTGTTTTTTTTTTTTTTTTTTTTTCCCCCTCTGGACTTGGCGCGTTTGGCGACGTGGGTCCGCATTTTTTCGGTGAGGGGCGCCGCCTCGCTTTTGGTTTTTTCGCGGGGGGCGCCGCCTCACTTCCTGGTTGCGGGCCATGTCGCCAGCCCAAGGTTTGTTCTGTTTTTTCAGTGTCCTGTGACATCGCCTCGCACTTTTTGGTGGGGGGCGTCGCTTCACTTTTGGTTTCCGTGGAGGACGTTGCCCCACTTCCTGTCCGCGGGGGTGTCGCAGGCCTGTGTTTTTTCCTGTTTTTGGACTTCCCTGTTTTGTGGAGGATTTATTTTTTTTCCCTCCCGCCCTCCCTTTCCTGGACTTTGGGGGTGGATCTGGCCGGGGTGCGTCTGGGGTTGTGCTCGGCCCTTCAGCTCGGCTGTGGACGTCGCTCGGCCCTTCAGCTCGGCTGTGGACGTCGCTCGGCCCTTCAGCTCGGCTGTGGACGTCGCTCGGCCCTTCAGCTCGGCTGTGGACGTCGCTCGGCCCTTCAGCTCGGCTGTGGACGTCGCTCGGCCCTTCAGCTCGGCTGTGGACGTCGCTCGGCCCTCTCTGGCTGCGCCGCCGTGTGCCTTGCTCCACCCACCTGCCTCGCCATGTGCCTTGCTCCCCCCACCTGCCTCGCCGTGTGCCTTGCTCCCCCCACCTGCCTCGCCGTGTGCCTTGCTCCCCCCACCTGCCTCGCCGTGTGCCTTGCTCCCCCCACCTGCCTCGCCGTGTGCCTTGCTCCCCCCACCTGCCTCGCCGTGTGCCTTGCTCCCCCCTCCCGGGCCCGTCGGGACTGCCTGGACGGTTTGGCGCGTCGGGAGCCGCGCCTTGGGGGGGGGCTCTGTAAGGACTCTGCCCGGACTCTGGCCACGTGCATCTGTTTATGTTTCTTGTCACGTGTCTGCCCCGCCTTCGTCTGCTCCTCCCTGTCATCACACCTGATCCTTATTGTGTCATTGTCTTCTTGTATTTAACTGTGCCGCGTTGCTTCGTGCAGCGCGGCATCTACTGTGATTTGTCCTGTCTAGTCTGCGTGCTGTTTCATGTTTTCAGTTATTAAACCCTATTATGATTTATGCTATCCTGCGTTTGGGTCCGCTCTGTTTCCCGTCGTTACAGAAGATGCCGCCACATGAGGACCCAGCGGGATAGCAGCAACTTGGACCGGCTGACTGGGAGTACTTTTTTCGTGTTTGTGTTTTTTTTTTTTTTTTTTTTTCCCCCTCTGGACTTGGCGCGTTTGGCGACGTGGGTCCGCATTTTTTCGGTGAGGGGCGCCGCCTCGCTTTTGGTTTTTTCGCGGGGGGCGCCGCCTCACTTCCTGGTTGCGGGCCATGTCGCCAGCCCAAGGTTTGTTCTGTTTTTTCAGTGTCCTGTGACATCGCCCCGCACTTTTTGGTGGGGGGCGTCGCTTCACTTTTGGTTTCCGTGGAGGACGTTGCCCCACTTCCTGTCCGCGGGGGTGTCGCAGGCCTGTGTTTTTTCCTGTTTTTGGACTTCCCTGTTTTGTGGAGGATTTATTTTTTTTCCCTCCCGCCCTCCCTTTCCTGGACTTTGGGGGTGGATCTGGCCGGGGTGCGTCTGGGGTTGTGCTCGGCCCTTCAGCTCGGCTGTGGACGTCGCTCGGCCCTTCAGCTCGGCTGTGGACGTCGCTCGGCCCTTCAGCTCGGCTGTGGACGTCGCTCGGCCCTTCAGCTCGGCTGTGGACGTCGCTCGGCCCTTCAGCTCGGCTGTGGACGTCGCTCGGCCCTTCAGCTCGGCTGTGGACGTCGCTCGGCCCTTCAGCTCGGCTGTGGACGTCGCTCGGCCCTCTCTGGCTGCGCCGCCGTGTGCCTTGCTCCCCCCACCTGCCTCGCCGTGTGCCTTGCTCCCCCCACCTGCCTCGCCATGTGCCTTGCTCCCCCCACCTGCCTCGCCGTGTGCCTTGCTCCCCCCTCCCGGGCCCGTCGGGACTGCCTGGACGGTTTGGCGCGTCGGGAGCCGCGCCTTGGGGGGGGGCTCTGTAAGGACTCTGCCCGGACTCTGGCCACGTGCATTTGTTTATGTTTCTCGTCACGTGTCTGCCCCGCCTTCGTCTGCTCCTCCCTGTCATCACACCTGATCCTTATTGTGTCATTCCTATTTTGATCCCTATTTTGATTTATGCTATCCTGCGTTTGGGTCCGCTCTGTTTCCCGTCGTTACAATAATTAACCCCAAAATAATTTTATAGAACAGTAAAAAGGGATTTTGCATGATTTATGTAACATTTGGAGAAATCAGGTTGATTTTAGTTTTTTAAAACTGATCTATGCTATTTTATGATTTGATTGAAGTATAAAATAATCAATTAAAATAATAAAAGGTGTTAGGGTGTCAAAACAAAGCCCCTCATCCCAGGATAAGTGAAAGTGTGTGTCTACCCTTGCTTTTACTTTTAATGGATATTAAATTGCCTAGGCTAATAATGAAGAGAAGTAATAGATAGGAGAGTTTTTTTTATATGGTCTCTGTACACTCGACATGCTAATACTATATCATGTTTCATCATAGTACATGGGGATGAAGAGAAGGACAGCAGAATGACGTGAAGACAGGGAAGAAAGGGACAGAGAGGCCGACTATGAAGCCTTAGAGAGACAAAACAGAGACACAAATGTAGATAGAGGAGAAGACGAAGACATAGAGGCAACATGTGAAGACAGGGAGGAGGACGAGGCTGTATGTGAAATGCAGAAGCAACTTCTCTTCATGTGAATGATTTATAGTAGTAGTAGTTTTCATTATTTAATTGGAGACATTTCTTTTAGGATGTATTTTATATCATCCCACAAGTAAAAGTTTGTTGGAGGTACAGTAATAAAAAGTTCTACTACTACTGCATGTTTCTGCTATAGTAGTGAACTTAATGTACACAGATTTGTGTGTGTCTGTAGTATATATACTGTACTGTGGTGACATTTAAAATAAATCAGTTATACCAGTGAAATGTCACTATTCTTATTACCAGAGTTGTAGAACAAACAAAATATTAATGCAAACAATCCATTCAATACTAAATAAAAATAACATTTATTGATTTGGTCTTTGTCTTGTGAATATTTTTATTAATGACTGCATTCATTGGACACACTGTTTGTAGAGAATGCACACATACATGAACTGATTTGATTCAAGACTGGCATCATTACATCATGTATAAAATTTTGGAGTCCACTTTTGCCATTTTAAATAATACCATAACTTTTGCCTTACTATGTAGTCATATGATATATAATATAAAACTCTTCTTGTTTTAAATTCTCACTGAGGGCTAAAACCCCACTAAAGATGAAATTCTAGAACCGCCCCTGCACAATTATATGATAATTTACAGTTTTTTTTTAAAGGAAACATAACTGATTTCTGAGATCTTCATGTACAGTATATCTTCAAGTGTACATGAAGATATACACTTCATGTGTATCTTTCAAAAACTGTTGTGTCATCCGCAAATTGACATTAAAGTTGGGGTGCACAATGTTTGAAAAAATGCTTCAGAGAAGTGAGTCAGGCCAGGTCTGACATTAGCATAAAGGGGCGTGTCTTGTCATTATGCGACGGAGAGAGTGTTCAGTGCGCATGTCTGACATAAGCAGAAAGGTGCGTGTCTTGCCAGTATGCAGCAGAGAGAGTGTTCAGTGCGCAGGTCTGACATAAGCAGAAAGGTGCGTGTCTTGCCAGTATGCGGCAGAGAGAGTGTTCAGTGCGCAGGTCTGACATAAGCAGAAAGGTGCGTGTCTTGCCAGTATGCGGCAGAGAGAGTGTTCAGTGCGCAGGTCTGACATAAGCAGAAAGGTGCGTGTCTTGCCAGTATGCGGCAGAGAGAGTGTTCAGTGCGCATGTCTGACATTAGCAGAAAGGTGCGTGTCTTGCCAGTATGCGGCAGAGAGAGTGTTCAGTGCGCATGTCTGACATTAGCAGAAAGGGGTGTGTCTTGTCATTATGCGACGGAGAGAGTGTTCAGTGCGCAGGTCTGACATAAGCAGAAAGCGATTGAAACACTGACATGTCGGATACCTGCCATTACCTCAGCCTTGGGTTCTAGGTGTTGAACGTCGTCTTCCGCGTGAAATGGAGCTAAACCTTTCATGCTACAACACACAGTACTACAAACACACATTTGTATTACCATAGTGTTACTCATTGTGTTCATTTATTGATAAAAATATCCCCTCGGTCAGCCGCCCCAGCAGGTTCCGCCATAATAGTTGCCTGGGTTACGTATGTATGTGTGGGGCAGAGCTACAGTATAAAAACAGGGGTGACACCCATTTGGGTTAGGGGCGTGTTTGTCTTGGTGACAATGTCACCATTGGCTTTCACACATCGTGTACCTCACCTTTCAATTCTCTCCTGATAGTTATAATACCTTGAAAACACCTTTTCTTAAGATGAAAAGCTATTATTTCGGTTGCTAACACAAATAAAAAAGGAGAAAATGGAAAATCCTGTCTTATCCTTCTGCGAAGTTCAAATCTCTTAGATGATTCCTTTAAATATTGTTTTAACAGCTTTTAAAAAATATTCACAGAATCCAAAAAATTCAATTGTTTTAAACAAAAAATCAAGTTCTATTGTATGAAATGCTTTATGGTAACCAACAAATAATAGAAGACTATAATCCAGTATGTATTCATTATAATCTACCATATCTAACCAAAATCTAATATTATTACTAATATTCTGGAATAAATCCGGTCTGTTCTTTATGAATACATTCCTTAATTCTTTCTAATTTTATTTCTTTTTCACAGAATAATCTGAAATCCTTGCTAATAGTTTTTACTTTCCCCACAATAGTTAAAAATTTATCCAAATCAGAATGAACTAAATTAGAGGTGTACAGATATTTATAAAACTGAGTAACATGTTTGGAGATCTCTTTGTACTGTAGTTTTCTGGCACTGTATTATTTATTAACAATTCATTTATTGAAGATATTTCTCCATTTCTCTTTTCTTAGTTAAAAAGTACTCTATTCTTTTCCTCCTGTTCCAATCACATTTGATTAGATCCTGAAAATGCTTCTCTTGCTTTCTCTTCATAAATCATATCCAAATCAATTTGTAACTAGATTTGTAAAGTTTGTCGAGACAAACTTTGATGTTGGCTTTGACGAGGCAAGTATTCGCAAAGGCCGGTGCTTTTTGGAGGCGAGTGGACATACGTAAGGGTCAGTGTTACTTTTGGAGGCAAGTGGACAGAAAGATAGATTGCCAAAACATTTGGAGGCAAGTGGAGATGAGCATGTGACGTCATCCGAATACTCCTGAGGAAGTTCCCCTCATTGTGCTGAGTGTTTTGATATATCACCTGCCCATTTTGTGCAAATTTTTTATTTTCACGTGACGTCACGTGATGTCATCAGAATACACGTGAGGAAGTTCCTCTCATTGTTCTGAGTGTTTTGATATGTCACACGTCAATGTTGTAAAAAGCGTTTTGATTTTGCATATTTTGGGGGCGGGGCTGTGGCACAACCGAAATGCCAGTCGGGACATCAATTTAAAATTTTGTTCAGAGTATCACCCTAAAGGAGCTGGCCGAGTTTGGTGTAGATAGTTGGAAAGCTTGCAGAGTTATAAGCCTCCAAAATTTATAATGGGAGTCTACGGGGAAAAAAGGCCACTTTTGCCCCTTTTTCACCGAGGCAGTTTGAGTGCTGGTTCGGAGCCAGAGCTTAATTTAGAACCACTTCTTTCTGTTTTGACCGCCAAAGCACCGGCTCTGAACCAGGAAAAGTGGTTCTTAAGTAGCACCAAAACGTTGCTGGTCTAGACTTAAGAACCGCTTGTGTCTGGGGCTGTGGGCGGGGCTACTGTTAGCGCATTTGATAATGTACCTTAAGTATACTAATGTTTAATACACTTTTACTTTACCGCAATATGATACATTATCAGCACACATGATAGTAGGTAGCTACATGCTAAGGCTAACTTTTTTTCTGTGTTAGCGATAAAATAACGTTATGTACTTTATCGATTACAACCTCCGTTTATACAGATTACATGGAGCTGCACGTACACGTTTTCTTCGCCGCGTTAATGTAGGTTCACAAAGCCATGAGCATTAACAGTAAAGCAACATCCGCCATTGTTGATGTGTTTGTGTTTGCCGCTGCTGCGCTAACGTTGCTGGGACACGTGACACGTATAAAGTGACGTCACACTCGGCTCTTGATGATCTCTAGCCGGTGGAAAGGCAAACCGGTTCTTAGAAGGTTCACCAGTGGAACCAACTTTGAACCAGCACCAGTGCTAGCTCTGAGCCAGCACCTGGTTCTTTCCGGTATAAAAGAGGCATTTGAGACCCGGTACCGGAAGTACCAGTACTCGGATCGCTTAGAAAAGTAAGAGCAACAAACTTCAGACCAAGGTCTACAACATATGCAAATTTGGTGCATGTGGCTCGAAAGCCTTAGGCCACATTCAATTTTATAAATTTTTGTCTAAGCTTAAATAGGAAAACAGAATGTTGGCTTCTACAAAAGCAACATAATGATTATGTTTTTAATACATTCATTTTTTTATAAATAAATTTTAATTTCCTTTACTAGAGACCTCTAAAATTGTTTTTATAATTTTACATTCATTTTGTCTTTTAGCAAAGGGAAGAGTTTCCTCTATTGAAATGGTTAAATGCCTTATTTCTCATTTAGTGAGCTCCCAATATTTTCCAAAGGTATTTATAACTTTAGTCTGAGCCCAAAACCCGGTCAACAATTGTATTACTTTCATATTGAACGTTTCATTTTATAAAAATGTCTCATTGAGTTTCCAATAACCTGTTTGCTTTAAATTAGTCATGAAATGTGATCTGATCTTCATCTAAGTCAGGGGTATTGACAGACATAATGTGTCTAAAATTAATTACACATTAAAATTAAACTTTATTGAACAAACTCATTCAACATTCAAAATGGAAGTAAGAATGGATTCATTCAAAATGAATGAATTTCAAAGTTCAAAAACTTTGAACATCAACTTAGAATTATTGTTTAAACTGCAGACGCAATTTCCATTTAAATTCAGAGGCAGGGGCCATTTTATCGGACCATGCAGTATGATACTGTAGCACGCTGCCAACAATGTTTCTTTGCCAGGTGGCCTTCTCAGCCTGCCTTGTGCTACTGATTAGTCATCTGTGCCTTGCATTTGGGTCCTCACCTGCCATTCCTGACACCTCTGGCATTTGAAGGAAGTTCATGGAAAGAAGACTTAAGTTGTCTTAATTGCTATAAATTGGGTGGGGTGTAATACTCATATCTGGCAACTGGTGACATGGTCTATTATTGGTGAGAAAATTAACAAATGTTACACAAATAGATAAAGTAACACAGTATGGAATAGCTTTTCCCTTTCATTTCTATTACATGTTTAATCCTTTTGGGTAAATCTGCAGAAAGCTTTTTTATAAACTTTATTATTAAATTTATTATTAATTTTCACCAGGACCAACAGATAAAATGGTTCCCCACCTCATCACATCTCATCCTTCATGCTTCATTGTGGGACAGATGCTTTCACTGTTATATTTCTCACCAGATGTTTCTAACTTTTCCCCCAATCAGTTCATTGAGGCAAAAATAAATGAGAAAAGGTCTTAGCAGGGCATCTCTTTCATTCTTGCAAATCTTCTGACCCATGATTCGTTGTTAAAGTTGACATTTTTTTGCCATTTTCCCCTAGGATTGTACCTGAACGTGTTTTTCATAGCATAATCCACTATACATGAATGTCTTGTAGCATTATTTTAATTCATCCTGTACTTTTTCTAAGAGAAGGACAGCAAAACACACACACACACACACGCACACACACACACACACACACACACACACACACACCGTGTGTTGAGAACATCGTCCGTTTTCCAATCATGTTATCCTAAATGTTGCACTGCCCCAAAACAGAATGTCCCTGAATATTTATCTGTAATCCACCTTCCCCTTTTCACCCACTCATATCTGATTACTCTGCAATTTTAGCACAAAAGGAGCTCATATAATAAATAGCACATGACTGAATACAAATGAGTTAAAAAGTAAATAAATAGGAAAAAATACAATTCTGAGGTGAAGTTCAGGTGAAGGCTCAGAAAATAGTATTTAAGGCATGAGCTTTTTTTTATTTAACTTCATTTCAATCTGTCTGATAGGCCACGTTCACACTGCAGGTAAAAGTGGCCCAAATCCGATTTTTTTGGGGTCAAGTGACTAGGTCAGACTTCTTCAGGAGTAGTGTAAACACTCAAATCTGGCCCAGATCTGATTTTTTCAAATCAGATCTGGACCACTTCCATATGTGGTCCTGAATCAGACCCAAATCTGATCTTTTCCAATGTGGCCGCAGTGTGAACAGCCAAGGCGGATTTGATGCGACTTTTACGTCAATCTACGTCGACATTCGTCACAATTATGCGCCGGCGAAAACTTTTTTTTTTTTTCGCCGGCGAAAATGTGACACAAACGTGACTGGTAACGTGTGTGTTAAGAGTGTTATATAAAGGGGTTACGTGAACCAGCTCATAATGCTTGCATTGAATACATCACATTATAGCATTACATGATATGTTTGCTTGCACCAGATGATACAATACTTCCTCCATAACCTCGCCAACTTGCAGTGTGAACGTGGCCATAGTTGTCTGATAGCACATGTGATGCAAAAGCTATTTCTAGTTTATAATTTGGTCTCTCCTACAAATTATTAGTGACTACAAACATCAACTTTAGTCATGAAAGATTTCATTAAACATTTCACTATGAATTGTTTAACTCAAAGTATAAAGACCCTGTGATCTGAACTCAACTTCCAAAGCTTGAATATGCAAAGAAATAATTTCACTGTGCTGTAATTTATGTGAAAACTAAAGGCTTTATCTTCTTAAATCTTCAATAGAATTTTTTAGGACCAGTGTCTCTCTGTTCTGAAGCGCCTACCCTTATATCCTGGATGTCTTCATTGAAGGTGTGGAGGCTCTCTGTCTGCTCTCAAAAACTGCAGGTGTATCGTGTCTGGACCGGTCACTCTCACACAAATAAAGACCACACCACCACTCAATGGAACTCAGCTCTTTTTACTGAAAGAAAAGAAATACAAGTCGGGACACGGGGCATCAGCTTCTCCTTCACCGGTACACTCACAGTTGTATATATTGAAGGGAGAAGCGAGAAGGACATGCGTCATCAGCCTCATACGGTGGTCGAACTGACATTATACAATAACAGAAATAGATTACTGTATATAAATGTAAATAAAGTATACAACTTATATAAATCTGTCATTCTCTTATACAGCATATTAATATCTATATTATATTAACATAGACATTGATACAAGTATTTATACATCACAAAATGAAACAAATAATTATAATACTATTTATAATATTAATAATAATAAATGCATAACCCATATTTCCACAGAGTGGATCCTGTCAGGAAAACCGTACACGCAAAAATAATGATCCCACAATTGTCGCGCTACCTGCCTCGCAGATTGGTCACGACACGGGAAAGGGTGAGCCATCCGAGGAAAATGGTCAGTCACAACCAGCACGTCCACATTGCGGCCTTTTGAGTTTTCTGCTGTCCAAAAATCAATGCATACTAACTCCATTGGACTTGATGTTTTTACGCTCTCTACTGGGGCTCTGCCTTCAGGCTCGAGTGTTTTACTGACGACGCAGCACTTACAACACTTAACGTACCTACGAACGTCTTGTTCCAGCCCGATCCAAAAGAACCTTTGCCTAGCCAGGTGCATACTGTAGTTCTACCTTGGCCCTGGTGTCCTGCTTCTTCGTCAATGCCTGTCATCACCTGTGTAATTAAAGAAGATGGAACAATATACTGTAATCGTTTCTTCCCTGTCAGGTTATCTTTGCTTACACGATACAGTACACCATCAAGCAATTTCAATTTGTCCCACTGTTTCAAGACCCTGAGTACTTTATACATCTCACCAGCATGCTCACGACGTGAGGCTCTCTTGCCCCTGTTAACATAAAGCAAGACCCTGGATAGACAAGGATCATTTTGTTGTCTGTCTCGAAGCTCGTATAGTGACAAGACTGGTAACGGGCACTGCCCCGGTGGCAACAAATGCTGGGTGCCTTGGGCAATCCAGGAGGTTGCTCTAGGTTTGCAGCGCTCTGGGTACCAGCACTAAGCCTGAATGCGTCCTGCACTGTGTCCTTCTCAAACTGCTCTGCTTCCTTAAGCAACGCACTGTAAGGCTCATTCAACAACCTTTGACTGACCCGGTTAAGGACAAAGGGTTGGCGGCTTAAAGCATCAGCTACTACGTTCTTACTGCCAGGTATATACTTGATGCTAAAACGATAGGGTAACTTGCTAACTTGGAAACCCATCTCTGCTCACACGCATCGAGTTTGGGCTTTGTAAGGATGTAAGTTAAGGGATTGTTGTCCGTCCAAACATCAAACTCATGGCCTTTCAGCCAGTGGCTGAATTTGTCGCAGACGGACCACTTCAAAGCCAGAAACTCCAAGCGGTGAGCAGGATACCTAGCCTGAGCGCGCGTAAGGGCTTTGCTTGCAAAAGCGATCGGCCGAGCTCTAGTCTGCAACTTGTGATAACACAGCACCCAACCCGTCCATGGACGCATCAGTGGACAGGATGAATGGGCAACTAAAATCAGGATGTGTGAGCACCACAGAATTGATTAGAGCAGCTTTTAACTGCTGGAAGGCCCTACTGTGCTCCTCCTTCCAGTCACCAGGACTCAACTTCCTGAACACAGCGGCACGCTTCCCCTGAGGCTTCTTAACCCTCGGTGCAGCTGTCAAAGCAAACATTGGTTTTGCAATGGTAGAGCAATTTTGGATGAACCTCTGATAATAGAGCGCCATGCCAAGGAACGATTTAATCTTTCTCTGGGATGGGGTTACCCCATCCTCCATCATTAAATCAGTCTCAGTCACTGCTCCAATAGCACTAACCTTATCTGGGTCTGTCGCTACCCCTGAACTGTCAATGATGTGCCCCAAAACCGCACGCTCCTCCTAAGGAAATGACACTTTTTAGGTGCTAACTTTTTAGGTGCTAACCCATGCCCTCTGAGCCTACAGAACACCAACTCAAGCCTCTTAATTGCCTCGCTCTCATTTGGGGCATACACGAGTAGGTCATCTAGATAGCAAAGCAACGTCAGGAAATTTTGATCACCAAAGATGTTTGTCATTAGGCGCATAAAACTGGCAGGACTGTTACACATCCCTTGTGGTAAGCAATTAAACTCAAAAAGCCCCATTGGCGTTGTAAAGGCAGTAAGCTTTTTGTCCTCCTCTGCCATTGCAAAATTATAAAAGCCTGAGGTGAGATCCATCGCGCTAAAGATTGTATTTCCACCCAAGGCCGCCAAGCAGTCTGCTTGGTGAGGTAAGAGGTGGGCGTCCTTGATGGTCCGGGCATTAAGCCAGCGGTAATCAACGCAAACACGAAGATCACCACTTTTCTTCCATACCAGGACCAATCAAGACTAAATGCTCCTCTTGCTTTCTCTTCATAAATCATATCCAAATCAATTTGTAATGATTATGTTTTTAATACATTTATTTTTTTTTATAAATAAATTTTAATTTCCTTTACTAGAGACCTCTAAAATTGTTTTTATAATTTTCATTCATTTTGTCTTTTAGCAAAGGGAAGAGTTTCCTCTATTGAAATGGTTAAATGCCTTATTTCACATTTAGTGAGCTCCCAATATTTTCCAAAGGTATTTATAACTTTAGTCTGAGCCCAAAACCGGTCAACAATTGTATTACTTTCATATTGAACGTTTCATTTCATAAAAATGTTTCATTGAGTTTCCAATAACCTGTTTGCTTTAATTTAGTCGTAAAATGTGATCTGATCTTCATCTAAGTCAGGGGTCGGCAACCAGCGGCTCCGGCGCCGCAAGTGACTCTTTCATCCCTCTGCTGCGGCTCCCTGTAGATCTGGAAAATAAATATTTAATTGAAATTTATTTTATTTTATTTAGATAGTTTTTTAAAAATGTAATTCTAAATTCTAAGATTATGATGCTCTTGTAACATTAAAATAAACCGTGTTTAATTTTTTTGTCGCTCAAAATATGCGTCATAACTGCCGACTTAAAAAAAGCAGACGCGACTCATAAAAGCAGACGCATTTTTGGTTTGTTGCAGCCGGCAAGTTAAAATTTTAATGTCATACAGGGCTGTCAAGTGTCACGCATTGAGAGTGACAGTCATGCATTTCGGTCTTTTGTCACGCTCTCCCGCCACACATCGTATTTCTCACGCAGAAAAACTTTTTGACTATTTATCATATATTTAATAAGTCGCAGCACCCAAAATATATCAGTCCGCACCGCTGTCTCCATGGAACTGGGCAGGAATCAAGTGCATCTCCCCTGGAGTTCTTAGTCGAGCCTGACACTTATCAGCCAATCAAAAAAAGAGGCTACACAATACCCAATCAGAAAAAAGCACTATCTGGGTAAGATTTAACGCAGCAACCAATGAAAAAAGTTGGGGTTGGGGGTGTCTTGTATATATATATCCACTCGGAGAAATTAACCAGTTTTGTTATTTTATTACTCGTGAACGCACATACAAGTATGAATATAATACGACACTGAACATGTGCTTCGTCTCGCCAACTCCCCTTTCCTCGTCTCTCTCTGGACTCTCGCCTCTGTCACTCTCCGGGGCCCCCTAATGGTTGGATGTTGTAACACACACAATAATATGTAATACCCTGACACCTCCCCCTTTTAGTCAAATACTTTAGGGACATGTCTGTTAACAATATGAATTTCACATCATTCACATTCTTTTCTCTCTCTTTTTTTTTTCCAATAAATTTACAACACAATATTTGTACTGTTGATAACTTATAACTGTTTCTTTTAAACCATAAATAACCTTACCACAACAGTACCTGATACTATGGCTACCCATCAAAACTCATGTGTCTTACCACATTTATATTTTAACCCATTTAGCAATACTAAACATTCAATACATTGTAAACATTGTCCCCTGAGAACGTTTTTAACCCTTTTGCTTTTCTTACAAGTCAAGACGAACAGTAGGTTTGCTTATTCTGCCTGACCTTGTGACAAATGTATTTTCACGTTTTCAGTAGGTGATTCTGAGTCTATACGGTGAGGCACCTTGTGTCTGTACTGTTCTGAACTTGTCATTGTTTCAGTCTTTTCTGGAACTTCTTCAGGCAATAACTGAATATGCCTGAGATTTCTCCTCTTCTCCCCCTCTTTCTCATCAACGACCACATACGATCTCGGAGTGGTGCTCTCTGCCATCACTGTCGCCGGTCCTTTCCATTTAGATTCCTCATCCAACTTCAACATCACGGAATCCCCAGGTTTCAGAACAGGTAAGTCTTTCACACCGTGTTGCCTGTTAAAATAGTATGCTTGATTTTCCTTTGCTGTTTTGTCATTCTCTTTCACCTTAGCTCTGTTTGGCCACTTTGGTCTGAGGTTTTTCTGTAGGGTAGGTAGAGTTGTGCGGATTTTTCTTCCCATTAGCAACTCTGCTGGGCTTACACCTGTAGATGTGGCAGGGGTAGCTTGAAAAGACATTAGTGCTAGTAGCGGGTCATCCTGCTTCAGGATGCGTTTTGCTGTCTGTACTGCCCGTTCCGCATGTCCGTTTCCTTGTGGATGATGTGGGCTAGAAGTAATGTGCTGGATGTCATACATAACACACAAGTTTCTCCAAACTTCGCTGGTGAACTGTAGTCCATTGTCACTAACGATCTGTTCAGGTATGCCAAACCACGCAAACAAAGCTTTAAGTTTCTGTACTATGTGCTCTGATGTTGTGGTATGTAACAGAAGGATTTCTAAGTAACGTGAATAATAGTCAGACACCACCAGGTATTGTTTTCCCTGATGCATACAAAAGTCTATGGCTATTCGCTGCCAAGGCATTTCTGGCAATGGAGTAGGCTGTAGAGGCTCTTTGTGTTGTGTACGTTTATTCTCGATGCAAAATTTGCATGTTTCTATCCTCTTCCTGAGATCTTCTGAAATCCCAGGCCACCACACAGTCTCTTTAGCCCTTGCCCTGCATTTCGACAATCCTTGGTGTCCCTCGTGAATTCTGTTAAGGACCTCATGTCTCATTACTTTAGGGATGACTATGCGATTCCCAAGCACTAGCAGTCCATCACTCACTGATAAGGAACTCTTCCATTTGTAAAAACACTGTATGCTGCTAGGGATGCTTTTTGTATATTCTGGCCATCCTTCTTTTACAAATTTCTCCACAATCAGTAACTGTTCATCCTTTCGTGTCTCTGTTTTTATTTCTGTCAGCTTCCGCTGTGATACCGGCAAACCTTTGATGACTGCATTCACATGACAACTCACGTCGGCTGTCAAGAATTCCTCTGTGACATTTAATGGACTGCATGATAATGCGTCCGCAACAACCAAGGTTTTGCCAGGAGCATACTCCGTCTTTACATTAAACCTCATGAGTCTCATCAGAAGTCTTTGACATCTCACTGGCACTGTGTCCAAGTCTTTACTATTGATTAGCGGTATTAGTGGCTTATGATCGGTGATCAGTTTGAATGTGTCCATACCTACTAGGTATTTGTAGAACTTTTCACACGCCCATACGCCTGCAAGGCATTCCTTCTCAATTTGAGCGTACCTTGTTTATTAACTTGTGAGTCGTCTGGAACAATATGCAACCGGCTTCCAATCGTTATTGTCCTTTTGCAGTAACACGCCACCGTAACTGCTAGCGTCTGCTGATACCACTGTTTCCTTTCCAGGATAATAGTGTGCTAGAACTGGTGCTTTAATGAGTGCTTTCTTGAGGTTGCTGAATGCACTTTTCTGTGATTGATCCCATGTCCATGCACTACTTTTCTTGAGCAGTTCATACAAGGGACGCCCTTCCGTTGCAAGGTTTGGAATGTATTTGCCCATATAGTTTATAAGGCCTAACGCTCTCCTCAGTTCATTTACATTTTTAGGCTCTTGCAAGTCTCTTATTGCACATACCTTTTCAGGGTATGCCCTGACACCCTGTGCATCCACTATGTGCCCCAGAAAACTCAACTCTGCCTTCCTGAACACACATTTCTCCTTATTCAGTTTGAGATCCACACTTTCCATCCTTTTTTACACTTCCTTTGGGTGTTTGTCATGCTCTGCTTCATCCTTCCCGTACACTTAGGTACATTTAGGTCTCCCAGAAGCTTGCACATTTTTCTTTGGAAGATTTCTGGAGCTATGCTAATTCCGAACGGAAGTCTCTTGAAACAGTAGCGTCCCATCGGGGTGATGAATGTTGTCAACAGGCTGCTTTCATGGCTTAATGGAATCTGCCAGAATCCAGATGCTGCGTCCAAGGACGTGAAGACGCTTGCTCCGGCTAATTTAGCTAGGATTTCTTCTGTAGTGGGAAGCATGTATCTCTCTCTTTTTATGTTGTCATTCAGTTTGTTCAGTCCCACACAAATCCTAACTGCTCCATTGGGTTTCATACTGTAACTGGAACCATGGGGGGTTTTGGAGATGTCACGGCTGCCTGTCTTCAAAACTTGAGAGCCCTGGTCATGAATACGAAGAGGACTCAATTAGACATTAAACATTTTATTTGAAAGTAACCTTCAACCCAGCATCTTTTTTGTTAAGGTTAGTTCAAACTGTTCAAAATATTTTTGTTTGCTTGCAGAAATAAAATTTCATTTACTCAGTAGCAGTTCATTGATTTCATAAATGCAACACACTACAGTTTTTTCTGTACTTTCCATAAAGGTAAAACACAATATATGCAGTGTTCTCTTCATTTTAGATGTCAAAATGGTTTTGTGGCTCCCTGTGTTTTTTTTTTTCTGTGGGAAATGGGTCCAAATGGCTCTTTGAGTGTTTAAGGTTGCCGACCCCTGATCTAAGTCAGGGGTATTGACAGACATAATGTGTCTAAAATTAATTACACATTAAAATTAAACTTTATTGAACACACTCATTCAACATTCCAAATGGAAGTAAAAAAATGGATTCATTCAAAATGGATTCAATAAACCTACCTCAACTGAATCCTGTCTTTGTGAGTTTGGCTGATCATTTTTAATTTGAACATCAACTTAGAATTATTGTTTAAACTGCAGAAGCAATCTCCATTTCACTTCAGAGGCAGGGGCCATTTTATCGGACCATGCAGTATGATAGCACGCTGCCAACAATGTTTCTTTGCCAGGTGGCCTTCTCAGCCTGCCTTGTGCTAATGATTAGTCATCTGTGCCTTGCATTTGGGTCCTCACCTGCCATTCCTGACACCTCTGGCATTTGAAGGAAGTTCATGGAAAGAAGACTTAAGTTGTCTTAATTGCTATAAATTGGGTGGGGTGTAATACTCATATCTGGCAACTGGTGACATGGTCTATTATTGGTGAGAAAATTAACAAATGTTACACAAATAGATAAAGTAACACAGTATGGAATAGCTTTTCCCTTTCATTTCTTTTACATGTTTAATCCTTTTGGGAAAATCTGCAGAAAGCTTTTTTATAAACTTTATTATTAAATTTATTATTAATTTTCACCAGGACCAACAGCTAAAATGGTTCCCCACCTCATCACATCTCATCCTTCATGCTTCATTGTGGGACAGATGCTTTCATTGTTGTATTTCTCACCAGATCTGTTTCTAACTTTTCCCCCAATCAGTTAATTGAGGCAAAAATAAATGAGAAAAGGTCTTAGCAGGGCATCTCTTTGATCTCTTTCTGACCCATGATTCGTTGTTAAAGTTTACATTTTTTTGCCATTTTCCCCAGGATTGTACCTGAACGTGTTTTTCATAGCATAATCCACTATACATGAATATCTTGTAGCATTATTTTAATTCATCCTGTACTTTTCTAAGAGAAGGACAGCAAAACACACACACACACACACACACACACACACACACTCACAATCTGGATAGAGGAAGGAATCCCATCACTCTCTTTCACTGAGTAAAATAATTACATTACATCAGAGAGCAGAAAATACTGGCTCATCAGTACTCCCCCCCCCCCCCCCACACACACACACACCGTGTGTTGAGAACATCGTCTTTCTTCCAATCATGTTATCATGAATGTCCCTGTTGCACTGAAGGATTTCAGTTTAGCACAAAAGGAGCTCATATAATAAATAGCACATGACTGAATACAAATGAGGGGGGCACGGTGGCTTAGTGGTTAGCACGTTCGCCTCACACCTCCAGGGTCGGGGTTTGATTCCCGCCTCCACCTTGTGTGTGTGGAGTTTGCATGTTCTCCCCGTGCCTCGGGGGTTTCCTCCGGGTACTCCGGTTTCCTCCCCCGGTCCAAAGACATGCATGGTAGGTTGATTGGCATCTCTGGAAAATTGTCCCTAGTGTGTGAGTGCGTGAGTGAATGAGAGTGTGTGTGTGCCCTGTGATGGGTTGGCACTCCGTCCAGGGTGTATCCTGCCTTGATGCCCAATGACGCCTGGGATAGGCACAGGCTCCCCGTGACCCGAGGTAGTTCGGATAAGCGGTAGAAGATGAATGAATGAATGAATACAAATGAGTTAAAAAGTAAATAAATAGGAAAAAATACAATTCTGAGGTGAAGTTGAGGTGAAGGCTCAGAAAATAGTATTTAAGGCATGAGCTTGTTTTTATTTAACTTCATTTCAATCTGTCTGATAGTTGTCTGATAGCACATGTGATGCAAAAGCTATTTCTAGTTTATAATTTGGTCACTCCTACCAAATTATTAGTGACTACAAACATCAACTTTAGTCATGAAAGATTTCATTAAACATTTCACTATGAATTGTTTAACTCAAAGTATAAAGACCCTGTGATCTGAACTCAACTTCCAAAGCTTGAATATGCAAAGAAATAATTTCACTGTGCTGTAATTTATGTGAAAACTAAAGGCTTTATCTTCTTAAATCTTCAATAGAATTTTTTAGGACCAGTGTCTCTCTGTTCTGAAGCACCTACCCTTATATCCTGGATGTCTTCATTGAAGGTGTGGAGACTCTCTGTCTGCTCTCAAAAACTGCAGGGTCACTGATTATTTATGATCTGTAGTCCACACTCCAATGTCACCCTCCCATCTCTGATACACTCTTAAAGACGAGATAAAAAGGAGCTTATTTATTGTTGCCAATTTGTGACAATACGTTACATTTTGCCCCAGTGTCAACTTTCACTTCAGTTGGAGTTTTGTTTATGTGTAAAGTGACAAATCCCTCCTACAACCCTTGCATTTAAGGGTTAACAGTGTTGACAAACTTGTCAAATTCGATGCCATCAACATAAAAAGTGTCATCATGGTCAAGGGGTTTGTCTACTTCAAGTTCATGTACCGCTTTCCTATGACTGAATTTCTTCTGACCAAACTGACAGCGTGCTTTTCAATATTCCTTGTAATGATTCATTTTCTTGCAGTTATGACTGTTGTCCAAAAGCTGGGCATTTCTCGTTCTTTGATGCATTATTGCTTCCACAGTTTCTGCAATTGGTTATGGTTGGTGAATCGTCATGCTCTGTTCTTTGTTTATGTCTTGTGTGTTGGCGCCTCCTGCTGGAATTTGGCTGTATAACATCCACATTTGTGGCAGTCTGAGGTATAGCCAACGTTTTGTTATTTTCCTCTGTCATTTCATGTATGTAACAAATTGAGATGGCTTTAGTTAGAGTTAGATCACTGTCTCTCAACAGTACTTTCCTTAAGCTTCCACTGTTGATGCCACATACTATCCTATCACAGATCAGCTCGTCAGTCAGTTCTCCAAATTGACAATTTTAGCTTTAATTCTGAGATCACTGATGAATGCCTCAATAGTCTCACCTTGTTTTTGGTTTCTAGAGTGAAACCTGTGCCTCTCCATTGTTTTATTTTATTTAGGGTTGCATATTTCATGTCATTTTCTTTTCAGCCACTCTGGATCTTCTATTGATTCATTGGGAGTCAAGATCTCGCCATTCTCACCCGGTACACACACTTCCGCTTCACAAATACAACCTTATTTTTTCCCTCTAAATTAAATTTCTTCTACAACATATTCAAAACATTTACAATTAACCTTGCAGTAAAGCAGAACTTACAGTATATCAGATTACATGAATCTACACAGAGCATTATACAAAGCATTAATGCCAGTCCAAAGCTGCTATTTCCTATTTTCTCACTCACAAATGTACTTTAACTGCAGAAGAAAGGTTAAACTAAACTTTCAGCTTACAAAATCAGCAGATTGCACCAGACTTCTCTGCATTCAGCAACTTTATCAGTGATGTTGTCAGTGTCAATTCCAACAAGTATCTCCATCCCAGTGGACATTAACATGAAAGCCTCAAGGTGCTCCTGAATAACTGAGGTCCTAAATCTGTTCTTCACAAGTTTCAATGTGGAAAAGCTTCTTTCACAGGCTACTTGTGTCACAGACAATGTCAACAAAAGTTTGTAGCCCAGTCCAATGACATGATAGGCATCAGTGTGTGTTATGTGCCCAGGCACGTATTTTGTAGATTCTGTCTGCAATGCTCTTACAGCGGATTAGCGGCGGACGCATGATGCTGTTTGTTCAATCCCGGTCAGTACGAGGAGGAGACACAGCGTACGGACACCAACACGAAAGAGGACCACAACAATAAAGGCATGAACTTCATGTTAACTTCTTGTTGGGTTGTTGGAATATCATTAAAGTGGTGGTGTGAAGGAAGTGATCGATTCTGATGTGTATTTTGGTGTTGCTGAGGCGTTTTATGACTGTTTGTGTACGGGGCTGGAAGAGGTAAGAAGGAGCGCGCTCATACATTACACATAGTATACTTCCCTGTCTAGATACCTTAGGGAAGGGACGGGTGCCTCCCCTTGTACTGTATGTTAGTTAGCGAGGGAAGTGTAGCATAGTTAGTATTTGGTTTCACTTTTGTTTGTATATGATTGTGGCTAAAATAAAGCAGTGTTAGGTAAAGCGGGTTTGTTTCTTTTCTTTGGGGCCACCATTGTTCAGTCCCACGTGTTGTAGTAGTTGTAAACGTCTTTTGTATATTATTGTATATATTAGTGTAAATACGTTTGACTTCATGTTGTAGAGCACATTAAACAAAAATCACAATCAAGTATTGTGTCTGCACATGTTATTAATGTTGTTGGTTATTCATGGATAATTGTTGTACGGAACCGATTATCCTTTTCCATTCTTACCACAGCCGGCTTGGTAATCGCCCGTTGCTGACCCTGAGAACCCCCTAGACTTAACTCAGGGTCAGAACAGTGCGAAGGTTGAATTTAAACAGCAGGATATGGCAAAGAATTGCACAGTTTTTGCAAGTTGGACAAACTCTTCTCACCAACTCCAAGCCCTTCTTGTCTTCTTCTGAGAGCTTCTACACTATTGCTGTTCTTCAGCCTATCCCAGTGTGTTGCAAAGTTTGTCAGCTCTGCCTGCAATGTCTCCACTGTGACACAATCATCAAAAATGTGCTAAGCTTCACTAGAGATAATTTTGAGAATTTTGTATTTCACAAAATGTTTAGGATTCATGCAGGCAAAAATCTGAACACAGAGCTGCACTTGCTGTGTATCAGTGGCAGATACTATCTTGGACAATGTCCATGATGACATTGTGGACTTTGTATTCTTTCAAAGAATCTGAAGAAAATCTTTTTCTTGGAGGGCAGTTTGTACCTTAAAGTCATAATCATCCTCTTCTGGTAGATTGTTGTTTTCCCATTGTACAAATGAATCTGCTGCTTTTTTAACACCTTCAAAATCCCAGCTGAAGTTGTCCTCAGTTTCAATAATCATATGCTGATAATAACTTGTCTGAAGGTACATTTACAGTGGTGTAGTTCAGCAAATATTGGAACGAAAATCTGTGCTGTGAGTGTCATTTCATATCTGAGTAGTGCCTCCATGTAACCTCTGGCTTTCACTCTCACAGTCGGTTGTATTGTAATGCCTTTCTCCATCTTTGCCATGGTAGTAAAAAGGTCAATGTAAAATGTCCCCTCAGGATTTCCAGAATATTCAAAAACTTTGCATCGTGCTTGATCTTTGTACCACCACCATGTTTCTCCTATTGGAGCAATATGTTGGTGTCTCCTGTCCTCACTGACTTCCTCCCACACTTTCATGCATTTGTAACACTCTTGTATGAATGTGATGATGTCATTTAGCAGAGAGAAAAGTGATGCATTTGACACTACAATCTCAGTTGTGTCTGCCAACACAAGATTAAGTATATGTGTATGACACCAAACAGACTTGAAAATCCCTTGTATGGGTCTTGCATGTGTGCAGTCCCATCTCTTGTCAATGACTGCAACTATTTTCTCATTGATGACATGGGCCACATATCTTTGTACATCACACTGATTCTTAGCAGTCAAATCTTGTGTTGCATCCATTTGTACTGAACACAATCCATCTTCCTTAACTTCTTCAGCAATTCTTTGTTGGATTCAGATACTGATAACACTAATGACTTTGTTTACTGTCATCTTGGACAGCAAAGTCAAAAAGAAGGGGGGGCAAAGCGGTCACATGAATGTATTTCTGCCAACTAACTGTACACACTCTCACACACACACACTCTCTCACACACACACACACACACACACACACACACACACACACACACACATACACTCACACATTGAAACACACACACACACTCTCTCAATCACACACACACACACACACTCACACACTGAAACACACACACACACACTCTCTCTCTCTCTCTCACACACACACACACACACATACACTCACACATTGAAACACACACACACACACACACACACACACTCAAACACACACACACTCACGAGTAATGTAGTTGGCAGGGTAACAGTTGTCTCATCACTTGGCCCAACATGGAGATCAGGAGATACCTGAGATTACTGTGGATGTTAGATTACTGTGGATGACCACCTTGGACATTATATGATGGCTTTAGGACTACAATCACCACAAACAGATTTTGCAGTCTCTATCAGTGAAAAGCAAAAATAGACTTCGTGTCACGCCCACCACGGACAATTCTGAAAAGATACATATAAATATATATAATATTAATCTTGAATTTTTGTATCATAATAATCTTTATATTAATCTTTTGTTTTATGTTTATGTTCTCTAAAGCTGATTTGAGACAATGTCAATTGTTAAAAGCGTCATACAGATAAATTTGAATTGAATTGAATTCCCCACAGACCACCAGAGGGCAGCCTTACCAAGTGCATGAATTCTATTGTTTGCATTATTTCTTTCTTTTGATTATTAAACACCTCCTTTGTATTTTCCAATTTGTCACTTTATATAAGTTCTGTGTTTCCTTTCTTTGCTTACTGGAACAAAAACACTCACACACACACACACACACACACACACACACACACACACACACACACACACACACACACACACACACACACACACAGAAACACAAAGACACACAAGTAATGTAGTTGACATGAGGAACACCAGGGTAACTTCTGGAAAGTTACTGTTACCTTTTTAACAACAGAATAACAACAACAATCAATCACGTCAATCAAAAAGTGTCAGATTGAATCCCACAAACCTTGAAGTTAATTAACTATTGGGGGGAGAGAGAGAGAGAGAGAGAGAGAGAGAGAGAGATGATTGGAGTGAGTGTAATTTATTAATATTAAAGGGATAGTTCACCTAAAAATGAAAATTCTGTCATCATTTTCTCACCCTCATGATGTTACAAACCTGTAGAAATTTCTTTGTTTTGATGAACACACATGTAGATATTTTGAGGAATGTTTGTAACCAAACCATTCATGAGCCCCATTCACTTCTATAGTGGGGAAATAAGAATACTATAGAAGTGAATGGGGCTCATGAAAGGTTTGGTTACAAACATTCCTTAAAATATCTTCCTCCGTGTCCATCAAAACAAAGAAATTTATACAGGTTTGTAACATTAGGGTGAGAAAATTATAAAATAATTTATTTATTTTTGGGTGAACTATCCCTTTAAATTGAATATGTGTGTGTGTGTGTGTGTGTGTGTGTGTGTGTGTGCGTGCATGACAAGAATATGGCCCTGCTTGCAACTCTGAAGTTTTTTATTTTTATATTTATATTTATGTTTTTTATATATATATATATGTATCCCCATAAACGATCCATATGCTTTTCACCCAAAGCCTAACACTGAAGACCAATTATAAGTGCTATTGTATAACAGCTGATATTTCCACATAAAGAGTGACCAACCATTTACACTACATTGCGCTTGCAAAAAATTTAATTTGATAGAACTTTGTCATTCAATTGTGAGCGATGTGGCCGCATACTGCTGTTCTTCTCTTCTCATCTTGCACTCTTGTGTGCGTTTAAAAACTGATTTAAAAACAAAATAGACAAAAAAGATAAAACAAAAACAAAAAACAAGTTATTTCGAGTCATTTAACTCAAGTCCGAGTCAAGTCTCAAGTCATGAATGTCAAGTCAAAGTCAAGTCGAGTCTTTTTTTAATATTTGTCAAGCAAATCTCAAGTCTCAAATTTGCGACTTAAGTCTGACTCGAGTCAAGTCATATGACTCGAGTCCCCCATCTCTGGAGGTTAAAGTGACGAGAAGTGAAAATCCTTAAAAACAAAGGAAGCGCAGTCGAAGCTCTGACATCAGATCTCAACATCATCGACATCATCCTAGAGTTCAACATGTTGTCGATCTGAGCTTGTATCGATCTCCTCATCGCTCACCTCATCGCTCTCTTCATCGATCTCCTCATTATTCCTGCTTGCTTATTTGTGTATTAGTTTGCACTCGTTTTTACACTGACATTCTTTCTTTATTATAGTGATTATACAATGTGTTTTTATTTTGTTTTTTGTAGATAAGAAGGTTTTACAAACACATGCACACACACACCCACGCACATGCACACGCAAACACACGCGCACACACACACTCACACATGCACACACACGCAAACACACACTCACACATGCACACACTCACACGCACACACACGCAAACACCGTCACGCACACACACACACACACATGCTCTCACACACGTACACACACTCACACGCACACTCACACACGCAAACACACACACACTCACACACACACACTTATACATACACACACACTCAAACTCACACACGCACACACTCACACACACACACACACTCTCACACATGTACACACACTCATACGCACACTCACACACGCAAACACACACACGCTCACACACGAGCACACACGCGCACACACACACACACACACACTGACACACGCACGCACACACACGCACACAAGTACACACACACACACACACTCAAAGAAATGCAAGGGATGAAAAGTGCTTAAATCTGCACATGCAAGGCTTCTGCTATTTCTTTATCCTGTATACAGTAATTCCACATCCAATTCTATTGAACTTATTTTAATATCATTTTTTATTTTATTAGTTTATTTCGATTTAGCGTACCGTGTCGGCCGGGGCGATACTCCTTCACACTGTCCATCTGAGTACCGTTACAAAACACGTCCATCATCATATTCTCAGCAAAGTTGAATTTCTGAGAGGATAGTCCTGTGGTCTGTGAAGATTAGATTTCTAGAGAGAGAGATAGAGAGATAGAGAGAGAGACAGACAGACAGACAGAGAGAGATAGATAGAGATTGAGAGAGAGATAGAGAGAGAGAGACAGAGTGAGAAAGAGAGAGATAGGGAGAGAGATAGATAGAGAGAGAGAGAGAGAGAGAGAGAGAGAGACAGAGTGAGAGAGAAAGAGAGAGAGAGAGGTAGCGAGAGAGATATAGAGAGATAAAGAGAGATATAGAGAGATAAATAGATACTGTAGAGAGATATAGAGAGATAAATAGATACTGTAGGGAGAGAGAGAGAGAGAGAGAGAGAGAGAGAGAGAGAGAGAGAGAGAGAGAGAGAGAGGCAATAAAACACTAAAAAACCAGGAAGAAAACACTGAAAAGTAAAATCAGCATTAAAAGATATGATAAAAATCAAAGGTCGACTGTAACCTGGAGCAGTGAATAATAATGTGAACAGAAAGGGCAGTCATGTACAACATCAGGGTTTAAAATGGAAATAAAAGAGTTCACAGATATAATACAGTGTCAAATCCTCCACTGGAGGTCGGCAGCTTTTTTGGTGGTTTGTACAGTGTCTCCACTCTGGTTTAATATCATTATTAAAACCAAGTAGACTTCTCCATGGGGTGTCGATCCTCACAGTCAGTTTATTCTTATTTTAAACCTTAACACAGGCTCTGTAGAGCAGCTTCCCCAACGCTGTCCCAAACTCCATCTCCCCCTCACCCTGGCACTCCAGGAGGGGACCCTCACACCCATCCCATGTTCAGCTGGGAAAAGGGTCCCTCTTCTGCAGGACCAGACTCTGATATACTGATAGTCCATCAGACAAACATGCTCCTCTGATGTTAGGGAGGACCTCCAGCAGTGCAAGGTCCTCTGCTCACGACCGGTATGTTTCCGGGATGTTCAAGTCAAGTCAAAAAGCTTTTATTGTCATTACAACCATACTGTATATAGCTGTTACAGTACACAGTGACATGAGACAACGTTTCTCCTTGATCAGGGTGTTACATAAAACAAAGACAGAGCTATAAGGACTTAATATACATAGTCCTAGATACATAAAGTGTATCTGTGTGACCTGGTGTACACAGTGCAGGACAAGACAAGACAGACAAGACAAACAAGACAGACAAGACAGTGCAGGACTAAAGACAGTGCAAACAAAAAATACACAAGACTATACACAAAAGACAATAAACAGAAACCGTGCTGTTCGGTGTAAATACTGTATGTTCAGTGTAAATACTGTGTGTTCAGTGTAAATACTGTGTGTTCAGTGTAAATACTGTGTGTTCAGTGTAAAAACTGTGTTCAACAATATAGCATGTGCAGAAATACTGGAATGAACAGTGTTATAGCAGCAGGTCCCTGAGATAATGTAAAGGATTGTGCAAAACAGCAATCAACTGAAATGTGAGACAGAATGTGTAAACAGCAAAAACAGTGTGTAAAACAGCTGTGTCTCCGGGTCTCCGATATTTGAGAAATGCTTCAGAAAACTGAATCGGGACGACAAGCTAAACAAAAATCAAAACAAACGTGTAGCCAATGAGCAGAAAGGGGCGTGTCTTGTCAGTATGGGCAGAGAGAGTGTTCAGTGCGCATGTGTGACATTAGCAGAAAGCGGTTTTAACATTGACATGGAGGATAAAAACAAAGAAAGAAAGAGAAGAAAGGTTTACGATAAGGTAAGAAGTAGGACGTGTTAATATAGGATCAGCTTTCCAGCGCTGGAGAGAACTGAAGGAGCAGGAAGTTGGTCACATATTCACAGATTGGAGTTTCCCGAGTCAATAACTCCTGAGCTAAATGCTGTTTCTAGCAAAATGTGGTTGTAGCTGCGTCTCTACATTACTACGATAGAAAAGAGTTGTTATTTGTGTAGTAACAGCGTATTCACAGATTCGAGTTATTGACTCGGGAAACTCACTCTCACTCACTCACTTTTTTTCTACCGCTTATCCGAACTACCTCGGGTCACGGGGAGCCTGTGCCTATCTCAGCCGTCATCAGGCATCAAGGCAGGATACACCCTGGAAGGAGTGCCAACCCATCGCAGGGCACACACACACACTCTCATTCACTCACACACACACACACACACTATGGACAATTTTCCAGAGATGCCAATCAACCTACCATGCATGTCTTTGGACCGGGGGAGGAAACCGGAGTACCCGGAGGAAACCCCCGAGGCACGGGGAGAACATGCAAACTCCACACACAGAAGGCGGAGGCGGGAATCGAACCCCCAACCTTGGAGGTGTGAGGCAAACGTGCTAACCACTAAGCCACCGTGCCCCCCTACATTTAAAACATATATTTTTAAAATATCTTTATATCAAATATTATACGTTTGATATCAGCATCAGAAGAAACAAATAAGAAATTTTGTTGAAGATAATTTCAACATTTAATTTAAATTTAGTTCTTCTACACCTTCTTTAAGAACCATAAAAAACACTCATGTAAAAGATACCAGGTGGTTAACTAGACTTACAGCCAAGGGGGATTTTCTTAATGGGGGAAACCATTTGCTCGTACTGAGTCAACTCTTTACCAAGAGTTTCATCTGTTATAAAAGGAGAGACATTTGACAGAATAACCTTTTTTGCTTGAGAACTGAGAGCAGAAACGAATCTGAGTTTGTTATTAATCACAGTGCCTTTCCGAACAAGTTTATTCACTTTATTAACATCATTCAAAAAAATCATGATTGCACTGTTCATGCGTGAGGCAGAGACAATGTTCTCGTACCCCACCACGTTACCGACCGCTAAAACACATTCTTCAACACACACCACCCTCACACCTTGCCAGTGAGTCAAACTTTCACACAGTTTATACACACACACACACACACACACACACACACACACACACACACACACACACACAGAGTTATTTTCTTACATAAAGGCAAACATACTCTTTTACACCATATACATAATCATTCAAGTATTAGTTAAACAGGACAAAATTGCACTTGGTTGTGGGACGGACAAAGATGGCTGCTTGAGGGGACGCTTTAGCTTGAGTAGCTAAATTACCTCCTTTTCACAGGCAGGTTCATTCGGCTTGGTCCCTGAAATTTACGCACAACTTCTCACCCTACAAATATTTTATTTGCAATATCTGTGCTGTTCTTTACAAGAATAAGTCCATATTCTTTCAAAATTGGTTTGACAAGAACATTCTACTGTCAGTCATGTAATTAATTCTAATGGCTTTTTATTTACATACAAAAAAAAAATCATGATCATTTTCAGTTTCCTGTCTCACCAAAAGAATTTTTCTATAGTTATGGACGCTATTTTATCAGGTGCTCTCACCTTACTGAGAGCTTCTCATCCATTACTACCTGCATCCCTTAGCTTGACTGATATCTTCATAGGTAAGCTGTGCTTTAGTTCTCCTGGCAAAAACAATAATAACACCGTTCACTTGTTGTTCCTGAAAGATATTGTCTCCTTACCACACGTTACTGCTTACTGGAGCAACATAGTATTATATTTCCCCTGGAAAAGAGTATAGATGCTTCCACATACCTTTTTTCTTTCCAACAATGTGAAAGAAATTTCCTACAAAATAATTCATAAACACTAGAAAGCAAGATATTACTTATAAAAGTTTTAAAGTGATATCTCCTCCAGTTGCTCTTTCTTTGATGCATTTGACGAAAATGTTGTTCATTTATTTTGGAATTGTTCTTTCACAAAGGAATTTTGGCAAGATGTACATTTACATTTACAGCATTTAGCAGACACTCTTATCCAGAGTACATTTTTTTTATTTCAGTTTATACACCTGAGCAATTAAGGGGTTAAGGGCCTTGCTCAGGGGCCCTGCAGTGGCAACATGGTGGACCTGGGACTCGAACCAATGACCTTCCGATCAGTAGTCGAACACCTTAACCACTGAGCTACCACATCCCAAGATGTACTTTTTTTTTTTTAGATCTAAAATTGATAAAAACAGTGTTTTCTTTAGGAAGGATGTTGTGTTGGGATTTACTGACTACAGTCCTGCTGAAAAACATCAATATTTTATAATGAACCTAACTCTGTTATTGGGAAAACTCCAGACCACTTTTTGCTGTATTAAAAAGAATGTAAGCAATATGTTTCATTAGTTATCACAGAACAAAAAAGCCTTAAGAACTTTATGTTTGTGACCTTTTCACTGTTTTTCATGACAGAGAAATTCTCTTTGTTCTGTTGTGAACTGTATTTAACATCCCCCTTATATTCTTGTTTGATTACTATGATTCCTTTCTTTTTTCTTTTTTTTTTTTCATTTGCAGTGTTCTGATATTATTTCTGCTCTAGATGAGAGAGGGACAGGGAGAGATAAGGAGAGAGAGACATACAACTCTAAATATGAGTCTCAGTCAGTCATATCTCCTACATGCACTATTGACCTCAGATGTACAGAATCAATGTGCTCTATGACCACATTCCCTTTATCAGTGATGGAAAATAGACAGAAAAATACATACTGTAAGTGCAGACACAAAGCCACATGTTTACTTATTTATCACAAACACCATCACAGTATTACACTCCAGTGTACACAAGGAGAAGAGACTGATAAAAATTGTTTGTGTGTGTGTGTGTGTGTGTGTGTGAGTGAGTGTGTGTGAGTGAGTGTGTGTATATGTGTGTGTGTGTGTGTGAGTGTGTGTGTGAGTGAGTGTGTGTGTGTGTGAGTGAGTGTGTGTGAGTGTGTGTGTGTGCGTGTGTCTGTGTGTGTGTGTGTGAGTGTGTGTGTGTGTGAGTGAGTGTGTGTGTGAGTGTGTGTGAGTGGGTGTGCGTGTGTGTGTGTGTGTGTGTGAGTGTGTGTGTGCATGTGTGTCTGTGTGTGTGTGTGAGTGTGTGTGTGTGCATGTGTGTATGTGTGTGAGTGTGTGTGTGAGTGTGTGTGTGTCTGTGTGTGAGTGTGTGTATGTGTCTATGTGTGTGATTGTGTCTGTGTGTGTGTGTGTGTGTATATGTGTGTGTGAGTGTGTGTGTGTTAGTTTAGTTTAGTTGCAGCCAAAGTGCTGTACATTAGGTAAAAACAAACAAGAATAGTGCAAAAGTAAAAACACAATCCAAAACAAACCAAAAAAAAACCCACATAAAATTTTACACTTTCAAACAAAGTTAAAACACAGAACAAAAGTGGGTTTTTAAAGCAGATTTAAACAATGAGACAGTGGTAGCAGATCTTAAATGAAGAGGGAGATTATTCCACAACTTTGGAGCTGCCGTAGCAAAAGCCCGATCGCCCTTAGTTTTAAAATGTGCACGAGGTACCGAGAGAAGGAATTGATTAGCAGACCGAAGAGATCTAGGGGTAGAGTACGGAGTGAGGAGGTCACAAATATACTGGGGAGCGCAACCATGTAAAGCTTTAAAAACATAAAGTAAAATCTTAAAATCAATACGGAACTTAACCAGGAGCCAGTGTAATGAGGCGAGTACTGGGGTAATGTGCTCACGTTTCCTGGTGCCAGTCAGTAATGTCGCTGCCGCATTTTGTACCAGTTGTAAACGGTCGAGAGATGATTTAGGCAAGCCAAAATAAAGAGAGTTGCAGTAATCCAATCTCGAAGCTATAAAAGTATGAATTATCGTTTGAAGGTCCTTCATAGAAAGACTCTTCTTGATTTTAGCAATTGATCTTAACTGAAAAAAGCTGCTTTTCACATCAGTGCTAATCTGTTTATCAAAGGACAGCATAGGATCAAAAACAACACCAAGGTTTCTAATATGATCACGTACATTAGCAGACAATTTTATTATTTAATATTATTTGGGTTTTGTCATTATTTAACTGTAAAAAATTCAGATCCAGCCAGCACTTAATGTCCTGAAGACAAGCAAACAGAGTGGACATAGAGCAGTTATTGTTTTTAACAGGAAAATAGAATTGAGTATCGTCAGCATCGAGATGATATGATAAATTATGTTTCTGAAAGATATAACCGAGAGGAAGCATATACAATGAGAAAAGCAAAGGACCCAAGATAGAGCCCTGAGGAACACCATAGGAGATTTGAGCTCTAGATGAAAAACAATTTCCCAAATTCACAGTAAAATATCTGTCCTTAAGATAGGAAGCAAACCAGTTCAGCACAGATCCCTGAAAACCGGCTACATGATTAAGTCTTTGTAGAAGGATATCATGATCTATTGTGTCGAATGCTGCACTTAGATCAAGCATGATTAGAATACAGCAAGAACCAGAGTCACGTGACAATAAAATATCATTGGTAACCTTCAATAGGGCAGTTTCAGTACTGTGAAATTCTCTAAACCCAGACTGAAATGTGTCAAAGATGTTAATGTGTCAAAGTATTTAGGTAAGAGGAGACCTGCGAATACACAACTTTTTCCAAGACCTTTGAGATGAAGGATAATTTTGATATAGGTCTGTAATTATCCAGCGCGTACTGATCGAGATGATGCTTTTTTTAACAATGGTTGAACTATAGCATGCTTAAAAGAGGATGGTACAATTCAATTTGTTAAGGAGCTATTAATAATAGCAGTAACAACTGAACTCAAAGCTGGAAAAACCTCTAAAAATGTGCGAAGGCAAAACATCAGAGTGAAAAGAGGAGGGCTTCATACTAAGAACTATTTTATGAAGCTGTGTAGGAGACATGAGTTGAAAACTAGATATTGAGCTCCGTTGCGAAATCATTTCTAGAGGAAGATAATTTTGAGATGGGATATTAGACCTGATACACTCGACTTTTTGTGAAAAATGATTTAAAAACTGTTCACACAAGTCAGCGGAAAATTCTAGTGATGCACTAGGAGCAGGATTTAGAAGGACATTGATTGTATTAAAAAGTATCTTTGGCTTGTTTGCATTTTGAGCAATTAAATCTGACATGTATTTCCTCTGTGCATCCTTAACAGCACTCTGGTATTGTTTAAGACAAAACAAAATTGTTTAAGACACATGTGTGCATGTGTGTGTGTGTGTGTGTGTGTGCGTGTAAACTTTCACACTGAGCTGTACGACACCTGAGAAACAGGCCAGTGTCTGTGGTTGGAGCCCTAAAAGGGAGCTACACGTGTAGTGTAGAAACAGAAATGATTTACATCACAGGATAAAAGTTTTTAAACACTTTCTTTTCCAAAAGTTTCCAAAAGAAACGAGGTGACATGAAAGTAAGAAGATGGACTGAACCAAACTGAAAAAAACATTTATTTTATTGCAAATAAAATGTAATGTAATGAGAAATGGTGTAGAAAACACACTGCTAAAAAAAAACTGTCCAAGAGCTCACTGATGCCCTGATCCAGTGGCAGAAAGGGGAAAGGGGCATCTACACAGTATAATATATATATATATATATATATATATATATATATATATATATATATATATGAGAGAGAGAGAGAGAGAGAGAGAGAGAGAGAGAGAGAGAGAGAGATTAATATATCAATAAAGCACAAGGAGTGTAGATCTTTCTTCAGGTGGAGGAGAGCGAGAGTGTGAGAAGAAGAAATGGAGAAGAGAGAGAAGAGGGTGGATAAAGTTTCGGTGGTTTTTATGATCAAACCACGTCAGTGAAGATTTCAGCTTTATGTTACTATATTACCACATCTTAAAAAATAAAAGTCATCAGTCACAGAAAGTTTCACATCATGTTCAGATTTTCTGCTGGTCCACACTGTACAGCCTCCATTATCACTGTTACACACACACACACACACACACACACACGCACGCACACACTCATATTTACACGCTCTCACTCACACACACAAACACACACACGCACACAAACGCACTCACACACACAAACACACATACACTCACACACAAACACACACAAACACACAAACACACACACTCAAGCACTCTCTCACACACACACAAACACACACACACACATTGAATTGAATTGAATTCCCCCACAGACCACCAGAGGGCAGCCTTACCAAGTGCATGAACTATTGTTTGCTTTATTTCTTTCTTTTGATTATTAAACGCCTCCTTTGCATTTTCCATTTTGTCGCTTTATATAAGTTCTGTGTTTCCTTTCTTTGCTTTCTGGAGCTTTATGTTCATGCAGAGATAAATTTATACATTTCTAAATTAATAAATGAAATCCTAATAATATATTTCTGTTAAGCTACTTTGAGACAATGTCTGCTGATAAAAGTGTTATACAAATAAAACTGAACTGAATTTAGCTGAATTAATGTCGTAACAAAGCAGCCAGTGACATAAGAAACATTGTTCATGTATCTGAGTGACAGATGATGTGTATAATATAGTTTACTGAATATTTAAAAGCAGACTTGTGTATTTATGGAACTGTTTTAGCTCCAAAGCCATGGACAATGAATATACAGTATCTGACAGAAGTGATTACACTTCTCACATTTTTGTAAATATTTTATTATATCTTTTCATGTGACAACACTGAGGAAATTACACTTTACTACAATGTAAAGTAGTGAGTGTTCAGCTGGTATAACAGTGTAAATTTGCTGTCCCCTCAAAATAACTCAACACACAGCCATTAATATCTAAACTGCAGCACGGTGGCCAAGACCCTACAGCGGTTTAACAGGACAGGTTCCACACAGAACAGGCCTCGCCATGGTCCATCAAAGAATTTGTGCAGATGGTCAGCGTCATATCCAGAGGTTGTGTTTGGGAAATAGACGTATGAATGCTGCCAGCATTGCTGCAGAGGTTGAAGGGGTGGGGTGTCACCCTGTCAGTGCTCAGACCAGACGCCACACACTGCATCAATGGTCTGCATGGCTGTCGTCCCAGAAGGAAGCCTCTTCTAAAGTTGATGCACAAGAAAGCCTGCAAACTGTTTGCTAAAGACAAGCTAAGGACATGGATTACTGAAACCTTGCTAAAGATATTTATTGAATTATAATTAGTACAGATTTTTTACTAATAAATAAATAAATAAATAAATAAATAAATAAATAAATAAGCAGGGGGGGCACGGTGGCTTAGTGGTTAGCACGTTCGCCTCACACCTCCAGGGTCGGGGTTCGATTCCCGCCTCCACCTTGTGTGTGTGGAGTTTGCATGTTCTCCCCTTGCCTCGGGGGTTTCCTCCGGGTACTCCGGTTTCCTCCCCCGGTCCAAAGACGTGCATGGTAGGTTGATTGGCATCTCTGGAAAATTGTCCGTAGTGTGTGATTGCGTGAGTGAATGAGAGTGTGTGTGTGTGCCCTGCGATGGGTTGGCACTCCGTCCAGGGTGTATCCTGCCTTGATGCCCAATGACGCCTGAGATAGGCACAGGCTCCCCGTGACCCGAGGTAGTTCGGATAAGCGGTAGAAGATGAATGAATGAATAAATAAGCAAGCAAACAGGATCACAACATAAGGTAACAGCAGAGGGTGCTGTATGGCAACATTTCTCAATATGAGACAAACAGTATCTCACACATGCATGCAAACACACACACACACACACACACACACACATGCATACACAAACACTTGCACTATTACTTTAGCAAAAGTGTTTTGTAAAAGTGTAAGCAAATGTGACTACAATAGACAGACAAACAATATAAAAAATCTGCCCTGCTGTCTGTACCCTAACCCTAACCTCTAACCCACCACACCCCCACCACCCCTTTTTGTGATAGGTTTGTCTATTTGTTTAATTTGGCAGTAGACTGTTTAACTATCAACATTCCTCAACATTTCTACATACAGGTAAATGTTGCCATAACGATAGTGTGAGATTTATTTGTGTCTGTTTATTTTGTCTATGGAGGTAATTGTGTTATTAGGATTTGGCGTGCTGACGTATGAGTCGTTGTACGTGCAGGTAAAGTATGTGCAGGAAGTTGTGTAATAAGTTGTAACATATGGTGTTCAAAACCTCATGAACGCTAACTAATAAAAGTAGGAAAAGTTCCATATTTTCATGAATGCCTGCATTATTCTGATGGACCCATTTGCAGGAGACTGGAGGTTCATCTGAGAATGTATAGTCCCTCTTACAATATCTTAACAAGTGTTACAACAAAGTATTATTAGTGGAGAACTTTATTAATCCCCAAGGAGAAATCAGAAAGGTAGACAAAATGAATGAAATTGCAGAGAGCGTTTATTCTGGCAAAGTGCAAACAAACAAATCCAAATTGTAAGGCAATTATTTTTTTGTCAGAGATAAAATAATAAAATTGTAGAGAAGAACTTTTGTTTATTCACTCAGGCGTAGGCTGCTTTATCTCTTTCTGTGAATCCACTTTTAACAGCTGCTTGAATGCGCTTTATCTCTTCTGGAGCAGCAGCAGGGAGAATGGCGAGTAACTCTTTATCAATCTTATTCTGTCTTGCAAGACACTTCTCTTCAAACTCCTTCTTGTTCTTGAGGACAAGGACTAAGATGGCTTTCTGAGCCTCATCACAGGCGTTCCGTAACTGATCAACCTCAAACTGAAACTCTGGCTTTTCCTTGTCCATGGCCATCAGTTTTCCCAGAGAGCTGACACGATCCATGAGGTGCTTGGTGGACATCTCAGTGTAGGTTGTAGCGATCATGTTGACAAGGTTGGCGATGTTAGTGGCTTGAAAGGCTTGATTGTAGAGCAGATCTTTGGAGAAGAGCTTTGCGCTGTAGGAAAGTGTCTGTGTCTTCTCAGATGTGGATACAAAATTTTTAAGGGTTCTGCTCAGACTGATTTTCACAATGTTGGACACCATCTGAAAGAAGCGCACCATCTTCTCCCACTGCTCCTTCACTCTCCCCATGGCATCCATACCCTTAACTAACATTTCTATAGTTTTGTTAAAGTCTATTTCTTTGATCTCACACTTCCTCATGGTGATCAGGATGTCAGTCAGCTCCTTTTGGTTCTTCTCCATGTTCTCTACACCCTTACCATACATCTCTCTGGTCTTGTCCAGTTGAGCACGGCTCACCTCTATGCGGAACCTGGCATTATCTGATGCCCTTTGTGAAGCTTTCACCTTCCCAGTGTTACTTTCTTCTTTATACATCATTGGTGGTTTTGGAGTCAGAGCAGGAGAATTTGTGACAGATTTACTTTTGCTGTCAAAACTGCGAGCTGATTCATTCAGGTTTCTGATCAGTTTAATCAACTCATTTGTTTTGGCTTCTTCACATTTCTGTTCTGGTGTATACTTTGCTAGTTCTTCACAGATCTCACTGCCTTTGGTACAGATGGTTTGAGCTTCTTCTTTTGGTTTGCAGTCTGGAAATTCTTTTAAACTCTCCCCGATTCGTTTGAACTGATCTGCCTGAAAATGTGTCTTTGTAGTTTTGTGTTTTTGATCATACAAATCTGTCCAGTTAATTGTGTTTTCAATCACAAACTCTTGAATTTTCTCTGTGCATTTCAGGATTTCTACAGATTTACTATAAATAGTAATTTCACCAAAGCTATCAGCTTCAGGGTCTTTAGAACTTTTAGACACATTTTTTGCAGGGACATTCTGTGTCTCAATTTTAGATACGATTAACGATATTCCATTAATAACAGTTGTGACGCCCTCACATATGCCTTCAACGAAATCCATTCCTATCATTTCCCATCCACTGGGCAGTGAATCCATTGCATTGCAGTAACTTTCATGGGCTTTATTCATTTGCTTTTCCATGTCTTTAATTGCTTTCTCTGAGCGTTTAGTTGCTTCTTCTGATGACTGTTTTCTCAGCTTGGCTTCCTCCAGTTTGAGCTTGATAGCGTCCAGCTCCTCTCCATAAAAGTGCTCAGCATTTACACATGCTTCCAGCAGTTCGTGGATAATGTTGATGACATCAGTGAACCGTTTTTCTGTTGAAATTGCCAGCTGAAGACAGTCATCTGCAACAACACGTATGTTCTCCAGTTGTTCAGGGAGGTGAGCTTCAACAACCTCATCACTGCCTTGGAACAGGATCTTCACAGCCATCTTCAGGTAATCAGGAACTGCCATGGTGTAAAGTCTAATCTGATCCATGTTCTTATGGGCCTCGTTGAAAGCGCACCAGCCTGAGTTACAAACCTGCATGAGGCAGGCACGAAATGACTCTGGGTATCTGATGAACTTGTAGCCATCTTTAGGTGGGTTCTTGTTGATGGAAAAATCTGTATTGGAGGAGATGAAGACCAGCTCTCCCAGGATGGCTATGGAGAGAGGAGCAGGAGTCAGATACTTTTCCCAGTTGGCATAGGGCTGCATCACAAGCTTGGTTTGGTTCCTCATCTCCTCGGCTGTGGTGAGGCTTTGAGTTTTCTGTATAATTTGCAAATCCATGGCTTCTTTTTTCCTGCTAAAAACAAAAAGAAAATAAATTAATAATGACATCACCATGGCTGCCTTCTTGGGTGCCAGCAGAGAACAATTTGTACACTTACAGTGCAAACCATAATAAAAAATATAAACCATGATGCACAGAGACAACATCTGAGAGCTCTTACTTTTGGTGGGTTTAGTTATTTGGTGGACGCATGAGTAAAGGTGGAGTGTTTACATCTGATAAAACTAACAGAATTAACAAAAAGTTTCAACACTTCAACACTCGACTTCAACTTGCTTGAACACTAGACAAGTTAGATGTGATTGTGTTTAATATTATAGAGACTTTAAGATTCTCAGTATGTTAAATATAGGTGTTATGTCAGTGCTGAACCATTAATTTAATATTTTAAAGGTCTTAAAGTCAAATCAGTGGTCAGAAAATTTGAATGGATTAAATAAATAGATAATGATTTAGTATGGAAAACCTTTACCACTTGGTTTCTTTAAATGTTTACGCCTTGTGGGTAAACCTATGTGCAGCTTTTTATAAACTATATTATTAGTGCACTTTTCACCAGGACCAACAGCTGAAATGGTTCCCAGCACCATCACACCTCTTCCTCCAAGCTTAACTGTGGGACAGATGTGTCACTGTTGTATTTCTCATCAGATCTGTTTATAGCTTCCAGCTAAAATGTCCTGTAAATAGGAAATTACCCCAGAATCCCAGATCTCATGCTTCTTCACTGAGAAATGCTACAATTACAACTACATCAGACATCAGTTTAGACTTTAGGAAATTTTAAATAACAACAATTGATATAAACTAAAGAAGTAAAACATAATTGAACAACAAAAGCTATGAGCCACTCAGACTGACTGTAAACAGTGAATGACTTTTAAGAGGAAGTTGCCCAATATAAATGTGCTAAAAAGGGAAGTTAGTTTAAGTACAAAGTCATTGGAAAAGCCCAAAAGCAGACAGGAAATATTGGGGTAATGTTTTGTCCAAAAGGAATAGAAAGGACACACACGAGTCAGAGAATAGAAATCAGAAAAAACCTTTATCATGGTAAGTTGCATGAATGACACCATCACCTCTTTAAAAGTAAGCCCTCACAGTATTCTGTTGTAGAGTATGATATAGTATCATAAGCACACGATACAAACTCATAAATACCTTTTACACTAGAGAATACCCTGCTAAAAAAACAGCATTGCTGGTCACTAGCATAAGGTATGTTTTGCATGCTGGGACCAGCTTGGGATGGTGGCATGCTGGTCCAGCATTAGGTGCTGGTTGCTGGTGTGCTGGCCGACCAGCCTGGGATGGTGGTATGCTGGTCTAGCATTAGGTGCTGCTTGCAGGCTGACTAGCCTGGGATGCTGGTGTGCTGGTCAACATATGTTTTCTTTTGTATGCTAGTATAATCCCAGCAAGACCACAACAAAACCCATTTGTTACATATCACATTTCTTAGTGCATATTCATAGTTAAATAAAGACCAAGACAATTTTCTAGAATATATATAATATAATATAATATAATATAATATAATATAATATAATATAATATAATATAATATAAGTTTGTTTAAAATATTTATTGGACAATGACATTTGCCATCACACTGTAATACACAAAAATGCACAAATAACGTTACACAATATAACCTTTACAACACACATTTTTGGTCTTAGCTTCCGCTCTCTCTTTTAGCGAGTAACAAGTAGTATGTGGTGGCGATGACCATGTTTTTTAAGAGGTGCTACCCGGAGTCGTTTGCCTTTAGACAACTCCTGCTCTATGTCTTCTTTATTCTCTGAAAAATTATAGAAACAAAATAAGAAACAAAACTATATATCACTCATTTGTTTATATTGTGCAGTGAACGAGTTACGATAAAAGAGCTACTGCTTAAGTTACATAACTTTAAGCATTAGTATTGCTGAGTTTGGTCAAACTTGTCATAGTTAAAGTCCTTAATTTCGCTAGTTGAAACAACTGCTGTGCAGCCGTCATCCAGGTACCTCACCATGGGCGTAAATTTCATGTAACAGTAGGGGGGGACAATAAATATGAAATTTCTTGAGCAATTTTTGAAGGGTACACAAATAATACAGTCTACTTGTACTTATAAAGACACGTCCCCACAGTGAAAAACTTTGCTTTTATCATTATTATTGTAGCATTATGCGTCATTATGGTTATTTTATAAAGTTTTTCTCAGGTTCAATGACAAAGCAGATTTTTCTTCAAAACTATTTATTGCATTGTTTGTGTTGTTTACAGTTAAGCCATCAACATACAATAAAATATAAACATGACATTGTGAAAAATATATATAAAATAAGTCATGTTTTGTAACAAAATCAATTATTAAATAATCAATTTACAGTAACTGCTCTATGTGTAAAAACAACAAAACTGCTTTGGCGTGTTATTTGCAGTGGACTATGCAACAAGCTATTGTAAACAAGCTAACGTTAACTAGATAAGTAAGATTTTAATCGCTAATATAGCAGATTCATGGAAAATTACATCGGTAATCAGCATTTTTGCCGCAACTAATTTATGAACGAGTCTGCATCAACTACAATAAAGAGAATTGCTTTATTTAAAGTGAATAAAATCCCCAACTTAATGGAGTTCAACATTAACGGAGCCGCAGTCACACACCTGACTCGTGTGTGCAGAGTAGGTGAGATGAACTGGAAAGCAGGCAGTGGGTCAAACCACTGTGAGGAAGGGGAGGGGAGGGGGAACTCAACTGTTTCTAAATGCATTTCTTTTCTACTTACACAATTATTTAGGTATACATACATATACACTTTCACAATAGAGAGTGCAATATTTAAAAAAAAAATTTTTTTGGGGGGACAATCCTCGGATGGGGGGACAACCCTCGGATGAGGGGGCACATGTCCCCTCCGTCCCCCCCGGGATTTATGCCCATGTACCTCGCCTATGCAAACATTCTGATTCCCAGTGATCAGCAGATTCATCATGTAGAAGCAGAAGCTTTTTATTTACCCCAAAACAAAATCCTAATTATGGTGGCAAAAACATGATGATCTGGAACACGTGCACTTATACTAATTTCGATAAACACGGTAAGGTATATAATGTAGTCGAAAACATTGCGAGATTTATTTTTGGAAAGTGCAGGAACTACATAGTTGCTTTAAAGGTTGCATAGCAACGCTGATGCTGGGTAATATCTCTTCACATTACCGCTTTACTAACAAACAACTTAACTATTTCTTAATTGAGACAAATGGATTATATATATATATATATATATATATATATATATATATATATATATATATATATATATATATATATATATATATATCTTTCAAAAACCATCATTCTGTATGATTTATATGCTGCTTCCCTCATGGAGCCCAGGAAGCCAACAATTGTTGGTATTACTATATTTAATTTGTGGAGACACTTTAATCCCTAACGAACGATTTTTAATGTTTTTATTCTTTGTTATTCAAAGCTTTTTGAGCTTTGTTAGTTCAGTTCTTTATTCAAAAGAGGGAGCAAAAGAAATGACACACTTATAATTAAATATATGTGCATAATGAGTGCATGCACACACACACAGACACACACACACACACACACACAGACACAAACACACATTCATAACTGTAAGACAAAGGTTTTATAGTTTTTCGATGAATGTCAATAAATACAACACAAAAATGTCTTAAACTTTTGTCTAATGTTAATATTTGTATAATAAACTTTGTGATGTTTCTTATGTTCTGTAAAGCTGCTTTAAGACAATGTCCATTGTTAAATGCGCTATACAAATTAATTTGAATTGAATTGTATAAAAGTTTGCAGTGTGACAAAACTTTAAAAGTAATTGTTGAGAACAGTCTCTTCCTACCTGGATATGCTGAAAGTCTTCAGTGAAGGTGTGGAGGTTCTCTGTCTGCTCTGTGACCCAAATGGTGCACTCCTTCAAAACTAAAAGCCCCTGTGTATTTATAATGTGTAATCTGCCCTCCCCCTTTCACCCACCCACTTCTGATACACTTATAAAACAAGATCATCTTATAAATCTCACATAATAAGTGACTGTGGTGATCCAGAAGAGAAAATACAGCAACAGAGTTAAACTTTCACACTCTGATTACAGATTTATCTTCAGGAGACCCTGTGACAAGGTAATCATGTTTCAAACTTAAATTATAAAAATGAAATGACTGACATATGAAGAATTAAAAAGAAAAACAGAACAATAATACTTTTGACCTATAGAGGACTTTTATTAATAAAATCATTCTGTAACAGATGACAGATGATTAGAGACACTGAAGGAGATTTTTTATGATGATCTTATGATCAGGTTTGAGTTTTTCCCCTTTAACATGTTTAGTTCCTGTTTCAGATGAACCAGCTTTCATCATTGGAGTGAGTTGAATTCCAGAATTCACAGAAATAATTCATAACAATTTATTCACTTTTAAAGAGAATTACTTAAAAATATTCAACCAAAACAAAAATGAATTGATTTGAATTCTTTAAGACTTTTTCTTTTCTCTGTTGAAATGTTTTGTTTGTCTCTACAGAGTTGTGCTGAAGAACACAGCTGAAGCTGTTCTCATTCCACTGAAAGGTGGTATCTCCTCCCTGAATGAAGTCTATAAGGCTCTTATTGAGGCAGATGTAGATCCTGTAACTGGGAAATGCTCCAACTACGACTACATCAGACAGCAGATAGTACAGGCTCATCAGCTCCTGAAGCAGTCAGAACAGGAAGCCAGTTCAGGGTTAAAGAGTCTGGATGAAAACTTAGAGAGACTGATACAAGAAGAGGGGAAACTCAAGCAGGAGATAAATGAATCAAAACTAACCTTAGACAACTTTAGAGAAAAGAAGAAATCAAATGAAAAATTACTCAGAGAATCACAGGGAGCTCTGGAGCAGACCAGGAGAAATCTGGATTCAGCAATACACACACTTCAGGATCAGCAGAAAAGGAAACGTGATGCTGAAATTGTCACCGGTGTTGGGGCAGGAGTGTTATTTCTACCTTTCATTGGATGGATTGCAGGTAAGAATTACAGCATACAGTTAAAAATAATGACATCTGAACTGTTTCATCATCATAACCTTCATGTGAGAGTCTGTTCTGACTCTATAGTTTGTTTCTTCACTGTTCAGGTCCTACCATGATCATTGTTGGTGCAGTTGAACTGGATCAAGCAAATAAAGCTGTCCAAGTGGCTCAAGAGGAGGTGAGAAAGTCTGAGAATGAAGTGAGAAAATATGAACTTAAAGTATCTCACTATGTGTCTAAGATTTCCCAGACCGAACGTGACATCAGTCAGAAAGATGACCAGCTGAAGCAGATACATGAAGGAATCGAGAAAGTGAAGAAGCAGAGTCAGTCTGTAGCTGAGTTCCAGGAGAAGGTGAGAGGAGCTGTTCATCTTCTGGGTGTCCTGAGTGGGAGGGTCAGTGTGGCTGAAGCTCTGACTCGCAGATTCATCCTCCAGGAGCCTGTGATGAAGGTGATGGAGGATGTGATGAAGGCTCTAGAGCAGATCACTGGAAATGAGCTCCTCTATCGCAATGATCTGCCAAGACTCATCAATCAGATGAAGGAGAACAACCAACGACTTGCAGCCATCTGTGCCTAAGAGAACAGCTCAATATCACACACAGTATCACAATAACCTGCTGTTTCTTTTGTTTTCAACAGAGATTTTCAGAGTTTTGTTGAAATAAGTATAAAACATTTGAAAAGAAATGTGATGTTCTGTTTCATATGCAAGTGCAATAAAAGAATAAAAGAATAAAATCTGTGAGCTAAAAGAGAAATAAAGAAAGGTTAATCATGTTTCATGCTGCTTTTATTATGTGAAAGGTTTTAAACAGATTATATTAAACATGAATATAAACATTATTAAAAGGACTTTTCCAGATAGTGTTTATAAAACGTTTGTCCCAGACATTTGTCCCAGATGTCCTATTTTGCAGTGAAGTGTGTTTGTTTCACCTATTTCATGTTCATTATTTCATGCTTTATCCAGAAAAACCTGATCCATGTCTGAACAACTGTGACAGTATGACAGATAAGATGAGAGTTTACATTAATGCACATGTAGAATAAAATAATAAAAGTCATGGTTTGTGTATCGGTGAATACTAATGCAGCGCCAGTAGCTGGAAACCCATATTCACAGGTAAACCTGAAGTGTGTTGTAGCATAAATTAAAAGTTTGTTTAATTATATCTAAAACCTATGATTCCTGGAACCACTGGGAAAAAAATGTCGCTCCCTCCCGCAACTTCCTTCTCGCTATCCCCCTTTCTTAACACCCTCCTTCAATCAACAACAACTATACTTAAGCACTGTTTACTGTCATATCCTTCATCATCTATATCTCAGTTTCCACTTTCATTGATATTACTGCTAAGTATCTAACGGCATGCTCCTCCAATTTTGGTGTGGCTATAGATCGATATAAATTTATAATCTATTGATCTCATGAGGGTGTTACAGCAGCTTAGGCAAGCTAGAACCTGCACACACAATATATGGTCTCAACAATATAAGTCTACACAAAAAACTTAAATATAGAATACAATAAGTTCCATAAAACCCAGTTGTAGATTTAACGCTATTTACATAGATTAAGCTTGCTTTCAGTAAGAACGACTGGCATAACTACACCAGGTTACGTATGTAACCTGGTTCCCTGAGAAGGGAACGAGACGCTGCGTCAGTGCTGATGCTATGGGAATGCTTCTGTCAGGAAGTTGTGTCTGAAGCTCTGTGTGCGCACATGCCATTTAATGGCTCGGGAAGGACACGTGACGGAGTGATTACGTGCCAGTAAGTCCATATAAGGGCATCTACATCACACTACTCCAGCTTCTATTTGTCTGGACGAAGCGCGAGAGAATGCCCGGGGCGTGGCAGCGTGAGTATTGGCATTCCCATAGCGACAGCACTGACGCAGCATCTCGTTCCCTTCTCAGGGAACCGGGTTACATACGTAACCTGGTGTAGTTCCCTTTCGAGGGATCTCGACGCTGCGTCAGTGCTGACGCTATGGGAACGCCAATACCCACGCTGCCACGCACTGGTCGATGACTGTGCCAGGTGCCGTGAGAGAGCACGAGCAGACTGGGAACAAACCATCAAAGGCCCTGCAGGACCTGGGACCCTGGAGAGGGGTCCAAATCCAGGTTATATAGCCTGATAAAGGTGTGCGGAGAGGACCAACCTGCCGCAGCACAAACATCTCCAAAGGGAACACCCCTGGCTAAGGCACTGGATGAGGCAATACTCCTAGTGGAGTGAGCCCAAGACAGACAAAAAAGGGGGTGGAGGAGTTACTCCACGAGCTAGAGCAGTGGAAATAAGTCCTCAAAGCCCTCTGTGGGCAAATGCAGCCTCTCCTGTCCCGCCGACTCATGGGGCGGGGAGAGTAGGCCCGCAATATGACTGGACAGCCAGCCATCCTGGGCACCTTAGAGACATATCCTGCCCCGGGGTGCAGAAAAGCCTTGGACATGCCAGGGGAAAAATTCTATGCGGGGGGGGGAGGCTAGGACGAGGCCAAGGCTAGGAGCAGAGCAGACAGCGCCCAGGAAGGAGGGTGCGGTCTGCAGGAAGGCGTCAGCTGCCTGACACCATGCAGAAAGCGAGAGACCAGAGAGTGCCTACCCAAGGAGGCCCCGAGGACAGGCTTGTGGTTTGCAGCAATGGCGGCCACATACACCTTCAAAGTAGAGGGGGACAGGCCCTGAGAAAAGCAAGACTCCAGACATTGTTCATCCTGACAGTGTTCATCGCCCCAGATGCGAAAAAGCCTCCACATCTGAGCATATAGCTTCCTAGTGGAGGGAGCCCTAGCATTCAGTACAGTCTTGGTCACCTCAGAAGAGAGCCCTGCCTCTAGGGACTGGTCCCCCTCGGGGCCCAGACCTGAAGCTTCCACATCTCGGGGCAAGGGTATAGGATTGCCCCCTGAGCCTGAGAGAGGAGATCCTCCCTGACGGGAACCTCCCATGGGGTGCCGTTCAGGAGGGAGGCTGGGACCAACTCGAGAGGGCCAACGAGGGGCAACTAGCGGTTGACCCAGTCGTGGCGCACCCTGGCTAGGACTTGCGGGAGCAGAGCTACCGAGGGGAAGGTGTACGGACGGAGCCTTAGCCACGTCCATACCAAATCCACTCCACCATGTGGGGGTGGAGACATAACTCCCCGGGCCTCAGCACCTGCCTCGACAGGAAGTCTGCCTCCCTATTTACATGCCCTGGGATGGAAATCACTCTCAGCTAAAGGAACCTGGTCTCTGCCCATAGCAGAATCTGCTGTGCAAACCTGAAATGGGGGCACAAACGTAGACCGCCCTGATGATTGATATGGGGAACCACTGCAGTGCTGTCTGTCCGTACTAAGACATGGCAGCCCCTGAGGTTTGGAAGAAAGTGTTAGAAACACAGCTCTCATCTCTAGGCAGTTTATGTGACATGAGAGATAGGACGGCCATTCTAGGCCGCTCCCCAGCCCGAAAGCGAGGCGTCCGTCGAAAGAGTCCTGCGATGGTGACACGCCCCTAGAGTGGGACCCAAGGCCAGAAACCGGGGTCTTACCACATAAGAAGGGTATGAAGTCCACAGTGCGTAACCCTTATAACCCTGAGGGGATGTCTGCGAGGATGAAAGCCCGCACCCCTGAGCCAGAGCTGGAATGGTCTCATGTGGAGCAGAACCAAAGGGATAACGTTGGCTGCCGCCGACATGAGGCCGAGCACCCTCTGTGCCTCAGCGACAGAGAGGCCTCGGCCTAGCCGAATAGCTTTCACCACTGACAAGATGGAAGCCACCCGAGCGGGAGACAGATGTGCCCGCATTGTGGTGGGGTCCCAAACTAGCCCCAGAAAGGTGGTTCTCGAAAAAGGAGAAAGCACACACTTTTCTGGGTCCAACCTGAGGCCTAGAGACCTCATATGGGCAAGCACAGCATCTCGATGACTGGCCGCCATAGCCATCGACTGGGCCAGAATGAGCCAGTTGTCCAGGTAATTCGGTACACGGATGCCCTGGAGACACAATGGTGCTAGGGCAGTGTCCATTGCACTTTTTAAACGTGCATGGTGAAAAGGGCTAGGCCAAAAAGAAGAACACAATACTGGTACACTTCTCCCCCAAAAGTGAACCTGAGGAACTTCCTGTGCTCTGGCAGGACACCAATGTGAAAATAAGTGTCCACAAAGTCGATCATCACAAATCAGTATTTGGACCTGATCTAGGACACGATAAACTTGAGTGTGAGCATCTTGAACTTGCACGTCTTCAGAGTACAGTTCAGAGCCCGGCGGTCCAAAATTGGACACAGCCAACCATCCTTCTTGGGGACAACAAAATATTGGCTGTGAAAGCCGGAGTCCTGCTCTGGGAGGGGAAAAAAGCTCTATGGCCCCTTTCCTCAGGAGTGAGAGACGTTCCTCTTGGAGGAACACCACCTGGTGCCTGCCAACAATCATGGGCAGCACACCTTGGAAGTGCGGAGGACGGGAGGAGAACCGGATGCTGTAGCGTTTTCCTACGGCATCCAGGACCCACTGAGACACACCTGGCAGAAGTTTCCACACTGCCTGGTTGGCTGATAGTGGTGTCAACCTCGCGCTGACATCCCGGATGCCCTGAAACTAGCAGGTGCCAACTCAGGGAGATCCGTGCAAGGAAGAGGAGCAGGCACAGACCCAACTGCTCCTCGAAACGCAGGGCAGGCAGTAGAGGGAGCCTTCCTGAATAGGATGTTCCTAGGAACCCCAGCCCTCGAGCATCTGGGCTCCTTTGTAGCCCGCCTGGCCGAGATGACGGACCTAAGGTCCCCTCTCACCTGACGGGACTGGGCCCGGGTATGCCGACCGGCCTCCCTAGTCTTAGACGGGGGGCACGGGCAGGGTTGGTTTGGGCTGGAAGATGGCCCAGGCTGCTCGCCATGGCAGTGGAGAAACTCTCTGAAGAGTCTCTGAATTTTGAGAAATGACTTATCCTTATCTTTGATGTCAGTTAGAGTGAGCCACAGGTGCCTCTTTGTGGTAACAAGCGCAGCCATTGAACGGCCTATGGAGCTGGCTGTCTGCTTTGTGGCATGGAGCGCAATGTCACTGGCTCAGTGGAGCTCAGACACCACCTGAGGTTCCAACCCCTCGCCATCATCGAGCTCTTTAAGCAGGTCAGCTTGGTAGGCCTGCAAAACCATCATGGTGTGCAGGGACGCACGTGCTTGGCCTGCTGCCACGTAGGCCTTACCCACAAGGGCTGAAGTGGTTCTACATGGTTTGGATGGAAGGGCAGGCTTCCTCCATGCGGTTGATGTAGGTGAGAGATAATTCAAGTTCAAGTTCAACTTTATTTGTATAGCACATTTACAAACAGCCACATGGCTGACCAAAGTGCAGATGAGAGATAGCCCACAAGCGTCTCTTCAATCCTAGGCATCGCCCCATACCCATGGATTTCAAGCCCTATAATGGCTGAAAAGTCAGACATGGCAGGGGAAAAAATACACGCTGAAAATGGACTTTTCCACGACCTCGACACCTCAGCATGGAGGTCTGTGAAAAATGGCAGCTGCCTGCGTGAAGGTGGCCTGTGGCCTGAACTCAGAAAGTGGTCGTCTAGCTTAGAACAGATGACACCAACTTCCTCTTCCGGCCAATCTAATTTTAATCTAGACACAGCACGCGTCACTGCCTCGAGCGTCCTCCACGCCCACATCGAGCTCCTCAGAGCTCGACGTGGAAAGCGGCATGCTCACTTCCGGGTCGGGAGAAATCGCAGCGCGAGCTCCTGAAAGCGAAACCGAGCAAACAGAGTTAGGGGAGAGGGAAAGAGAAAGGGAACCCTTCTCTTGCTCCTTTTCCGCTAACTCAACCTGCAAACCCCATGATCGAAGCCGCCGTGCCGCCTCGGCGGACACGGGACTCGAATCACGAGGCGCAGCCGAAGCTGAAAATACAGCCAGGTGGGATCGGAGAATACGCCGAGGGAATGCACCCAGCCAGCTCCCTCGAGAGCTGACCGTGGATGCTCCTCTCCCAAACAAACAACGCAAAGAGAGTGCGTGTCGTCCCCCGTGATAAAGCGGGGGCACCGATGCACGCATCTCTTAAAATGCTTAGATTGCAACATATTGTTTCTCTCCCTTATTAGACAGGACAAACAATTGACACACATACACAGAGCGCTTCCTGAAGACAAAGAAGCTGGAGTAGTGTGACGTACATGCCCTTTGATTGTTGGCAGACACCAGGCGGTGTTCCTCCAAGAGGAACTTCTCTCACTCCTGAGGAGAGGGGCCATAGAGCATGTTCCCCTCCAGAGCGGGACTCCGGCTTTTACAGCTGATATTTTGTTGTCCCCAAGAAGGATGGGGGCTACGTTCGATTTTGGACCTGCGGGCTCTGAACTGTACTCTGAAGACTTACAAGTTCAAGATGCTCACGCTCAAGGTTTTTGTGTCCCAGATCAAGTCCGAGGACTGGTTTGTGACGATCGACCTCAAACATGCTTATTTTTACATAAGCATTCTTCCAGAGCACAGGAAGTTCCTCAGGTTCGCTTCTGGGGGAGAAGTGTACCAGTATTGTATTCTTCCTTTTGGCCTAGCCCTTTCACCACACACATTTACAAAGTGCATGGATGCTGCCGTGGCACCATTGTGTCTCCAGGGCATCCGTGTGCTAAGTTACATGGACAACTGGCTCATTCTGGCCCAGTCGAAGGCTATGGTGGCCAGTCATCAAGATGCTGTGCTTGCCCATATGAGTTCTCTAGGCCTCAGGTTGAAACCAGAAAAGTTTGTGCTTTCTCTTTTTCAGAGAACCACCATTCTGGGGCTAATTTTGGACTCCACCACGATGCAGGCACATCTGTCTCCCATTCGGGTGGCTTCCATTTGTCAGTGGTGAAAGCTATTCGGCTAGGCCGAGGCCTCTCTGTTGCCGAGGCACAGAGGAGGCTCAGCCTCATGTCGGCAGCAGCCAACATTATCCCTTTGGGTCTGCTTCACATGAGACCTTTCCAGCTCTGGTTCAGGGGTGCGGGCTTTCATCCTCACAGACCTGCCCTCAGGGTTATAAGGGTTAAGCGCTGTGGGCTTCATACCCTTCTTATGTGGAAAAGACCCCGGTTCCTGGCCTTGGGTCCCACTCTTGGGGCGTGTCACTGTTGCAGTGCAATGCCTCACTTTCGGGCTGAGGAGCAGCCTAGGATGGCCGTCCTGCCTAGGGTCGATGGGAGGGCCCCTATCTCTCATGGCACATAAACTGCCTGGAGATGAGGGCTGTGTTTCTAGCATTGAAACACTTTTTTCCACACCTCAGGGGCTGCCATGTATTAGTACGGACAGACAGCACTGTGGTGGTTCCCTCTATCAATCATCAGAGCGATCTGCGTTTGCGCCCCATTTCAAGTTGGCACAGCAGATTCTGCTCTGGGTAGAGACCAGGTTCCTTTCGCTGAGAGCAATTTTCATTCCAGGGCATGTAAATTGGGAGGCAGACATCCTGTCGAGGCAGGTGCTGAGGCCCGGGGAGTGACGTCTCCACCCCCCCACATGGTGGAGCGAATTTGGCAGATTTTCGGCAAGGTGGAAATGGATCTGTTCGCCTCCAAGGAGTCGACCCACTGTCCGCTCTGGCTTTCCCTCTCTCATCCGGCCCCTTTGGGCTTTGGTATGGATGTTGCCGAGGCTCCGTCTGTAGTCCTACCCCCCCGGTAGCTCTGCTCCCTCAAGTCCTATCCAGAGTGCGCCACGACCGGGTCAACGGTCCTGATTCATGGTTCTAGCCTCCCTCCTGAATGGCACTACATGGAGGTTCTCGTCAGGGAGGACCTCCTCTCTCAGGTGCAGGGGCAATCCTGCACCCCCGCCCCGAGATGTGGAAACTTTGGGTCTGGCCCCTGAGGGGGACCAGTTCCTAGAGTTAGGCCTCTCATCTGAGGTGACCGAGACTCTACTGAATGCTAGGGCTTCCTCCACTAGGAGAGAGTGAGTGAGAGAGTGGTGGATTTGCAGGCTTTGTCGATCGCCCCCGCCTGCCTAGAATTTTCCCCTGGCATGTTCAAGGCTGGGACTGGGGAGCAGCCTAGGATGGCCATCCTGCCTAGGGTTTTTCATAGCTTGTGTTATCCTTAGCATCTGGAGGTAAATGCTATTACAACAATGTATATGAACTCACGTTCACATGTAAGAGCTTGCACTTAATTATTAGGTATTCAAGATCAGCAGAGCAGTGAGAAACAACAGTGATAGGGACATTGCACCATGTTTTGTTTACATAAATGTATAAGCCCTCACCGCTGTTTTTACCTGTGCTGTTGCTTCTCTATCAGGCGTGAAGATGCTAAAGTGTGCTTCAGTTTCCAAGAAGATTGTGTGTGCATGTCTACTCTTTCCTGAAGATAAGACAAAATGATACTTCGTGTCAAGGTGACAAAATGGTACTTAGTGAGCTTGAGTTATTTAATATCATTTTGATCTACAGGGGACATTTTGTTAATAAAAAGATTATGTGGTAGAAAACAGATGTATACAGACACTGAAGGAGATTTATATGATGATCTCATGACCAGGTTTATGTTTCTTCCACTATAGCAATATTAACTTCCTGTTTCAGAGTAAGATGATTCAGATTACTACATTGGAATAAGTTTTTTTTTAGAAATCACAGAGAAATGGTTCAGAAATAAAAAAATTAAAAAAAAACTGTAATGAAACAAGTCCAGTATTTTTCCTTTTGTTCCTTTTGGCTTTTTGATTTTCTGTGATGAAATGTGAGCTGCGAGGAAATTCTGAGCTCTATCTGTTTTTTTCCTCTCTCTCTTTCTCTCTCTGTCTCTCTCTTCTATCTCTTCCTCTCTCTCTCTTTCTCTCTCCCTCTCTCTGGGGTGGAGACGACATTGTGTTGGTGTTCTAGAGTGTGATCATATTTTACTGCCACATGCACACAGGACCCAGACAGGAGAAATGATCCTTTCAGAATATCAGAGCTCACTTTTCTTCACTGCTAATACTAAAATAAATGCATTAAACAGTAGATAATGTATAAGAAATTCCTCCACACATACACACACACACACACAAACATACATTCTTTGAAACTATTATTTATTCATTATATAGAGCTCCACGACCATCCCAGGATTTAGCCACTTGTCAATGTTAATCTCCCTCCGGATATCAGCCTGGTAAGCTTGTAACACTGCTGCGGCATACAGAGAAGCGCCAGCCTGACTAACTGCCATGTAGGCTTTACCCACAAGGTAGAGATAAGCCTACATGGCTTTGATGGCAGGGTGGGTTTTTTGTTGCCACAGGAATGTTAATCTCCCTCCGGATGTCAGCCTGGTAAGCTTGTAACACTGCTGCGGTATACAGGGAAGCGCCAGCCAGATTTATAATGGCCCGAACTGTTAACGAAAAATAAGAAAAATTATTATTTTTTTAATGACTATGGAAATCTTGAAACAGTGTAAATGTTGATTACAGTAGTAGCCATGTGAAAATCCAATAATTGGTTACTAACTTAGCTGCCAATATTTTGTCCGCAGTGTCCACAGTTCTTTTACTCGCAGATGATTGGATATAACAATTTCAGGTTGTTAAATGGGAGAAGAGCTTTAACCATGCTTTTGTGTAACCAATAAAATTCAGCTTCAGGACCACATGTACAATTAGTCCTGTCCTGACAGGGCTGAGTGTGAAATTTTTTTTTTTCCTTCACACAACACTTTATTAAGCAGTCCATGGTGTTTAAATCATCTGTTTTTGCATATGTAAAAACTTTCTAGCATTCATAACTGCATAAAAGGATATGTGTGAAGGTGTGTATGATCTCTGTCGGCTCTGCTCCTTATCACCCACCCATCCATGAAAGTTTCCAACTTAAAAGGAGCTCAGTTTATTAGTTGCACATGACTGACTGTGGTAAGCCAGAGGAGAAATAACAGCATAAAATTCGGTTGTAATATTTCACACTTCGATTAGAGTAAGAATCCTTGCGACAATGTAATCATGTTGCATGCTGATTTTATTAGTCCTATATTATATTAGTCCTGTATTAGTCCTGTATTAGTTTTTCCCCTACAACACTTTTACCTTCTGTTTCAGAGTAAGATGATTCAGATTTCTTATGAAATGTGAAATCCATATGTGCTGTTTATTGAACACAGATTGAACAAATCCAGAACAGTCAAGAAAACCGACAAAAGTCCCAAAACACAGCAAAGACAATATGTGGGGAAAACATCCAAAAAAAGTTAGGCAACAATATACATGAGTAAAAGTAACAAAACCAAATCGGTACACAGGCAAACAATGAAAGCAATGAAAGGCTTGGTAGGCAAATAAATCTAATACTTCATGATCATGGCTTAAGAGCAACCCCAATAGTGTGCCTTGACCAGGACATCAATCAATATTCAGGCAGCAGCTCCATCTGGTGGGCCAGCGGGGGAAATGTCAGGAGATGCCTGCCAGTCAGTTTCTGATACACTATCAAGCTAAAAGCTCATCTGCTGGCGAGTTTTGCCTCTAGCCCTTTTTTTAAGCCGATCTATGGCGGCTCCGTTGCATGGTGCTTGCCGGATCAGGCTTACATGTGGCTTCGACCGATTTTCCACTTGTCCTCGTCCCCTTTCTCCAGGGACGGATCTTGCCGGAATGGTCGCTTCTTTTGGCGAAGTGGCGTAAACCCGTGTTTTCTGCATCCATTACGTATCCCTTCACCAAAAATGGCTTTGATAAATGCTCAATCTGTGGGGAAATAAGATTTTCCTTTTGAATGACTTTTTTTCTTCTCACAATATGGATTTTATGTTTATTACTCAAGCCTGGTCTAAGGCTGATGATTTAACACCCTTATTCGATCTGGCTCCTGCCAACTGCACATTTTTTAACTCTACTGACAGCTACTGACTCTGGAGATTCTGTGGTTCTAGTTTTACTGGAATTATCTGCAGCATCAGTCATGGGTGGGGCTATCAGGCACAGTTCTAAAATGGTTTCAGGATCGATTTCAAAAATCAATTCTGGGACCTTCCCTGTTTTCCATGTATATGCTACCACTGGGCTCCATTCTAAGAAAATACTGAGTGTGAAATACTGACTTATTGTGTTTAGATGAAGTTAAAGCTTGGCCAGCCCAAAACTTTCTGTTTTTAAATGAAGATAAAACTGAGGTGATTGTGTTTGGCCCCGGGTGGTTGACATGACATGTGATTTTAACGTAACAGTGTAAATACTCACTAAAATGTGTTTTTTCTTACAACAATCATATGTAAATGAAGCAAATTACTGTATTTTATGTTGTAGTTTTACTTTTGGATGAAAAAATATTTTTTGTTCTTGTTTATTTAAAGGCTTTTATGCCAAATGTCCTGCGGTGTGACTGTAACATAAATGAGACATGATTTTAAACAGCTATAAAATAAACCAGCACCATTTGGAATAATTCATAAGCGCTTTGGCATTATTTGACAAATATTAACTTAATAAAAAAGGTTTTTACACAAAAACAATATACAGGAATATTTACAACAAGCAAAATTTTGTAACATAAATGCCGTCCTGTGGCGTGACATGGAAGTCACGTGGTGTGACATCACTTTATGTACAACTAAATGCTTTAATGAAGTTAATTCGATTTTTATCATGATGTAGCTTTCAAAGCACTGCATAAATTAACTATCACAAAAAAAAACTAGATTTATAAAGTTCGCCGCAACAAACTTTGATGTTGGCTTTGACGAGGCAAGTATTCGCAAAGGCTGGTGCTTTTTGGAGGTGCGTGGACATAAGGGTCAGTGTTACTTTTGGAGGCAAGTGGACAGAAAGATAGGGTGCCAAAACATTTGGAGGCAAGTGGAGACGAGCATGTGACGTCATCCAAATACTCCTGAGGAAGTTCCCCTCATTGGGCTGAGTGTTTTGATATGTCACATGTCCATGTTGTGCTAATTTCTGATTTTCACGTCACATCATGTGACGTCATGTGACGTCATCAGAATATCCGCGAGGCAGTTCCCCTCAGTGTGCTGAGTGTTTTGATATATCACATGCCCATGTTGTGCAAATTCTTTTATTTTCATGTGACATCATGTGACGTCACGTGACGTCATCAGAATACACGTGAGGAAGTTCCCCTCATTGTTGTGAGTGTTTTGATGTGTCTCATGTCCATGTTGTAAAAAGTTTTTTGATTTTGCATATATTGGGGGCGGGGCTGTGGCACAACCGGAAGGCCAGTCAGTACACCAATTTAAAAGTTTGTTCAGAGTATCACCCTAAAGGAGCTGGCCGAGTTTGGTGTAGATAGTTCGAAAGCTTGCCGAGTTATAAACCTCCAAAGTTTATAATGGGAGTCTATGGGAAAAAAGGCCAGTTTGAGACCCAGTACCGGAAGTACCGGTACTCAGATCGCTTAGAAAAGTAACAGCAACAAACTTCAGACCAGGGTCTACAACATACAGTATCCAAATTTGGTGCATGTGGCTCGAAAGCCCTAGGAGGAGTTACTCTTGATAAATTTTTTGTCTAAGCATAAATAGGAAAACAGAATGTTGGCTTCTACAAAGCTACATAATAAACAGTGCAGTAAGACTCTCATTTTACGAAATATTTCTATGCGAGTGAGTGAGAAAAGAAGGTGCAAGTAAGGAGTAGAACTGAAAAACAGTTGTGAAAAATAACTGGATGTTGAATTTCAACTAGATCTGTAAAGTTTGTCGCAACAAACTTTGATGTTGGCTTTGATGAAGCAAGTATTCGCAAAGGCCGGGGCTTTATGTAGGCGAGTGGACATAAGGGACAGTTTTACTTTTAGAAGCAAGTGGACAGAAAGCTAGGGTGCCAAAACATTTGGAAGCAAGTGGAGACAAGCATGTGACATCATCTGAATACTCTTGAGGAAGTTTCCCTCATTGGGCTGAGTGTTTTGATATGTCACATGTCCATGTTGTGCTAATTTTTGATTTTGCATATTTTGGGGCGGGGCTGCAGGACAACCGGAAGGCCAGTCGGTACACAAATGTAAAAGTTTGTTCAGAGTATCACCCTAAAGGAGCTGGCAGTGGTTGGTGTAGATAGTTCGAAACCTCCAAAGTTTATAATGGGAGTCTATGGGAAAAAAGGCCAATTTGAGACCCGGTACCGGAAGTACCGGTACTCGGATCGCTTAGAAAAATAAGAGCAACAAACTTCAGACCAGGTTCTAAGACATATCTGAATTTGGTGCATGTGGCTCGAAAGCCCTAGGAGGAGTTACTCTTGATAAATTTTTGGCTAAGCTTAAATAGGAAAACAGAATGTTGGCTTCTACAAAGCTACATAATAAACAGTGCAGTAAGACTCTCATTTTACGAAATATTTCTATGCGAGTGAGTGAGAAAACAAGGTGCAAGTAAGGAGTAGAACTGAAAAACAGTTGTGAAAAATAACTGGATGTTGAATTTCAATGATGATTTTTAGAAAAGGCTTCTTAAACTTTAACATATGTGATTTGCAGTTGAAATCAGTAATATCTGTACTTTTTCTCTTTACTGTAGTGTGGTGTTACACCGCAGGACATTTTACGTCTGTTGCTGTGAAAAAGGCTTAGAAAATAGCATAAAGAAGGGGAAATTCTATAAAACAGTAACAGTGACACCAACTTCAGCCTTTGAACAATATAATTTCATATAATTTGTTTGAAAAATATTTATTTTGTTTGTCAAATATATATTTTGTCACATATAAAAAAAAAATACTGTTTCACCTCTATTTGTCAAGTGCCCCCCCACAGAAAGTGCAAAGGCCACCAACCTTGACTTAGGATGTCTATCTGTCTTTCGGTCTCTGCAGGTACAGAATCTGGGTGTTCTCTTAGATGAGTCTCTAGGTCTCAGAATCTGGGTGTTCTCTTAGATGAGTCTCTAAAACTTGATAAACAAGTTTCTGCTGTCATTGGATTGCTACACATTTTAACTGACAAAACCTTAGAGATGCCAGTACATGCCCTAATCACCTCTCGTCTAGACCATTGTAACTCTCTACATTGTGGTGCCGCCAAAACTCAAATTAACAGTTTATAATTAGTTCAAAATGCTTCAAAAGCGTAAAAGCGATCACAGTACCCCTCTTCTGAGGACTCTTCACTGGCTGCCTATTGAATACAGAATTTGTTTTAAAATACTTTTGTATTTATTTATTTATCTGAATTATTACATCCTTACTCTCCTTCCCAAAGCCTAAGATCAGGCAACCAGAACCTCCTCACTGTTCCCTTTTCAAGACTTAAGCGTAGAGGGGATAGAGCTTTTTCAGTGATTGGGCCAAAGTTTTGGAATGATTTGCCTATAGAGTTAAGATTAACACCATTTCTGTCCATTTTTAAGTCCCTTTTAAAAACGTATCTGTTTTCCATGGCATATCAATAGTTTTCCCTTTCATTTTAATTGGGTTTATTCCTACATTTGTTTTTATTATAGCTTATTTTAGTGTTTTTGTAACCCACACCAAGCGTGTAAATTTTGCATTACCTCAATTATTCAGGAACAAGAATAACTGTATTAAACACAAACATTTGTAAAATAAATACAAAAGAAAATAAAAACAGTAGCACAAGAATGCTCACTTGTCAATACTTTGTACTATTTCCGTTTTTTTTCTCTTAAAGCATTGCAATCACTTTATCAAAATAAACAAATTCAACAGGTTTAACATGAATCAAAATAAAACAACAAATCTGGATAACCAGTAAACCAGTGACAGATTAATTCACTATGAATTGAAAGAACCTCAAGAATTTTCCCAATAACAAAAAAAAACTCATCAGTATCTGAATTCAGTTCAGTCTCTAAAAGAAAATGTCCCTTGATTTGTCCACTATTATCCACTATGTATAATCCTTTCCTCTTTTTAATTGTTTTAATTTTATTTTAAATCAATTTTTAAATCATTAAAAAAAAATTTAATTCTATATTTTATTAATGTGATTATTGTATTTTTGATTATTTAACTTTATTTTATGTAAAGCACTTTGAATTACCATTGTGTATGAAATGTGCTATATAAATAAACTTGCCTTGCCTTGAAAAGTATGCACAGGGAAGGAGTTTGCCCAGGGTGCCGTGCCACTGGAATACTATGCCCCAGATATCGCAGCTGGAAGCGTCCACTTCTATGACAAAGGGGATGTTGGGGACCAGACATTGCAGGATGGAGTCAGATTTGTCATTACCTGAATGCTGGGTTGGCACGTAATAATGAAGTGAGTGGGGTTGAGGGGGATTGAAGTGTGACAAATTCACAATTGATTTAGAACACCAATGATGTTACAAAATAAATTACTTCTACATATATTTCAGTTCATCATAGTATAAATATTATATAACACAGTAATGTTAGATTACTGTGAATGAGCACCTTGGGCATTACATGATGGCTTTAGGACTACAATCACCACAAACAGATTTTGCAGTTTCAATCAGTGAAAAGCAAAAATAGACTTCTTGTCACGCCCTCCACGGACAATTCTGATACATTTAAATATATCTAATATTAATCTTGAATTTTTGTAGTGTATTAATCTTTATATTAAACTTTTGTTTTATGTTTATGTTCTCTAAAGCCGATTTGAGACAACGTCAATTGTTAAAAGCGTCATATGGATAAATTTGAATTGAATTGAATTCCCCCACAGACCACCAGAGGGCAGCCTTACCAACATGAACTTCTATTGTTTGCTTTATTTCTTTCTTTTGATTATTAAACGCCTCCTTTGTATTTTCCAATTTGTCACTTTATGTAAGTTCTGTGTTTCCTTTCTTTGCTTTCTGGAGCTTTATGTTCATGCAGAGATAAATGTATACATTTCTAAATGAATAAATTAAATCCTATTAATATATTTCTGTTAAGCTACTTTGAGACAATGTCTGCTGATAAAAGTGTTATACAAATAAAACTGAACTGAATTTAGCTGAATTAATGTCGTAACAAAGCAGCCAGTGACATAAGAAACATTGTTCATGTATCTGAGTGACAGATGATGTGTATAATATAGTTTACTGAATATTTAAAAGCAGACTTGTGTATTTATGGAACTGTTTTAGCTCCAAAGCCATGGACAATGAATATACAGTATCTGACAGAAGTGATTACACTTCTCACATTTTTGTAAATATTTTATATCTTTTTGTGACAACACTGAGGAAATTACACTTTACTACAATGTAAAGTAGTGAGTGTTCAGCTGGTATAACAGTGTAAATTTGCTGTCCCCTCAAAATAACTCAACACAACCATTAATGTCTAAACCGCTGGCCACAAAAGTAAGTACACCCCTAAGTAAAAATGTCCATATTGGGCCCAATTAGCCATTTTCTCTCCCAGGTGTCATGTGACTCGTTAGTGTTACAAGGTCTCAGGTGTGAAATGGGGAGCAGGTGTGTTAAATTTGGTTATCACTCTTACTCTCTCATACTGGTCACTGGAAGTTCAACATGGCACCTCATGGCAAAGAACTCTCTGAAGATCTGAAAAAAGAATTGTTGCTCTACATAAAGATGGCATAGGCTATAAAAAGATTGCCAGGACCCTGACGCAGCACGGTGGCCAAGACCATACAGCAGCTTAACAGGACAGGTTCCACGCAGAACAGGCCTCGCCATGGTCCACCAAAGAAGTTGTGTGCACGTGGTCAGCGTCATATCCAGAGGTTGTGTTTGGAAATAGACGTATGAATGCTACCAGCATTATTGCAGAGGTGTAAAGGGGTGGGTGTCAGAACTTAGAGCCCGTCTCCAAGTCGACACATCGCAGGGTGATTTGTACTTATATACTTTATAATACTTTTATGCTTTATAATTTTTAATTAAATTTACTTTACTGATAGCACTAACATTAATACAAATAAAACAATGAGAAAGATCATCAGACCTGGATGTGAATGAGCAAACTTCTTTATTGTGGTCAATCAGCCAACAATTCTCTTGCCAAGTTGAACCCAAAAGTTTTCAGTCAGTGCACCCTGTCAGTGCTCAGACCATACGCCACACACTGCATCAATGGTCTGCATGGCTGTCGTCCCAGAAGGAAGCCTCTTCTAAAGATGATGCACAAAGAAGTCTGCTAACCTTTTTGATGAAGACCAGCTAAGGACATGGATTACTGGAACCTTGCTAAAGATATTTATTGAATTAGAATTAGTGCAGATTTTTTTTTTTTTACAAATAAATAAATAAGCAAGCAAACAGAATCAAAACATAAGGTAACAGCAGAGGGTGCTGTATGGCAACATTTCTCAATATGAGACAAACAGTATCTCACACATGCATGCAGACACACAAACACACACACACACACACATGCATACACAAACACTTGCACTATTACTTTAGCAACAGTGTCATGTAAAAGTGTAAGCAAATGTGACTACAATAGACAGACAAACAATATAAAAAAATCTGACCTGCTGTCTGTACCCTAACCCTAACCTCTAACCCACCACACCCCCACCACCCCTTTTTGTGATAGGTTTGTCTATTTGTTTAATTTGGCAGTAGACTGTTTAATTATCAACATTCCTTAACATTTCTACATACAGTTAAATGTTGCCATAACGATAGTGTGAGATTTATTTGTGTGTGTTTATTTTGTCTATGGAGGTAATTGTGTTATTAGGATTTGGCGTGCTGACGTATGAGTCGTTGTACGTGCAGGTAAAGTATGTGCAGGAAGTTGTGTAATAAGTTGTTGTGTTCAAAACCTCATGAACGCTAACTAATAAAAGTAGGAAAAGTTCCATATTTTTATGAATGTCTGCATTATTCTGATGGACCCATTTGCAGGAGACTGGAGATTCATCTGAGAGTGTATAGTCCCTCTTACAATAGCTTAACAAGTGTTACAACAAAGTATTATTAGTGGAGAACTTTATTAATCCCCAAGGAGAAAACAGAAAAGTAGACAAAATGAATGAAATTACAGAAAGTGTTTATTCTGGTAAAGTGCAAACAAACAAATCCAAATTGTAATTCAATTATTTTATGTCAGAATCTTCTAGTAGATTTTTCTGGTACATTTGGGTTGGTACAGTGATAGAGGACCAATTTAACATCAATACCTACACTGAAAAAAAAATAAAAACATCCATTTATAAGAGTTTAGTCTTTATAATTGTAAACCTGAAGAAGAAGGTGAAGTAAACGACTTTTATCATTTTAGAAATTTATCACTTAAGAAACTTCTGAGTACTAAATAATACACATAAGTAAGAAATCTTTAATTTTTTGGTAAATGCAAAGCTAATGGAAAAAAAGTTTTAAGTTATATTGTGTATTAGAGAATAGTCTGAAGTGCAGAATAAATTTGTCACTTTGCTGCTAAGACAGAGCATTAATACAAACACATATATTAACATACACAAGAATATTACATGTGTGTATAATATTTGTAATATAAATGTAATTAGAAAAAGCAAGTTACAGTTTTTCTCAATCGATTTGGTACATTTCTCCAAACTCAGGTAACAGCTCTCAAAACAGTTAACACAGTGATCAGTACATTTTGTAATTGTCCTAAACAGATAGTAAATTCTCCTTCATTTCATACAAATCACAAATCAAAAGCATAATTTTCTCAAAACACTGTGCACAAAAATCCCTAATTTTATCACAGCAGTTCATACAGCCAACCAAATCTTTAATATATCAGGAAAAACATTTGTAACTTTTTCATTGTTCTTCACAAAGATCACAAGCATTTTTTACTATTTTCAAAACACAACAAACAAAACTCTGTGAATTGTAAAATAGTCAGTTGCACACCACATTAATGCCAAATTGTTATCTGATGAGTTAGTAATCCACTCAACACAGAAAAAGCCAATTTCCTAATTGTTCACACAGCTGTCTTACTGTACGTAATTACAACAACTACAAAGGGGAAGAGAAGAAGAACAAAGAAGACAATGAGGAGATACAGTAAGACAAAAAAAGAAGTATGAGCAGTGGAAACAGAAGAGGTTTAAGAGTGAGAGGTGGTAGCCAGGGTAGAGGGAGAAGAGGAAGAGGAGATAGAGAAAGAAGAGCTGAAGATGTAGGAGGAAGAGCGAGAAGAGCTGAGGATGTAGGAAGAGGAGAAGAGTTTGAAGAGATGGATAGATTGGAGGGCAATGGTATAGTGGAAAGAGAAAATATAAGAAAAGGTGGACAGGGAGGAAGAGGAGGGCAAAGAGGAAGAGGAGGGAGGAGAGGTAGAATGAGGGTAGGGTACACGCGTGTTTCAAATGAAATCAGAGCCACACTTATTGACCATGTCATAAATCATGGTCTCTCACTGAGAGAAGCTGGCCAGAGAGTTCAGCCCAATATAAATAGATCCACAGTGGCTTCAATTATCCGTGCATTTCAGAGGGAATACCAGTAAGTAACTATATCATTCTACTTTTACAATGAGAGTCCATGTAGTCTTGTTTGACATAGGTCTAGATCTCTACAGTAAATGTTCCTGCTTGTCCAAACCTTTTTCAGAATTGAAGTTAGAGAACACTCAGGTGGACGAACAAGACTTTTTTCAGTTGAACAAGAGCATGCCATTGTTGACATGGTGGTCCAGAAAAAGAAATTCTGCAAAGAATAACACAGGACAATCAACTGTTCCACAATATCCACCAATGCAGTCGCTCCACAATTGACCGTGTTCTAAGAAGAAATGCTATCCGAATGAAGCAAGTATACAAAGTGCCCTTTGAGAGGAAATCCGTTAGAGTGAAGGAGTTGCGATTCCAGTTTGTTCAAGTATGTGCAACCCAATTACTTCAATTTTACTGTCAACTCATTATGAGTACCTGTATATTGATGAAGCAGGCTTCAATCTTCAAAAAAAATGGAGAAGAGGGAGAAATGTGATTGGCCATCGTGCTACAGTCAATGTCCCTGGACAACGAGGAGGCAACATCACTCTCTGTGCAGCAATTTCTACAACTGGTGCTGTGGCACACAATGCTGTCTTGGGACCATACAACACAGCAAGGCTCCTATATTTTTTAAACCTCCCCAATGAAATCCTCTTTCCGCAGTGTGATCAGGAGCAAATGGTGCGGAATTTTGTAGTTGTTTGGGACAATGTCCAATTACACCATTCAGCACTAGTGCGAGAGTGGTTTGAGAATCACCCACAATTCAGGATGGTGTTTCTTCCACCATATTCTCTTTTCCTGAATCCAATTGAGGAATTCTTCTCCTCTTGGAGATGAAAAGTACATGATCGCAACCCTTACAACCAAGTAAGTCTTCTTCAAGCGATGGAAGAGGCCTGTGGAGATTAAGGATGGATACAGCATTCAAGGCGTTTTTTCCCACGATGCATGACTCGTGAAAATATTTTCTGTGATGTTGATGAAATTCTCTGGCCAGATGTAATTGAGAGGCATGATCAATAAAATAATTGATTCAATGAATGCAGTACACTTATCACTTTATTTTTTTTATTTACCTAACCTATGTACTTATTTGCATAATATATATATATATATATATATATATATATATATATATATATATATATATATATATATATATATATATATATATTTGTGTGTGTGAGGTGACAACTTATTGTTTACATTTACATTTACATCATGTGACAGACGCCCTTATCCAGAACGACGTACATAAGTGCTTAAATCTCTAACATTGAATGCATTAATGCTGGATCACTAAGATACATACTTAAGATACCATGAGTTTAAAACATTTGTTCAGAGTTACAATGAAAAAGTGTCAAAGGTTTTTTTTTTTTTTTTTTATTTTAAAAATGCAAAAGATAAGGAAAGAAGTGCTAGTTGAAGTGTTTCCTGAATAAGTAGGTCTTCAACCACCGCTTGAAAATAGCCAGTGACTCAGCTGTCCGGACCTCTAGGGGAAGTTCATTCCACCACCTTGGTGCCAGTACAGATAAGAGTCTTGTAGTATACTTGCCTCTTACCCTGAGAGATGGTGGAACCAGTCGAGCAGTGCTGGTAGATCGGAGGGTGTGGGGTGCAGTGCGAGGAGTGATGAGGGCTTTGAGGTAAGAGGGAGCTGGTCCATTTTTGGCTTTGTAGGCCAGCATCAGTGTTTTGAATCTGATGCGTGGAGCTACCGGAAGCCAGTGGAGGGATCGCAGCAGTGTGGTGGTATGCGAGAACTTTGGCAGGTTGAAAACAGAATGGTGATTAACTCTTTATCAACCTTCTCCAGTCTTGCAAGACTCTTCCCTTCAAACTCCCTGTTGTTCTTGAGGACAAGGACTGAGATGGCTTTCTGAGCCTCATCACAGGTGTTCCGTAACTGATCAACCTGAAACTGAAACTCTGGCTTTTCCTTGTCCATAGCCATCAGTTTTCCCAGAGAGCTGACACGATCCATGAGGTGCTTGGTGGACACCTCAGTGTAGGTTGTAGAGATCATGTTGACAAGGTTGGCGATGTTAGTGGCTTGAAAGGCTTGATTGTAGAGCAGATCTTTGGAGAAGAGCTTTGCGTTGTAGGAAAGTTGTTGTGTCTCCTCAGATGTGGATACAAAATCTTTAAGGGTTTTGGTCAGACTGATTTTCACAATGTTGGACACCATCTGAAAGAAGCGCACCATCTTCTCCCACTGCTCCTTCACTCTCCCCATGGCATCCATACCCTTAACCAACATTTTTATAGTTTTGTTAAAGTCTATCTCTTTGATCTCACAGCTCCTCATGGTGATCAGGATTTCAGTCAGCTCCTTTTGGTTCTTCTCCATGTTCTCTACACCCTTACCATACATCTCACTGGTCTTGTCCAGTTGAGCGCGGCTCACCTCTATGCGGAACCTGGCATTATCTGATGCCCTTTGTGAAGCTTTCACCTTCCCAGGTTTACTTTCTTCTTTATACATCATTGGTGGTTTTGGAGTCAGAGCAGGAGAATTTGTGACAGATTTACTTTTGCTGTCAAACTTATGAGCTGATTCATTCAGGTTTCTGATCAGTTTAATCAACTCATTTGTTTTGGCTTCTTCACATTTCTGTTCTGGTGTATACTTTGCTAGTTCTTCACAGATCTCGATGCCTTTGGTACAGATGTTTTGAGCTTCCTCTTTTGTTTTGCAGTCTGGAAATTCTTTTAAACTTTCCCCGATTCGTTTGAACTGATCTGCCTGAAAATTTGTCTTTGTAGTTTTGTGTTTTTGATCATACAAATCTTTCCAGTTAATTGTGTTTTCAATCACAAACTCTTGAATTTTCTCTGTGCATTTCAGGATTTCTGCAGATTTACTATAAATAGTGATTTCATCAAAGCTATCAGCCAGCTCCTCTCCATAAAAGTGCTCAGCATTTACACATGCACCCAGCAGTTCTTGGATAATGTTGATGACATCAGTGAACCGTTTTTCTGTTGAATTGCCAGCTCCAGACATTCATCTGCAACAACACGGATGTTCTCCAGCTGATCAGGGAGGTGAGCTTCAACAACCTCATTGCTGCCTTGGAACAGGATCTTCACAGCCATCTTCATGTAATCAGGAACTGCCATGGTGTAAAGTCTAATCTGATCCATGTTCTTATGGGCCTCGTTGAAAGCCCACCAGCTGGAGTTACACACCTGCATGAGGCAGGCACGAAATGACTCTGGGTACTTGATGAACTTGTAGCCAACTTTAGGTGGGTTCTTGTTGATGGAAAATTAAAATTTCCTAAAGTCTAAACTGATCCCTGATGTAGTTGTAATTGTCACATTTCTCAGTGAAGAATCATGAGATCTGGGATTCTGGGGTAATTTCCTATTTACAGGACATTTTAGCTGGAAGCTATAAACAGATCTGATGAGAAATACAACAGTGAAACATCTGTCCCACAGTTAAGCTTGGAGGAAGAGGTGTGATGGTGCTGGGAACCATTTCAGCTGTTGGTCCTGGTGAAAAGTGCACTAATAATATAGTTTATAAAAAGCTTCACATAGGTTTATCCACAAGGCATAAACATAAAAAGAAACCAAGTGGTAAAGGTTTTCCATACTAAATCACTATCTATTTATTTAATCTGTTCTAATTTTCTGACCACTGATTTGACTTTAAGACCTTTAAAATATTATATTAATGGTTCAGCACTGCCATAACACCTAATATTTACTGTAACATACTGAGAATCTTAAAGTCTCTATAATATTAAACACAATCACATCTAACTTGTCTAGTGTTCAAGCAAGTTGAAGTTGAGTGTTGAAGTGTTGAAACTTTTTGTTAGTTCTGTTAGTTTTATCAGATGTAAACATTCCACCTTTACTCATGTGTCACAAAATAACTAAACCCACCAAAAGTAAGAGCTCTCAGATGTTGTCTGTGTGCATCATGGTTCAGATTTTTTATTATGGTTTGCACTGTAAGTGTACAAATTGTTCTCTGCTGGCACCCAAGAAGGCAGCCATGGTGATGTCATTATTAATTTATTTTCTTTTTGTTTTTAGTAGGAAGAAAGAAGCCATGGATTTGCAAATTGCAAAGAAAACTCAAAGCCTCACCACAGCTGAGGAGATGAGGAACCAAACCAAGCTTGTGATGCAGCCATATGCCAACTGGGAGGAGTATCTGACTCCTGCTCCTCTCTCCATAGCCATCCTGGGAGAGCTGGTCTTCATCTCCTCCAAAATAGATATAACAACAATTGATATAAACTAAAGAACTAAAACATAATTGAACAACAAAAGTTATGAGCCGCTCAGACTGACTGTAAACAGTGAATGCATGAATAAAACCATCACCTCTTTAAAAGTAAGCCCGCACAGTATACTGTTGTAGAGTATGATATAGTATCATAAGCACACGATATAGAGTAAACTCATAAATACCTTTTACACTAGAGATTATTAAAGTAAATGAACAGAAAATAGATTTTAAAGGTCTGCTCATTAAACTTCATGAGCCTCAGAGTGAAATAAAGCTTCAGAGTGAGATGAAGTAAAAGATGTAGACAAGTTATACGCTTCTCAATGTGAAGAAACTATGATCCAAGTGAGGAGAGGAAACATCGCTTTTTAGAGATAAGTGGAAGTGTACAAAAGCAAGAATAGAAATTTTGCAAGGTGACATAAATATGCATAATAAGTGCATGCGCACACACACAGACACACTCAGACACATACACCACACACACTCAGACACACACACACATACACTCAGACACACACTCCATTATTAGGAATTCAATGTCATCTATCATCTATATCATTGTCTGTTTCTTGTATTCATAACTGTAAGACAAAGATTGTATATTTGTATATATGTATATAGATTGTAAATTTATATATGTGGATAAATACAACACATTTAAATATGTCTTAAACTTTTGTCTAATATTAATATTTGTATAATACATTTTTTGTGTGATGTTTCTTATGTTGGGGGGCACGGTGGCTTAGTGGTTAGCACGTTCGCCTCACACCTCCAGGGTCGGGGTTCGATTCCCGCCTCCACCTTGTGTGTGTGGAGTTTGCATGTTCTCCCCATGCCTCGGGGGTTTCCTCCGGGTACTCCGGTTTCCTCCCCCAGTCCAAAGACATGCATGGTAGGTTGATTGGCATCTCTGGAAAATTGTCCCTAGTGTGTGATTGCGTGAGTGAATGAGAGTGTGTGTGTGCCCTGCGATGGGTTGGCACTCCGTCCAGGGTGTATCCTGCCTTGATGCCCAATGACGCCTGAGATAGGCACAGGCTCCCCGTGACCCGAGGTAGTTCGGATAAGCGGTAGAAAATGAGTGAGATGAGTGAGTTTCTTATGTTCTGTAAAGCTGCTTTAAGACAATGTCCATTGTTAAAAGCGGTATACAAATAAATTTATATTGAATTGTATAAAAGGATTAAATGTTTGCAGTGTGACAAAACTTTAAAAGTAATTGTTAAGAACAGTCTTTTCCTACCTGGATATGCTGAAAGTCTTCAGTGAAGGTGTGGAGGTTCTTTGTCTGCTCTGTGATCCAAGTCTTGCACTGACTCAAGACTAAAAGCCCCTGTGTATTTATAATGTGTAATCTGCCCTCCCCTTTTCACCCACCCACCTCTGATACATATATAAAAGAAGTTCATCTTATAAATCTCACATAATAAGTGACTGTGGTGATCCAGAAGAGAAAGTACAGCAATAGAGTTAAACTTTCACACTCTGATTACAGATTTATCTTCAGGAGACCCTGTGACAAGGTAATCATGTTTCATGCTGCTTTTATAGGTGCTGTGTTCTTTTTTTAAATTTTTTTTATTTTATTATTATTATTATTATTATTATTATTATTATTATTATTATTATTATTATTATCATTATTATTATTTTCATTTTTTTTACTGTCTTTAAATATAATAACTTGATGTTTTCATTCAAACTTAAATTCTAAAAATAAAATGACTGACATGAAGAAATAAAAAGAAAAACAGAACATTCTCATGTTTAAGACTCACAAAATAGTATTTTAGTATGAAAGACTTGTTTTTATTTATTATCCTTTTTATTTGATAGCATTGGAAGTTTGATGCTGATTGACATCTCATTTCACCTATCAAAAGAAGTCTTCGTTTGACGTTTGGTCGCGGCGCCGCTCAACATTTCAAATCCATCAATCAATGACAAAGAGTTGAGAGCTAGAGAAGAAAACTGTAACAGACTAATACTAAAACATCAAATTTCGGTATGTTTTGAGATTTAGTTCTCCAGAAAAATATTTCGAAAGTTAAGTCGCTGTATATAAATTGACGTTAGAGGCTATTAACAGTTTAGCCATAATGTACATTAGGTTGACATTTGTGTTAGTTATACATGTATACAGTGCAGTGTCTGTGTGTAAGTCTTTAACTGTTTAGCTAATATGAGGTAACTAGTTTTACAGCTGTCAGTGTTTAATGTTGTTATTTAACTATGTATCTGGTAACGTTACTCAAAAGATTACTGCAATCGCAGACAGCCTGTTAGCTGTCATAAAGGTGATTAAAGTAGTCATTTATGCTGAGAGTTGATTTTAAAGTGCAATTATTATTATAGTGGGATTTGTAGTTAAAGTTGAGTTTGAATTAAAACATCTGTATTTGATGCTTAAATGTATTATATCCATGTGTCATATTTTTACCTGAAAATATTTGGAAATTTTCAGCACTATGTTGTGAAAAAATCCTGGAACCTTAAGAGAATAAATTATAATATTATTATTATTATATTATTATTATATTATATTAATTATTATTATATCAATACCAAGGCAATATATATAAAACATATATCTAGAGATTATGTTAACCAGAAGTCAGAGGGTGGAAGGGGAACTGTCTATTATATTAGCAGACAGGAGAAGGAATAATGTAAAAGCAGGGTCCTAAGACACGTGGTGTAATAATAATTTTAAGATAATATATAACTAGAGAATAAAATAACCACACTGGAGACAGAGGGAATGTTTATAGGTTTATTATAAACAATCTTAGTAATCAGAGAGAGTAAACAGGGGACCCAGGGCCAGAAAGGTCAGGAGAATGGAGCTGTTCCAGACATGATACTGTATGAAGTAGCTGGAAGCGGCATAGCTCGCCATGACATCAGCGGGCACTGGCCTTGGGTAGGGAGAAGGACGAGGATGGTGAGGTAGGGACCTGATGGGGCGACCAGGATGAGCTGGCTGACCTCGAGGCGAAGGATCTGAGGGGAGATAAGGGGAGTTAGAGGATATAGAGGAACGGGAGCTTGAGATATGTGTCAGCAAGGACAGGCTGAGATCATAGCTGAGATCATAGCATGAGATCATAACATGAGATCATAACAAAATTCAAGCATTTAGCAGGTTAGAGGAGTCATCAAAGAACTCCATTTTTGTACACAAGCAACATTATAGCAGCAATAGCTTAGCAATAGTGACAACATTATAGCAGCAATAGTTTAGCAATAGTGACAATATAAGATGACAAATAGATAAGAGCTTTCTTTTAACATAATAACTTTTGACATAAACCAGACTCATAGAGTGATTTATAATCATTAAAAATCATGTATAGAAGAAAATAGCAAAGAGGTAACTTACTCATTGTAGTTGAATGAAGGATTAATCCTCAGGACATCTGTCATAAAAGACTGAGAGGCAAATGTAACATTGACCAGTAAAGCTCTTTTGAGCACATTTTTAATAACAATAACAAAATTGTTATTTAGAATGAAGACGACCTTGGTTCCCAGACCTTAGCTCATAACTGTTATATAGAACAAAGAAGACCCAGGGTCGCAGGCCTGAGCTCCCAGACCTGGGCCCCGGGGAACTAAGGGGAGGAAAATCCATAAATGGGCATATGGGCAAAAGGTGATGGAAAACAAGGGGATTGTAGGGAACAGGACTTTACAAAAACATATGAGGTAATTCCGGTAAATGAGGTAATTATGATAAGGTGATATGATGAAAAAACATATTGGGAACGGGCCTGTGAGGAGGGGAACCAATGAGGAGGCACCTAGAAGCGCCAGGGTATATATAGAGGAGAATTATTGGGCCCAAATTGGTATGTGTAAAAAAAACCCGTTACTTTGCAGGACCGTCCTGAGGGTTTTTGTTTTTTGTTTTTGCATGCCGAGGCTCTTCATGAAGATGCTTTTTTCTTTTGGGTTTTTGGGATTTCTTTTGTTACTTTCAACTTGGCAATTTCTCTTAGAGAATTGTTGGCTAATTGACCACAATAAAGAAGTTTGCTCATTCTCATCCAGGTCTGAGGAGCTTTCTCATTGTTTAATTTATATTAATGTTAGTGCTAGTAAATTAAGTAATTAAAAATTATAAAGTATATAAGCATAATTCACCCTGCGATGTGTCGACTTGGAGAAGGGCTCTAAGTTCCGACATATTTAATGGCACCCCAGATGGGACTCTGTAGGGACGGTGTGAGCTGCCTCCAGAACTGGGACCACTCTCTCTGAAGGGCTACAGAGGCCGGCCATAATAACAAGGTAAGCAGACGCCTGTTATAGTCAAAAGTCTGTGTATAGTGAATCTGTGGCCTGAGAGGGGAGGGGTGGCCCTGAAGAGGAGAGCAGACAGCCGCCCTTGAGATAAGAATTCCTAAGGGTGAGATAAAGAGCTGGATGAGAAAAACAAAGGGAAAGCCCCATAACTAGATAAGGTTTTGATGTGTGACTGTGTGTGTGTGTGTGTGAAAAATCTCATGAGTGCTATGTTGTGGTTAGGCCTGGATAAATAAAATTCCTGGAGCGTACCGCCAGTGTGAGTGCTATTAAACTGAATGTGAGACTGAGCCCTGAAGCTCATTCATGTGAGTGCTATTAAACTCACGGACCAGGGCAGGACGGCAGGTGGTAAAGTGCACGGTAAAATTCCTGGAGCGTACCGCCGGTGTGAGTGCTATTAAACTCACGGACCGGGGCAGGACGGCAGGTGGTGAAAACGCGTTAGTCCCTAGATACCGCTGTTGGTTAATACAGGTCTGCTTGGTAGGGACGGTGAAAGGGGGGGCCCCCGGTATTTAAGTGTATGATAATCTGTGTATGAGAATTTGTATATGATAATCTGTGTATGATAATCTGTATATAATAAATCTGTGTATGATAATAAGTGTATGATAATAAGTGGATAATAAGTGTATGTGATAAGTGTACGTGTGTACATAGATACAGGTACACAATATAAGTACACAATATAAGTATACGGTGATAAGTGTACGTGTGTACATAGATATAGGTACACAATATAAGTACACAATATAAGTACACGGTGATAAGTGTACGTGTGTACATAGATAAGTACAAGCAACCCACAAGCACAAATGAACAAATAAGTACACACGTGATAAGTGTACGTGAACCCACAAGCACAAATGAACAAATAAGTACACACGTGATAAGTGTACATGAACCCACAAGCACAAATGAACAAATAAGTACACACGTGATAAGTGTACATGAACCCACAAGCACAAATGAACAAATAAGTACACACGTGATAAGTGTACATGAACCCACAAGCACAAATGAACAAATAAGCACACACGTGATAAGTGTACGTAATGAGTGCACGGTAATGTGCAAACTGTGTATGGATAACTCATGTGCATTGTTGAACCTAATGACGATTCAGTTTGATGTGTGATGTAGAAAAAATTAATTAATTACTGTTAATCCCATAATCCGTATGGAGGATGAATTACTCTTTGTAGGTATACTGATTGGACAAGTTGAATGGGATCTGGGAACTGCATTGACTGCAAAAAGAGGTAAGTAACATAACACACAACAAGCAGAACATCTATTTATGACGGGACTGTGTGAGACACAGAGTGGTACACTGAGTGAAAAATAAGAAGCTTAGAAAAATGGAGGGAAGTTATTGACTGTAAATACACAGTTATGTTGAATATTGTTTAAAAACGTAGACTCTCAGGATTTTATTGAGCACACACACCAAGCATAATATGATTTATAATAGTCGTAATATGATCAAGTTGATCGTTACCTGAACTAGGTGGCGCTAGTTCAGTTGGTTTACTTGCCTTCAAGCTCTTCCTTTTTCCTCACTGGAGTGATTTCTTTCATAACAAATATTATAGATTTTCATATTCATAGATTCCCAAGAATCCATGGGAATTGGAATATCTCAGCTGTATTATCCACATCACTTTGCTCGCCTCACAATCTTCACGATTCTGACCGAAAACCGTAAGTAGAAGTTCATCTCCCACTTTTCATTGGAGGATTAGAAAACTACAATTCTGTGTCAGATTTGTAGTCCAGACTCCTAGGAATCAAACAAGCCCCCACATGAGCCAATAGGTGCCCGTAGAGCAGAGATAGACAGCTTAAAGGCCAATGACGGCTCTCCATTGTATTCAGAACACCCTTTGTTTGCTTGGCAGATGTGTGTGTGTGGCAGTTGAGGTGTGATGAGGGCCATCTGGCAGGGGGGGCTGCCAGTGATAACAATTCTTAAGGTGTATTGTGCAATCCTAAAACTCACACACACAGAATAGCTTTCCTGTGTTTTTCTTGAGCAAATACTACTGCCTGGTGTAAAACATTCATATAAAATTCATTCTTGGGTCTCTTTGACAAATTTTTGGATGGAAGCTAAGACGTGTGGCTCTGACCTTGAGTTCTTCATTAGCTCATGGTTTGTGTTTACTGTAGTGTTTTATTACAGAAAAAAAATTATTATTTTGGTGGAAATGAAACCTTCATTCTAGCCTCTGTAACTCTGTGCCAGTAAGGCCTTGAATTGCCCTGATACTTGTAACTAAAACAAGAGTCTTGTTGGACACACTGCTTAGTGCTTTCCCTTCTGATAGCTCCCCCCAACAGTGCTTGGTGACTTCAACCTCCCCTCTGACAAGCTACATTCTTCTTCCCTCCTGTCTCTTCTTGACTCATTCACACTCACACTCAACAGCTACATCCCCACACACAAAGGAGGCAATGTGCTGGACCTGGTTTTCACCCGTCCTTCTCCAGCTACAGACGTGACTGCTACCCCACTACACGTCTCTGCACTTACATCTCAGAGTATGGATTCCCCTACACCTTTGTTGTCGCATTTCTCAACTGTAACAGCAGAAGAGATTCTAAAACTCATCCAGTCTTGCAATCCTACCACCTGCCCATTGGATCCACTCCCTTCCACTATGCTCCAGACCATCTCGCAAGACCTTCTGCCCTTCATTACCACTATCGCCAATAGATCCATAGCATCTGGTCAGGTACCAACTACTTTCAAGAGAGCAAGGGTTATTCCCATCCTGAAGAAACCTGCTCTGGATCCATCAGACATCAGTAACTACAGACCGGTATCACTTCTCTCGTTTCTTTCAAAAATTCTTGAACGCATTGTCTTTAATCAACTGTCTGTCTATCTCTCACAGAATAACCTCACTAGAGCAGGTAAACCTATGGCCAGAAAAAGAACAAGGCGAAGCAATTAAAGCACCTCTGAAACAAAGTTGTATGGCAGATGAGACAATGCAGGAATTGAAAGAACACACATCTCACCTGGAAATGGGGGTGGAGGAGTTGAGAGGAGACCTAAAGGAAGAACAGAAGCATGCCGAGCAAAGGATAAGAGGCCTAAAATATGAAAAAGACAAAACCACAGCAGCAATATGCAAAGGCTTGGAGAAAAGGTTGCAAGAACAAGAACAAAAGATAGCCAACGCAACCGAAAGAGTAAAACGAGGAAAAAGGGCCAAGCCCACCATGAGAGACAAAAGAGATGAAGCGAAGTGGAAACTATTACAGGACCGAAGACGCGTGATCACACGGTCGCAGGCTCAAAGCCAACAAAGGAAGGTGGACAAAGAAGAAACTGAAACCTCCAGCGACGAAGAGGGTGAGATAGATGAGCCGAGTGGAGAAGCAGCAGCCAAGCCAAACGAATTGGGACACAGTCTGGCCTTTGGTGACCTGAAGGTAATCCTATGCCAGACAATTGGGAAGGCAAAAATGATAGAAATGTTCGGCCTCGCTGGACTAGGAAAAGAAGCAAATGACTCAAGAGCAGATGGAATAACCTTTGGCCCATTCAGAAACCGTCTGTGGGATCAGCTAAGGGAAGCATACCCAACTAAAGCCGATCCGGGCAAAGTGGAGAAACTAAAGCTGGATGAAGAAGAGGGAGTTGCCCAGTTTATATTGAAACTCCAGGAGTCTTGGAGGGAGGAAATGGGAGCCTCGTGGGATGAAACGCCCGCAAATATGACTTTGTTCAAGCTCATGTTGAGAAGGGCACTTCCAGCAGAGGTTCAAGACCAGCTGGAGACGGTAGTGGGTTTGAACACTATGCCATGGGCCACCTTCGAGGCAAATGTGATACACCATACAGAACTTCACAGGAAAAGAAAAAGGGAGGCAAAGAAGGCTGAAGAGAACTTGTTGGTGCAACTGCACAAGGCACAACTGGGGGAACTGACGAGAAACAAACGAGAAAGCCACGAAAAGAAGAAGAAGGAGGAAAAAGAATACACCAAACAGGCGGCAGTCATGGTCGCCCCAGCTGCAGATCAGGTAGCACCACCCCAAGATGGAGGAGTGCCACAGGTGGTGACACAGACACAGCTGTTGCCCCCAACTATGATACAGTATCCCATGGGATACCCAACAAGTTATCCTGTGAATCCTCAGTATGCACCTCTTCAACGCGGATGGGGACCAACCAGAGGTTGAGGAAGAAGAGGACAAGGAAGACAACCTCCACAGAGACCGGCCTGGGGAGCAGAAGTACAGGGAAAAACCTGCTGGATGTGCAATAACCCAGGTCACATAAGATATGATTGTCCCTACTTACAAGATGGAGCACTAGGAGGGGTGCTCCATCTTGTAATGGAAACCAAGGAAGACAACAGATGCCTGGACAGATGCCTGCTCCAATGTTTCAACAAGGAGCAGGGCAGTCAGGAATGCAGCAAGCACCTGCAGCAACACCACAAGGAGCTGGAAATTGGGTAGGCCAATGGATGGGCCCAGGGGTTCAAGGACAAGCCCCAGTACCACCTGGAGGGAGCCCACTGGGCCCAGCTCCAGGAGGAATGTGAAGAGGCCTAGAGAAGCCAGAGGGGGAGCTGGTGCAGTGTACCACCTCACTGCACCCTGCACAAGAACCAACAATTATGGTGGGAATTGGAAATGAAGCAATAAAGCAATAAGACAGTGGAGCAATAAAGACAGTGGGCTTCTCAGGAAAAACTCAGACTCTACGATTTACTGAGCCACAATGGATTACTGTAGAAGGAATAGTAGTGCAAGCACCTCTACTTTATTCCCCAGACACTCCAGGTAATCTTATTGGAAGAGATGTGCTCTGCAAACTAGGAGCCAAAATACACTGTGGGCCAACAGGAGTGTGGATAACACTTCCAGAAATGTTAGCTCAACAATACCTAGTAGTAAGCCAAGAAGAGGAAATGACAGAGCTGGACAAAGTGTATTGGATGGAAGTCAAAGACAAAAATACATCACAAATATGGAAAGAATATTCAGAATGGAAACCATGGTTAAACTACATACGCCCAGATTGCCGTGAGGCTAGAGGACCATGGCATTGTACACTGAAATATGATGAAGGGGGAAAAGATGAAGAATACGCATCGTTATGGGAAGAACGACTTGAAAGAAGAAAATATGTCATCAGTACGGATAGCATAATACTTGGTCGGCAAGGAATAGCTACATATGCCGTACTCCCTGAACAGATTCACGAGTGGTATCAAGTTGGAGACGCAGTCTCCCACATCTCCCTGATGATTGGGCAAGGTTTTGAATCAAAAGATTTAGGGCCTATGATGAGAGAAGCAGGAAGGGTAGAGAAATGGAACACGACAAGAAATTCTAGGATATATATGTCAGAAGACAAAACGGTTCTAAAGATAGATTATAAAGTGACAGAGCAAGTAGTAGCTACCATTATGTTAGTAAGTCAGCAAACAAAGATACAAGTAAGAGTAGGAGTAGAGGTACAGATGCCACAAATAGCAGATGAGGAAGAGTTAACAGAAAAAGATGTAGTGAAAGCACTAGGTGAAGTTCCGGAACAACTATGAACTAAACACGCATCAGATGTAGGACTAGTCAAATCAGCAGGGCTAGCAAAAATACAAATCAGACCCAACGCTCCAATACCCTATCAGAGACAATACCAGTTATCCAAACAAGCGGAAGAAGGGATAGGGCCAACTATTAACGGGTTAGTGGAAGCAGGGGTTTTAATCCCCACTAGGAGTCAGTGCAATACTCCAATTTTTCCGGTCAGAAAGCCTAAATCAGACAAATGGAGATTGGTCCACGATTTGAGACCAGTCAATCAGATAGTGGTGGCTGAGACTCCAGTAGTCCCAGATCCACACACTTTGTTATCAAATATTCCAGGGGGAACAAAATGGTACACAGTAATTGATCTATGTTCAGCCTTTTTCAGTGTCTTATTGCACCTTGACTCTCAGCACTTGTTTGTTTGCGGTCACTTATTGTGGGCAACAGTATACTTATACGAGGCTGCCCCAGGGATATTGCGAAAGTCCATCGATATTCAACCAAGTACTGACCAGAGATCTGGTGAATTTACAAATGGATAGCCTCATAGTCCAGTATTTTGATGACTTACTGATCTGTAGCCAAACAAAGGAACAATGTGTACAGGATTCAATAACAGTACCAAAGGCCCTAGCAAACAATGGGCACAAGGTTAGTAAAGAGAAGCTACAATTCTGCCAGAGAAAGGTGGAATATTTATTCCAAGATATTACAGGCTCATGTACAAGCTATACGTGATGCACCACGACCTCAAACCGTGTGTATGTATATTAGTGGTCATTCGCCCTGTGTGTGTCATTGTGTATATTGGGGAAAGTGGACAGGTAAGTACGTCAAGTGACATTGTGCAACACGTAGGTACTCATTCCTGTATTAGACACATTAGGTTAGGAGCATGTGCCACCCTCTGTACGTTTTGTTTGGGGTAGGTAGTGTAGGTTAGTTAGGGCGTCGTTCGACGCTGAAGCTCTGTCTCATTACTTTTCCTTTTGTAGTTTAGGTTAGATGGTTAATTTCAAGGTAGAGTGGTTTTGGTTTGCTTATTTCTTTGTTTTGGCACAGCTCGTGTCTCTCCCACAGCTCATGTAATGGCACCCATAGTAGTAAGTTAAATCCGAGGTACCACAAGAGAAATTGAAGTTGAAGATCTGAGTGCACGTGAAGGAGTGTAAACCTGGAGAAGTTGAGTAAGGTATTATGGTGCAAGATTATGAAGTGCCTTATAAGTGAGTAGCAGGATTTTAAACTGAACTTTATATTTTACTGGAAGCCAATGCAATTGCTGGAGAACCGGAGGAATGTGATCAGTATAAGGTGTTCTAGAGAGAACACGAGCGGCAGAATTCTGAACCAGTTGAAGCTTATGCAGCAATTTGGAGGGAATGCCTGTAAGAAGAGCATTGCAGTAGCCTATACGTGAAGTGACTAGTGCGTGAATGAGAATTGCAGTATTATTATTTGAAAGAAAGGGACGGAGATGATTAATGTTGCGCAAATGGACGTATGCAATCCGTGTTATATTATTAATTTGAGCTTTAAAAGATAGTGTGCTATCCAAGATGACACCCAAACTTTTAACCTGAGAGGAAGGACAGATTGCAGTATTGTCAATATGTAAAGAGAAACAGTTAGATTTAGACACAACTGATCTAGTGCCAACAAACAGAGCCTCAGTTTTATTGCCATTTACTTTCAGAAAGTTCGCTGAGAGCCAGTATTTAATTTCAGCTAAACAGCTTGACAAAGTCGGCAGAGGGAAAGAACCAGTGGTGTTTGGCAGACAGGTAGAGTTGGGTGTCATCCGCATAGCAGTGAAAATTAGTACCATATTTCCTTAAGATATCACCAAGAGGAAGCATATATATATATAATGAAAAGAAGTGGGCCCAAAACAGAACCCTGTGGAACACCAGTGATGACTGTAGATGTTCTTGAACTAAAACCTTTTAATTGAATACGCTGACTGTGCCCAGATAGATATGACCTAAACCAAGACAGAACAGTGCCAGTAATACCAATGGAAACTAATCTGTCAATAAGTATGTTATGTGAGATAGTATCAAAGGCAGCGCTCAAGTCTAGAAGGACAAGTATAGTTAAAAGCCCAGAGTCAGCTACCAACAGTAGATCATTAGTTATTCTGACAAGAGCAGTCTCAGTGCTGTGGTGGGGACGAAAACCGGATTGAAATGTTTCATACAAGTTATTGTTGGACAGATGTTAATGAATTTGAGTTGCAATACACTTTTCAACTACCTTAGAGATAAATGGTAAGTTTGAAATAGGACAAAAATTTTCAAAATTGAATGGATCACCCCCTGGTTTCTTAAGTATGGGTGTGATAATAGCAGATTTAAGAGATGGAGATACAAAACCAGAACCAAGTGAAGCATGAACAATTTTGGTAATCAACAGCAAAAGGGCTGGTAAACAAGCTTTTACTAAAGGAGTTGGCAGAGGGTCTAACTGACAAGTCGAAGATTTAGATTTACCTAACAGACCTACTATCTCGGAGATAGTTGGTAGTGTAAAATTTGAGAAAACAGAGTGAGGAGGTGTGTGAGTGATAGACTGACAAGAATCATTATGAAGGGTACCAATAGGTAATTGCCGATGTACATTCTCAACTTTAGATATATATAAAAAAAAAAAATAAAAAAAAATTCAAGAAGCGATCACATAGGTCAGTTACATATCAGATGGCAAAGAATCAGGTGGTTTCAGAATATTGTTTACCACCAAGAAAAGAGACCTAGAGTTCTCATTGCTAACTCCAAATTATGTTGGAGTGCTAATCGGAGTTAGCTTTAGTCAGTGCATTTTTATCATTTTGAATATGTTAAGCATACATTTCTTTATGAACAGTAAGGCCAGACCTGACGTATAGCCGCTCTAACCTACGGCCTTTAGTTTAAGTTCACGCAGTTCAGGTGTAAACCAAGGAGCTGAATGTACAAATGAAACAGTTCGAGTTTTCACAGGTGCGATTTCATCTAAAATCATGCTCAGTCCATCATCGTAATATTTCACCAGTTAATCAACAGTAGAGAAATCAGATTTACTGGAGAAGATGGCAAGTTCATCAGCAAAAGTAGGCAAATCAATGTTCTTAATATTCCGAAATGTAATCGGGCGACACAGGTTTACCTTAAAAGTAGCCAGTTTGGCACAAAATGACACCAGAAAGTGATCTGACATGGATAGATCAGAAACATTACAATTAAAAGGTGTTATACCAGAGCAGCAAACGAGATCAAGAGTATGCCCCTTAGTATGAGTGGGCAGTGTGTTAAATTGTTGTATACCAAAGCAATCCAAAGACGATAAAAATTCGCTTGTAGATGCATTACTGGCATTATCTACATGAATGTTAAAATCACCCAGAAGGATAACATTTGAGGATATGGAACATAGATAAGTCAGACGTTCAGATAGTTCAGTTAAAAAGGCATTATTGTTCTTGGGAGGGCGGTAGATAGTTATGAGAATGGTAGGAATCGCACCATTGTTTTATGGCAATTGACTCAAAAGAAGAATATGTAGACAAAGTTAAATGGGATACTTTCAATTTCTTTTTATAAAATATTGCTAGCCCACCTCCCCTTCCCATTTCACGAAATTTACAAACATAGCTATATCCTGAGAGAACAGACTGGTTTAGATGGGAAAAGTCATCTGGTTTCTGCCATGTCTCAGTTAGACAGAAAATGTCAAACTCACGGTCAGACAGTAGATCGTACACCAGGGGTCCTTTAGTGGAAAGTGATCGTATATTAAGTAATCCAAAAGAAAAATGTTTTTTACCAGAATCGTTACCAACCGATCTGGCCAGGTAGATTAATACCCTGCGATCGACAGTCCGTGTAAGCCTCCTAGGATCATCATTTTGTGATGTGTTCCTTTGACTTCACCGGTCCCTTTCCAGCGGTAGTTCGGACCCAATACAGTGGGCTAAAAATCTGTCATCGTCTCACTACACCCTGACCCTAGAGATTCGGATTAATCGACCAGGGGAGACGACCCAAGATTCAATGGCCAACCTGCCAGTGGTGACTACGGCGGACACTGTAAGTTAATCCATGCCTTATGGTATTACAGTCTCCATACGAACTCAGGTTGTCCATCCTCATTACAGAAAACGTCATTCCGTGAAACATATGTTCTGTGTCTACTGTCCCTTTTTGGCTGTGTCTCCCTTGTTTGTGTATCTTTTGTAAGTGTTGTGTGCAGATCCATGGAGTGCCACCCATTCCGACGTCCCCGATCCCAACCTACCCAAAGGCACAACACAGGCGCCTGGCTTGAACACGGACGTTCATGTTATCTTACCGTTACTGCCAGACTGGTTGGCCCACAGCTCATCGAGCCGCCTTGATTCAGACGCTGTGGTTGTCTTGCCTAATACGTACTATGCCCACACGTTCTTGGAGGGGGGGCATTCTTTGCGGAAAAGCGGAAAATTGAAGCTCCCTTGTTGGATGTACACGCTACATCATAACTGGCCATCGTTGCGAGCGGCCTGTGACTCTGCGTAGACACTGACTCTCTTTCCTGTATAACGTCCATGAAAAAAGGTTGTTATATGTTTATGCTGTATGCTTCGGTGACCCTGGTGACACTCGTTTCACTGTCGCGCTATATTTGCTGGCAGAGTGAGAATTTTCCCTCAATTTGGCATCCTGAGGTTTTTTCACTCACTCCTGGCTCACCTTTTTGAGAAGGGGCACGTGTGAGTTGTGGTCTACTGTGCTCATTGCTTTTGTTGGGGGGAGAGATGGTTGTATGTTTTTGGTATGTTTTTATGTTCTGAGATGTTTTGATGTTTTACGTTTTGTACGTTTTGTGGGTTTATGTTTTTTTGTTTTTTTGGTTTCTGTTTTTCGTTTGTTTGTCGAGTATGGTGTTAGGGTGGTGGTCGTCGTGGTTAGATAACAAGGTAGCCCAGAACACTGCAACTTGGGTTTTGCTGAGACTTTGCAGTCTCAGAGGGGGAGAGATGTTGTGAAAAAATCCTGGAACCTTAAGAGAATAAATTAAAATATTATTATTGTTATATTATTATTATATTATATTAATTATTATTATATTAATACCAAGGCAATATATACATACATATATCTAGAGATTATGTTAACCAGAAGTCAAAGGGTGGAAGGGGAACTGTCTATTATATTAGCAGACAGGAGAAAGAATAATGTAAAAGCAGGGTCCTAAAACATGTGGTGTAATAATAATTTTAAGATAATATATAACTAGAGAATAAAATAACCACACTGGAGTCAGAGGGAATGTTTATAGGTTTATTATAAACAATCTTAGTAATCAGAGAGAGTAAACAGGGGACCCAGGGCCAGAAAGGTCAGGAGAATGGAGCTGTTCCAGACACGTAATGAGCTCATGGGTGATATGAAGTAGCTGGAAGCGGCATAGCTCGCCATGACATCAGTGGGCACTGGCCTTGGGTAGGGAGAAGGACGAGGATGGTGAGGTAAGGACCTGATGGGACGACCAGGATGAGCTGGCTGACCTCGAGGTGAAGGATCTGAGGGGAGATAAGGGGAGTTAGAGGAGTTAGAGGAACGGGTGCTTGAGATATGTGTCAGCAAGGACAGGCTGAGATCATAGCTGAGATCATAGCATGAGATCATAACATGAGATCATAACAAAATTCAAGCATTTAGCAGGTTAGAGGAGTCATCAAAGAACTCCATTTTTGTTTCTGTGTACACAAGCAACATTATAGCAGCGATAGCTTAACAATAGTGACAACAGTATAGCAGTAATAGTTTAGCAATAGTGACAATATAAGATGACAAATAGATAAGAGCTTTCTTTTAACATAATAACTTTTGACATAAACCAGACTCATAGAGTGATTTATAATCATTAAAAATCATGTATAGAAGAAAATAGCAAAAAGGAAACTTACTCATTGTAGTTGAATGAAGGATTAATCCTCAGGACATCTGTCATAAAAGACTGAGAGGCAAATGTAACATTGACCAGTAAAGCTCTTTTGAGCACATTTTTAATAACAATAACAAAATTGTTATTTAGAATGAAGACGACCTTGGTTCCCAGACCTTAGCTCATAACTGTTATATAGAACAAAGAAGACCCAGGGTCGCAGGCCTGAGCTCCCAGACCTGGGCCCCGGGGAACTAAGGGGAGGAAAATCCATAAATGGGCATATGGGCAAAAGGTGATGGAAAACAAGGGGATTGTAGGGAACAGGACGTTACAAAAACATATGAGGTAATTCCGGTAAATGAGGTAATTATGATAAGGTGATATGATGAAAAACATATTGAGAACGGGCCTGTGAGGTGGGGAACCAATGAGGAGGCACCTAGAAGCGCCAGGGTATATATAGAGGAGAATTATTGGGCCCAAATTGGTATGTGTAAAAAAAACCTGTTACTTTGCAGGACCGTCCTGAGGGTTTTTGTTTTTGTTTTTGCATGCCGAGGCTCTTCATGCTCTTCATTTTTTTTGGGTTTTTGGGATTTCTTTTGTTACTTTTGTTACTCGGCAATTTCTCTTAGAGAATTGTTGGCTAATTGACCACAATAAAGAAGTTTGCTCATTCTCATCCAGGTCTGAGGAGCTTTCTCATTGTTTAATTTGTATTGATGTTAGTGCTATCAGTAAATTAAGTAATTAAAAATTATAAAGTATATAAGTATAATTCACCCTGCGATGTGTCGACTTGGAGAAGGGCTCTAAGTTCCGACAACTGTCACCAAATTCAGATCACACATCACTGATGTCCTGATAGTTGTACTACAACATTTATTTTTGGAAAATGTGTTGTTGTTTTTTGTTTGTTTTTTTATGATGGGGTAGATTTGCTTCCTTGTCGTAGCTTTGGAAATTAATCCACACTTTAGACTTTTTTTTAGACATGTTTTACACAAAGCGTACCTCAGCACAGCAGCGCGAGTGACTGATTTCTGTGGTAAGCTGCGTTAATTTGGTTGCGTGACTGTAAAACAATTAATATTCATGAGGTAAGACATGGCTATTTAAAGTGACCGCTCACAGCGCTTTGCCCGTCATCTTATCGGAACCGCGTTTGGAACCGAAACTAAAAAATTTTGCGCAGTTCCTTTTAAAAAACAGAAGCGGTTCTGAATAAGAACCGGTTCTTTGTTCCCAACCCTAGTGCCAACCAAACTAGCGAATGCACTGGTCTGCAGATCTGCATGAAAAATGCCTAATGTTGAGCCTCCACCTTTCATGTAGAACCAGTACCATTAAGAGCCCTGAGCCCAAGGTAACCGTTAAATACCCACTGAATACTAGGACCTGTTAGATGATTTTAACAAAGAGAAATCCCCCAGTTACCACCACACCAGGATGGTGCTACAGAACTATTAACCAAGAACTCACCTCCTACGAGGTTGTTGCACTTGTGATTTTGGGTTAATTTCTTCATCACAAAGTCCTCATCCATATCAGTTTGAACCAACAGAAATCAGATGCTCATGTTTTCATCAAAATAAACTTTTTGAAATATATATGTAAACATATTTTGAGTTCTTTTTTTAATGAATTAATATTAGTCATGAGCAAGATGATGAACAATATCACATTTAAATTTGTAAAATGTAACTACATTCTTATTTAAGATATATTTAAGAAATAATCTATGTAGCACAAACCAATCTGTCAAGAACACAGATTTTTACCATTCATGAGGCTTTTTTTTTTTTTTTTTTTTTAGAAGTGCAGTGTGCTATGAAGTGTCATGTAATTCACACGATAACTCGCAGAGACATGTCTCCCCACTGGCCACCGATCACAAGGTGCAGAGGTGCAGTGTTTTATGAAATGTCATGTAATGCACAGATGATAACTCGCAGAGACACGTCTGCCCGGTGGCTACCGATCACAAAAGCTGTTCTTGGAACATCATGAAGAGTTTGGTAACTTTGTTCAGGAAATGTTATCAATTTTTAGGAACTAACAGACTAATTCCAGCTCATTTGTTCATTATCAAGCTGGAGCGGTATGTGTGTGTTTGTTTATAAAAAATGTGTGGCAGGTTAGATGAGGGGATGGGTCTGTTTGGCAGCCAGGTTTTGGTGAACTGCGTGTGCTGGGCTGGGTGGTGCAGGTAGATACTGTATGCTAAGACTTGTGCTGCAGGTAGGCGTGATAGTATCGGGTGGTTGGTATGCAGTTAGGTGGGTGGGTTGAATAAATCTTTCAAGCACAAAGGGCACCAAAATGTGTAAAACAACATGCAGCTCATTTTTCAGATTTAATTGTGTGACAAGGTCAACCCCCTGATGGGTCAGACACCCTACAAACTCGCCAGTGAAATATAATAATTGTATCAAGGCTGACAGCTGTATGTTTTGTTGAACTGAGTATTGTAATTTTTTTATTTTTACTGGTATTATTTTTTTTAGCATCATTATTTTTATAATTTTAATGTCTGCATTATGGCCATTCATAAGGACCGCTATTCATAAGATCATGGACTAAGAGTACCATCAGTCTAAAACTGTTTGGGGAGATAATATAGCAAGAAAAGCACAGACAACACCATGTAAAAATGAATTGCTAATTTAATTTTGTACAGAGTTAGTGTGTAGATGTTTTGGTGGAGTAAGAATTACAATTAGAATCTGGCTCAAAATATTTCAGTCAGTAATTGAACCCATTGCTTTGTACAAAGGTGAAATCCTGCATGCAGAGTTTTGCAAAAACAGGTACAAAGAAAAGCCCCAAACTCTGCAAGCAGAGCTGAATTAGCCAATATCCTCTACTGTTAAGTGTCCAAAAACAAGCCATTATTTTGAATTACTTCAAAAAAAACTGACCCCAATACTTCTGTAATAAAGCCCTGAAGTACCAAGAACTGAATGTTGAAAGATCCCCTTTCTGCCATTTTATCCTGAGACTTACTGACCCATCTAGTCCTAAACTAAACTTTAAACCTGTCTGGCTCTAAATTGACAATACACTGTGGCAATGTACATCACCACAGTAACCAAACCAACAATGTGGAAGACCCTGACAAAATACAGCCTGGGTGAGGACAAGAGGAGAGCTGACAAACACAAACTTGCAGCTCTAGAGACAAGATACTATGTTCCAATTGTGACCTCTGAGCAGTAGAGAGAGCTGCATTTCCTAACCCAATGCAATAAATATATACTACTTCCAGTCATTACGAGACATCATCTCTGGGTTTTAGAGCTAGTGTAGAATACTCTATAACAGAGGTATTCAACTAAAATTGAAAGAGGTCCAGTAAGAGAAAATTTCTTGAAGCAAAGGTCCAGAAGATCATAATGTCTAACTAGTTAGTGTGATAAATATTTATGTAACCTAGTAGTTGTATCAACATCTGCAAGCAATACCTGACTGTCAAATCAAATAAATGCAGTACAATTCAAAAAATATTCAAAAAATATTTTTGACAATATTTATTGTCACATAACATAGAACTGAACATATCATCATGATCATGTATAACTAGATATGTATAATGTTCTCTCATTAAATGAATAAAAATAGGGCTACATTTCAAAATAAGAGAAAATAAATAAAATGTGAACATTGTGTGTTTAAATAAAGTGCTTAACTTTCCCTTTTATACAGTATCTCAGTGAGAGACCTGAGCTCTAGCTTGGCTTGGCAGGATTTTAAACCTGGGCTTGAATGGAGTCAGGGCCGCTCTCATACACATGTGGAGGTGTTCATTAGTGACCCTGGGACCATATTTAGTTTTGATTATGTTCATTGTAGAGAAAGCTGCCTTGCAGTTGTATGTAGAGCCAAACATGGTCAGGATGTATAGGGCTACTTTCCTCAGACCTGGGAAAGCTGTCTCATGGACGCTGTTGAGATTTGAGTGGATATATTTGTTCAAAACCTTTATGTTTTGTCTCATAGTGGCATTTCACATTGCCACTTTTAATAAGTGCCACGGTTTCTGAACATATGAGACACACTGGGTTTAGTGCTCCCAGTGGGAAGTGTGAACAGAAATTCTGTCCATTCTGGAGTAAATGTTTTCGCTGTACACTTTTCTTTTTTGGGGGAACGCCATTTGTTCTTTATTCTTTCTTTCTCCATCTCACTCGTGTGTTTCTCTCCCTTTCTCCGTCTCACTTGTCTGTTTCTCTCCCTTTCTCCGTCTCACTCGTCTGCTTCTCTCCCTTTGTTTTCTACATGTATCGCTATCTTTCTTTCATGTGTAACTTTACTCTAATTCTCTCTCATCTTTCTTGCGCTGTTGAGTCGCAGTGTTTACTTCAGGAATGCACAGATTTGTTTGGCTGAGTGGTATCACGTGGGATGGCTTAACTCGTATGCAATTGGTCTGTGCGTTTCCACTACCTTTACCGTAAATATTGCAAAAGCTGTGCTAGATTAAATAGAAGCGCTTGGTCAAGTTTTAAATCATAACCTTTTGTTTTGGTCGTGGGTCCGGGTCCGTATTGGATAGCTTCTGGGTCCGGACCGCGGTCCGCCTGTTAGTGACCTAAGCTCTATAAGATAATCAAACTGTGCTGCTTGAAGAAATAAAAGGAAATATGTGACTGCCACTTCCTCAGGAACAATCAAGCCTCATGTTCCACATGCATATAACATGTATATAGGTCCAATATCTTCATGGCATGGAAGACAATCAGAGCTGGTACAATTTCTGGATGCCTCAGAAAGAGAGAACCAGTGGAGAGGAATTAATGTAGCTGCTGTTCAGAATAATAGCAAGCACTAGATAATAATGTGATCAGATGTATTAGTGGGAAAGTGTGTCTGAGCCCTGAACACCATCAGGAAGACTATTCCAAAATTTGGGAGCTAAATATGAAAACGCTCTACCAAATTTAGTGGACTTAGATATTCTGGGAACTACCAGAAGTCCTGAGTTTTGTGATCTCAGAGAGCGTGAAGGATTGTCATGTGTTAGAAGACTAGTTAGATACATGGGAGCTAAACCATTAAGAGCCTTGTACGTAAGTAGCAGGAGTTTGTAGTCAATTCTAAACTTAACAGGTAGCCAGTGTAGAGATGATAAAATTGGGGTTATATGATCATACTTTCTTGTCCTAGTGAGAACTTTGGCAGCTGCATTTTGGACTAACTGTAGCCTATTTATTAAAGATGCAGGACGACCACCTAGTAATGCATTACAATAGTCCAGTCTGGAGGTCATGGATGCAATTAAGAATAGGTGAATACAAAGAGGAAACAGACATCTGACAAAAAAACATTAACACAAGCACATTATACAAACATACTGCCGGAATGCCCCCTAATGTTCTGACAGAGAATGTCCAAGCATAGTCCTGACACAATACTTTAGTTACCTGTTTTGCCAGTAAAACTGTAAAAACAACAGTCATATTAATAAAGCCCGACTCCATTAAGGTATGAATTGTGGGCAGGGCTTACCCATTTAAATTGAAGGTGAACCAGCCTACTCTTCAGTGTGCTTTAACTCTCTACATTTGAATATATTGTCTTTTGGTAAAGTAGGTTCCTGACTTTTGTATACTATCTGCTTAACTCACTTTGTTCTAGAGTAGTGTGATTTTGAATTTAGTTATATTTTATACCATTGTTGATTTTATAGTGTTGGTCTTTGTTGTTCTCTCAGCTGATCAATCAGGAGTAGTTTCAGTCTCCCTTAAGGTGTGAATTGTAGGCAGGGCTTACCCATTTAAATTGAAGGTTCTCATTTGTAAGTATCTCTCTATCTCACATTGTAACATACAGATGCAGCAGCTCAGAATTGCTGTTTGATTTCTGCATGATCACTGTGTGATTCTGCCAGACATCCACCAGGCGTGCTACAATGGTCTTGTTCCCCCACTCTGACCAATGAAACGTCTCTAAATTAAATGTAAACAAATTTCAGCAGAGAGAGAGAGAGACAGGCCGATCAGACACCGTCTCGCATTGTCATGGATATAAATATCTATAAAAATTCATATTTTTATGATATTTAAAATCCTTGCACGGTCTCTATTGCACTCCCTTGATTTTTCACTTTACACTTTTCATGCTACTGGGAGAAGGATGTGGGAGCAGTGAATACTTTGGGCCAAGCGGTACATCTACAGTACCGGCGCAGAGACACCGTCAGAGTAATGGTGCCGCCTCCGCTGTCTACAGACAGGTAACTAATAAAGCAGGAAACTATCGATAAATATAAGTGTGGTGCCAGCGTCTAGCACATACGTATGATCGCAGTACAACCATGTTATGTTTTTTCCACTGTTTAAGCACTAATACCTGTATGTGAGGGTTTTTTTTTCAGAACGGATTTATTTCCTATTATTATACAAATTAATCTCACAGGTTTCTTGTGCAAATACACCATTAAGTGACATACAAGCGCCTGACTAGTCTATTGTGTCCAGTCCGATTGCATTAACATACCTATAGATGTAGAAGGTTTGAATCGCAGATCTGCGGTAATGCTCATTCCTATGGGGGATGTTGTGAACATCATTGTCAAGACCCAAATGTGCGAATCGTCAGTCTGGATAGAACAGGCTTCTGCTGCTGCAAATCTGAGCATTGTAGTCATACCAGTACACTATAAACCCTCTGCTCGGTTTTGTAATATCATTTATGGTCTTTGATCTTAAAACTTTTTTACATTTCTGTAAGAATTAAGTCAGCTACCATTTACTTGATGACTGCATTTTCAATACTTATTTAATTACTCTTTATTTTGAAATTCAACTATTTCTACTTGTATTTCATCTCAGGTGTTTTCAGCTATAGTTTTAATGCATCAGACACTTCCAGCTATTCTTACTGTTTCAGCTACTTTCGAAATGCTCTACTATTATCAGCAATTCTTGAAGAATTCATTCAGCATTCCAGCTTTCACAGGGCTCAGAGACACATCGTGCAGCCACTGTGAGCCAATACACAAATTCCAAGGGGCCATTAAGTCACAGACAAATGCCTGGCTTGTCTATTGTATCAATGCCAGGCCATTAACATGTAGATGTAACGATCATAACATCTACAATGTAGTGATGGGAACTATTCATTGACTGAGCCACATCTTTCTACAATACATGTAGAAAGTCACAGTGCTGGGAAATGAGTCTGTCAAATTGATGTGGTGACTTAAAATCAAGACAAATGAAAGTAACTTTTGAACACAACAGCCAACCACAATATAATATTGACAGTATGAACACGTATATTTATATGTGGGTCCCCACAGCACACATGTGATGTGTCTTTACATTGTCACCATACACACTATGCACATGACACAATTTACAGAAATGCAAACATTTATAGGTAGAAATGAAGAAGGTGCATATGTGGGCATCTACACAGTATATGAGGGACATGGTATCACAGTGTGGTCCCTGCGAATGGTCATTTGTACAGACCACGCTGTGATGTAATTCACATGTTAGTCTTGCCATCATCAGATGGCTGCAGATCTGGCTGCTTCTTCCTCTTTCTTTTCCCCCAGTAACAACCTGGAAAAAAGAGGATGATGATTAGTGTGTTTTATTGCTGATCCCAAGACACAAACAACATACATTCATAAACGTACTCCACTGTACACATGCTCAGAGACACTTACCTGGCGTGCAGGCGCACAAGGTGACATCCTGTCCTGGATCCCTCACTGTACAGCAGCTGGGTCCTTGGTACATGTTCCGTTCACAGTAGAACAGTAGAAGGAGGATGGTGAGAACATTGCTGATAACACCCAGCTCTGCTCCCCTAGTAAGCATAACAAAGGGGTGTTCTCTCCCTCACGTCTCACAGACAGATACTGTACTTCAATCTGCAAACTCTGGTATTCACCGTCTGCATATCTGAGGATTCCTATTACATATACATTTACAGCATTTGGCAGACAGCCTTATCCATAGCAACGTACATAAGTGCTTGAATCTCTAACATTGAATCATTAATGCTGGCACACTAGGTTACATACTTAAGATACCATGAGTTTAAAATATTTGTTCAGAGTTACAGTGAAGAAGTGTCAAAGGTTTTTTTTTTGTTTTTGTTTTTATAATGCAAAAGATAAGGAAAGAAGTGCTAGTTGAAGTGTTTCCTGAATAAGTGGGTCTTCAACCGCCGCTTGAAAATAGCCAGTGACTCAGCTGTCCGGACCTCTAGGGGAAGTTCATTCCACCACCTTGGTGCCAGAACAGTGAAGAGTCTTGTGGTATACTTGCCTCTTACCCTGAGAGATAGTGGAATCAGTCGAGCAGTGCTGGTAGATCGGAGGGTGCAGGGTGCAGTCCGAGGAGTGATGAGGGCACCGTTTGTGTCGTCAAAATCTCCTACAATTAATGCTTTATCAAAGTTAGCCAATAGGTCTGAAGGAAATCTGCGAATTCTCTAAGAAAATTGGTATAGGGCCCTGGGGGTCTGTACACAGTCGATAGCGCAAGAGACATCAGGGATTTTTTCGTGTGCAAGTGTAACATTAAGAAAAAGCACTTCAAAAGAATTAAATCTATACTGGGTTCTCTGGGTAACAGTACAGAAATCACTAAAGATAGTGGCCACAACACCTCGGTATCGGAACGCTCACCAGGAGGGTGTACCAGTGGATGGAGTGCTGGAGAATCTCGCCACGACAGTCAAGACAGAAAGGGGATAAAGACACCAGAGAACAGAAAATCCTCGCTGGTACGTTGGAAGCAATCCGGACATGATGATCCTTGCCGTGGGCGCTGTGCTGCGAACTGTCTCCACCAGAGTGTTGAAGTCCCTCTTCAGGATCTCCGACTGCCTCAGGCTGGTGCCGTTCGAGCCGGCATGAAGAACCACAGCTCCAGTGTTTCTGCTCCCAACCCTAGGTACTTGTGCAGCGACATCAAGAACACGAGCCGCAGGTAAGCAGTGAGTGCGAGCCTTACCTTTAGCCACAGTAACACGGACGTGGCGGACGATGGAGTCTCAATGATCACAGCATCACAGTCCGTCTCGCGGAGGGGGCCGAAGCGGTTCCGAGTGGGGATCTCGAAGACCGGCGGCGGTGGAGGTGTCGGAACTTAGAGTCCGTCTCCAAGCTGACATATCACAAGGGTGATGTATACTTATAACTATAACTGTTTTGTCATCTACTGTAGCCAAATCCTTCTAAATACACTATAATTAATATTGATGAAATAGTGAGAAAACTCCTCAGACCTGGATGAGAATGAGCAAAAACTTCTTTATTGCAGTCAGTCAATCATCCATTCCATTGAACTCAAGGCAAACAAAAATGCCTAAGTCAAAAAGAACAAATGAAAAACACAAAAGAGCATTCACAGGTAACCAAGAATAACTCCTTTGCAAAACAAAGTATCAAAAGAATAAAAGAGCTGCAGCTTTCAAAAGATAGCTTCGCTGTCCAAAAGAACTATTCTCCCCACGAAAAAGAACTGTGCTGTCCAGTGAAATTTCCCCTCAATATATACCCTGGCACCTCTAGGCGCCTCCTCTCTTAATCTGCATACTTTCAGGCAATTTCCCATTATTTCTCAGAGTTGTTTCTGAAGCCCCGCCTGATCATTAACATGCTTCTTCTGAAATCCCCTTATTTCCCCGAATTACCTCATACGCCTCCTCAGTGACCTAATATCCTGTCTTTTTTTGAATTCCCCTTATTTCCCAGAATCATCAGCTGATGCTTACTCATATGCCCATGTATGGGTTTTCCTCTTTTCTTAATTTCCTATTATTTTCGGCTTTTTTCGTCACTTATATTAAAAAAATATGCTCAAGAGAGCTCTACTTCCTGGTTGGTATCACATTTGTCGTTCAGCCTTTCATGACGCACGCTTCGTGGGTTAATCCTCTGTTTCAGCTACAATGAGTAAGTTTTTCTCATTTCTCTCATTATTATTTTACTTTACTGATTATATGTTAACGATTATATGTTAGTTATATGAGATTAACTTTGTCATAAGTTCTTACTTCTACTTGATTATATTATATTGCTACTGTTGCTAAGCTTTATTGCTGTGATGCTACTTTGTATGTTATGTTAGAATCCTTAATGTTGACTCTTTTAAGCTTTGCTGACCTTTTGAACTTTATTATGATCTCAGCCTGGCCTTCAGACTGGGCTTGCTTATTGCATACTTTAAGCTTCAGTTCCTCTATTTCTATTGAAGGCTACTCCCTTTTCCCCTTAGGTTCTCAACCTCAGGGTCAGCCAATTCGTCCTGGTCACACCATTTGGATTTCTCGGCCTACTCCCTATAGGAGGCCAGTTCTTGCTGAAGTGTTAGCCAATTTCCGTCGCTATCACCTGAGTCATCTGTCTCATGAGCTCTGCTCCTTCCTGGAACGACTGTGTTCCCCTACACTCCCTGAGCAGCCTCTCACGCCTTTTCACATTGTGCAATCGCCTATGACTCGGTCTTTCTCGACTCAGACACTCCTGCCTCCTGTCCTGGTGGACCAAAGGACACAAACAGATGGTTGTCCTCATGCTGAACCCTGCTGCCCTAGGCTGACAACTCCTGCCTCCCCTCCTTGTACCCCCCTTCGCCTATATTCGCCCTCTCTCTCCCACTTTGGCTTCTTCTCCCTCTAATTCTGAGCCTGGCTCCCCAGGTTTTGTCCCTTCTTCCCCCTCTCCTAGGCCTGGGTCTCCAGACTACACTCCTACTTCTCCCAGGCCTTATAGTTCTGGGTCTCACTATTATTATTAAGTTTATTTGTAATAAACTCCTTCTTTCCTTTTTATACCTTCTGAGTCCTGTGTGGTTTATTTATGCATTAGTTATATATCACTTTACTCTTATTATGACATCTGAGATCTATTCTCATGTATCTTATGATACCAATCATAATACTCTTAAAGTATGGTCCCCACTTCTTTGGGGCACTTCTATAATGTAAGATTTTGCACAACATCGATTTTTCACAACATCAGAGGGGGAGAGGTCCTCGACTGGGGCCCAGCATGCGTCCTCTGCTGCTGCATCCAGGATCCGCGGTGCCCTGGCACCGGAGTGACCAGCGCCTGGGAAGGCCACTTCCTGGATGCGTTGGGCCTGGACAGAGAAACAACCGGGGTAGAGGTGGAGGGAGTAGCAATTACACGCCGGGAGTTTACCTGAGACAGGTGAGCGACCGACCGGGGAGCTTCCAGCGTGGCTTTCCACTCCCGCAACTTGGCCTGCTTCACATGTAGGTTGCGGATCTGCTTCTCCTAGTTATGCTAGCCGGCTAGAAGCGGACACTGGGAAAACAAATAAATAGGATGTAGCGATATCAAAACGTATATCGAGCGATTATTCTACGTTTAAGATGCTATTGCCGATGTGTTCGCCCTTTTTAAAAAGTAAGGAGTCAAAGTGTAATGTGTACTAGCGGAAACCGGGCTAACAGGCTAGTGATGCTAACCAGCTAGCAGCAGGTGTAACTGATGTAAAAAGGGAACTCGTTAATTTAACCTGACCTGTGTCTATTACCTGTATTATATTTTCTTTTTTTTCTTTTTTCTTAGTGAACTCCACAAAATTTTGTCTTTAATTATTATTCATAGGATCTAATTTTAAAGTGGCAGAACTTTTCCTTGGGAATTTGTTTGGGGAAAGGATGTTATTGGTGGGACACTTTGGTGGGGCTTCCTCTGTGCGTCATGCTTTTGCCTCAGTCCGTCTTACGTATGAGGCAGATGACGCATGTCCTTCTCGCTTCTCCCTTCAATATACAACTGTGTGTGTACCGGTGAATGAGAAGTTGACGCCCCATGTCTCCACTTTTATTTCTTTTCTTACAGTAAAAAGAGCTGAGTTCCATTGAGTGGTCGTGTGGTCATTGTGTGTGAGAGAGAGACCGGTCCAGACAAGTCACATAATTTGGTGCCGTGACCCGGATGGGCCAGATCTGCTGTAGCCGATTGCTGGGGTTTGACAACACGAGAACACAACGCTTCTGCAACCGACCGATGAAGGATCTTCATCGTTGATGTTTTAGTGGTGCCGTCTGGACATTGAATTGAACTGAGTAACTAAACTATTTATTCACATCACGCACACATTGAATTCTACACTTTGTGCACTTTGAACTGTTCTCAGTTTTTGTTTTTTTCCCATGTCTGGTAAAGAACACAGTAATTGTGAAGTAACTTAAGTTTCTCTTTTGTGAACTTCTCTCTGTTATTTGAAATTAACATCATGGCCGAAGGGGTTTGAATGAAGATTTAGTCACGCCACAAATTGGCAGGGGGCATGGGTTGTTTGGGGTATCCGAGCGGCAAACCATGTATCTTGTGTCCATGTACCATGTATCTTATGTCGTCGGCAAACCATGTATCTTGTTCTATGAATCCGTGACTGACCCGACCCTGCTGAATAATGAATCGAGTGAGCCAAATTCTTCCACCCCTGCCAATGCTGGTCCTGACAATGTTACGCAGCAACTACGTGACCTCATTGGTGAGCTTGGAAGCCAGAAAGGTGACTCCATTGTCACACGATTGTCGACAGACCAGACATTGCCTGGTTTCATTCCATCGTTTGAGCAGCAACCCTCGAACACATTACCCCTGTATACGAGCCTTGATCTGTCCAAACTAAACCTCGTGGTCAAAGCCGACATTAAAGAACTGCAAATGTTCAGAGGGGATGGTGGCGACAAATGGTCCATCCTAGAGTGGATTGAACAAATGAATATGTATTTGTCCAAAAGGGGTTGCAGCAAAGTCGATGGGGTGGAGGAAATACTGAACGGTTTCTGTGGCCAAGAGCATCGTCAAGGTTAAGCTAAAAAATAGCCCGGTTGCTGTACTTAGCCCTGAAGAGGTCTACGGAGTACTGCAGCGCTACTTTAGTGAGAGCCCTGGCTCGTGCCAGCCGCTAGCCGATTTTTATGCAACCCAGCCGAAGCTTAATGAGCACCCTGTTGACTATTGGGTAGGATTGAATGTGGCGGCCGAGCTAGCAGATGTTCACCTGCAAAGATGTGGTAGCAAGATGGCAAATATGAGCTCTGAGATTGCAATGATGTTCATCAGGAATTGTCCCAATCCTGATCTTTCCAACGTCTTTAGGTGTAAGCCCATAAGCAAAGGGTCGGCTGAGGAGGTCCAAGAGGCCATCGACGAGCATGAGCGAGACTTTAAGTCACAGTCGCTTTTATCTGTGCCAGAAGTCGCAGTAAATCAGGCTGTTGTTGCCGAAAAGCCCGTCAGCTCGCAGGTAGCATTAGGACACGAAAGTGTAGGTGTACCCTCCGCAGCCTGCACTGGAAGTCCACACCCTAAAACAAGCGAAGCTGCAGAATCAGGCACTTTAGAGCGTGTGTTGAAGATGCTAGAAAAGGTGTTAGAGCACACAATCCCTCCGGTTTCAGAACCAAAGCCTCGTATGTCATCGTGGTATTGAGCATCCCTCGGTGTGGGAACCGATCTCATTCAACCCGTTCACACTGCATGAGAGAAAGAAGATGCCTTGATTGTCTAGAGGTTGGACATCAACGTAAGCAGAGTCGCAGGTCTGTTGGCGAGGGTGTGGGCCAGAATGGTGAAAGTCAGGGAAACTAGACCACTCACACGGGGGAGAGGGCAGTGTGAGTGTTGAGAGTCAGCCTCTTACCAGTGAAGATGATCTGATGGTCATCTATAGCAACCATTGTCGGGTTGAGTCAGGTGGCAGTGTCGTTTTGTTCCAAAACATTGCGAAGCTAGAAAAAGCTGATAGTTTGTTTTATACCGTTGTGTTGGTGAATGATACGGTCGCTTGCCGAGGCTTGTTAGACACTGGTTCTATGGCATGTACCATTAATGAAGAAACTGAGCGCAGGCTACTGGATACATGCGGGAGTCTTGAGTCTGTGCAACCCCATGCCGATGTTTTACTTGTAGGGTGTGGCGGTGTTCGGGTCAAGCCCAAGTGTATCCACCGGCTAAAGATGTGTGTATGGGTTTTCAGTCGTGGTGCCTACCTTAGTTGTACCAGGCCAAAAAGACCAGTTGATTGTTGGTACTAATGTCATCAAGTATATTCTCAGTCAACTCAAGCAGTCTGAAAGTTATTGGCACGTTTTGAACAGCCCAACTCAAGAGGAGAACCAGAGATTCAGAGGTTTTTGTGTATGCTGTCTGGGCATGACAGATGGGAAGGTGGTAACATCCCAAACGTTGTCAGTACCCCTAAGCTCACTCAAGCCGTCACGCTTCTACCTCAGCAGGAGCACCTTGTGTGTTGTAGATTCCCGACCAGTTCCATAATCTCTGTGGGTAGTGCCGTGTTAGTTGAACCACCCAGGGCACAAACTCATAAAAAAGATGTTCTTGTCGGGTGTGTTATAGCCACATTGCCTGGAGACAGATGGGTGCCGATCAAGTTGATTAACCCATCTGATACACCGGTAACTTTGAGACGTAACACTAAAATAGCAGATGTATCTCCCGTTCTAGCAGTTGAAGACCTGGACATGCAGCCCAAACGTGGCGATGGGGGCACTGTGAACGTGCAAAGCCAAATTGTCTCCTCTAGCGTGGACGCTGGGGTTAGCTCTCAAATTGGTATTCGCGACGCACTGCAGAAGCTTGGTCTTAGTGATCTTGACATTGAGTCCTGCGAGGTGACTCCGTATTGGAAAGACCAGCTTCTGCAGTTGATTCAGAAGCATCAAGATGTGTTTTCTAAACATAAGCTAGACTGTGGTAAGGCCAAGGAGTTTGTCCACAGGATTCACCTGTCTGATGATCAGTCGTTTAGACTTCCGTATCGGCACGTTCCTCTGGCTCAGTATCAGACACTGAGAAAAGTGCTCTCAGAGATGTAAGAGCAGGAGATAATCCGGAAGTCTTGTAGTGAATGGGTGTCTCTGTTGGTCCTGGTATGGAAGAAAAGTGGTGATCTTCGCGTTTGCGTTGATTACCGCTGGCTTAATGCCCGGACCATCAAGGACGCCCACCTCTTACCTCACCAAGCAGACTGCTTGGCAGCCTTGGGCGGAAATACAGTCTTTAGTGTGATGGATCTCACCTCAGGCTTTTATAATATTGCAATGGCAGAGGAGGGCAAAAAGCTTACTGCCTTTACAACGCCAATGGGTCTTTTTGAGTTTAATTGCTTACCACAGGGGTTGCGCAATAGTCCTGCCAGTTTTATGCACCTAATGACAAACATCTTTGGTGATCAGAGTTTCTTGACGTTGCTCTGCTATCTGGATGACCTACTTGTGTATGCCCCAAATGAGAGCGAGGCAATTAAGAGGCTTGAGTTGGTGTTCAGTAGGCTCAGAGAGCATGGGTTAAAGTTAGCACCTAAAAAGTGTCATTTCCTTAGGAGGAGCGTGCGGTTTTTGGGGCATGTCATTGACAGTTCAGGGGTAGCGACAGACCCAGATAAGGTTAGTGTTATTGGAGCAGTGACCCACTAGAGAGCGTGAAAACATCCAGCCCAATGAAGCAAGTGTGCATTGATTTTTGGACAGCAGAAAACTTGAAAGGCCATAATGTGGACGTGCTGGTTGTGACTGACCATTTTTCTCAGATGGCTCACGCTTTCCCGTGTCGTGACCAGTCTGCAAGGCAGGTAGCGCGATAATTGTGGGATCATTATGTCTGCGTGTACGGTTTTCCTTACAGGATCCACTCGGATCAGGGGGCCAACTTTGAGAGGTGTAAAAAAGTCGCAAACAACTGCTTATCATCCCATGGGAAATGGAAGTGTCGAATGGTTTAACAGAACCTTGGGCAACATGATCAGAGCACTCCCGCCAAGGTCTAAAGAAAAGTGGTCACAAATGCTTCAGACCCTTACCTTTGCATATAACTGTACCGTGCACGAATCTACTGGCTACGCTCCTTTTTTCTTTTTGGCAGGATCCCAAAACTACCCGTGGATGTGATGTTCAGCAACATTGAGAGGGACTGTGACATTGTTGATTATGACAAATATGTAAAGAGGTTAAAAGATGACCTGAAAGAGGCGCTTACTGTTGCTCAGAGGAACATAGATGCAAGTCAACAACGCCAAACTGAGTTGTACAATCAAAAGACAAAGGGTTGTAACATTGAGTTGGGTGATCAAGTTCTGCTAGCTAACAAAGGTGAATGTGGGAAGAGAAAATTAGCTGACAGGTGGGAGTCCACACCTTATAGGGCAGTTATAAGCGGTTAACCCTCAGTGCCACGTTTATCGCATATGTAACACCAACACGGGTCAGGAGAAGACTGTTCACCAAAATTTGTTGTTACAAGCAAATTTACTGCCACTTGAGTTAAGAGAACCTGAGTTATCCAAGTACAGTGGTGGATCTGTCCTTAGCAGCAGAAGTGTGTCTATGGATAATGTTGCTCCTGCATCTGAGTTGTGTTCTTTGTCTGATCGGGTTGCTAGTTGGGTGGAAAGGACCACAGCTTCTGATGATCTTCATGGGTTGTCCTGCAGTGCCGATAGTGCTGCGTCTTTGGACGTAGTCCCCGAGTCATTAAAACAGGAACAATCTGGGTCACAAGATGATCAGGCCAAGGAGAGCAACAATGCAGTCAACTCAGATGAAAGTTGTGATTCTGGCAGTTTACTTTCTGAGACAGTCCATGAGAATCGTTACATTTCACCGTCTGGAGTTGTTGAACCACCTCCTAGCCAAAGGGGAATGGGAGGTCAGACCAGAGCGGGTAGAATGGTGAAACCCATTAACAGGTTGATAGAGAACATGACTCAATCTATCAAGACTCTAAACCAAGTCGGTGTGGTTGTAAGATCTTTATTGAAATAAAAATGTGCGGGGTTAGAGTTTTATTTTTTTTCTATCATTCTGAGTTTTAGAGTTAAACATCAGTGAGTTATTGTATCTCAATACATTGTTGTTCCAGATTGGAGATGAAGTTTTATCTAAGATGAACGGTGTTTAGGGCACCTTTTGCGGGTGATGACATTAGGCCTGATCAACCTGATGTTGTAATGAGTCTGTGTTTTGCCCTGTTTCTGTCTGCCGTGCTGTTAATTGTTTGCTCCGCCCACTCATTGGTTACCATGGACACTATTGCACTCTATCTCCCCCCCAGGTGTATCATGTTAGTCACTGATTGTCTCTGCTTGGTGATTGGTTCCTGCTTGTTATATCTACCCGGTTTGTTCACATCCCTGGTGTTGGTCGTTGTTGTATGTTGGTGTTGATGTTCCCGTCTCCTGTGTGCTCTGTATTCTGCTCTGTTTTGCCTGCCTGTTTGTTTGCCTGTTTCTTGTCTTGGTTTAGTGTAAAAAGTCTAAGTCTAAAACTGCACTTGGATCCTCATTCGCCTTTGTCCTGCATCACAACAGAACGACCAACCACAGATGGATCCAGCAGAAATCTTGTTTTGTTTATGTCAGGGGGATTCCCCAATTGAGGAATATACGGAGGTATTCCTGGACCTGTGTAACCAGGTGGACTTTGGGGAAAAGGCCCTTAAGGACATGTTCCGGCATGGATTGCAGGACTCGGTACGCTATCTAATGCCTTTGGGCCGAGAGATGGGGTCTTTCATGGACCTTGTCAATTTAGCACTGCTCCTGGGCGGGTCCTCTCTAACCATGAGCAGGGTAGAGACGGACACCGGCCCTAAATATTTTTTTTTGGGGGGGGGCTGTAGGCATCGGGGTCCGTGGGCTACAGAGCCAAACCAGCCACGGACGCCCGAATGCACTACAATAACTCTGCCCAGCCCAGTCCCGTGTACGCCTGTGACCGAGCCTGTCCACAGGGATGCTGGACCGGTAAGTTCAGTTAAGGCCCATGCGAACCGGCTGATCTCCAACCTGGCGGATGGTGTTGGTTCGGGCGGCCGGCATCCCTGAGCCACCTGCTTCACCAGCCGAACCGACCGGGTCGACGGAACCGACCGGGTCGACGGAACCGACCGGGTCGACGGAACCAGCCAAACCGACCGGGTCGACGGAACCGACCGGGTCGACGGAACCGACCGAGCCGACAGGGTCGCCAGAACCAGCCGAGCCGACAGGGTCGCCAGAACCAGCCGAGCCGACCAGGTCGCCGGAACCGACCGGGTCGCCGGAACCAGCCGAAGCGACCGGGTCGACGGAACCAGCCGGGCCGACCAGGTCGCCGGAGCCAGCCGGGCCGACCGGGTCGCCAGAGCCAGCCGGGTCGACCGAGCCAGACGGACCGAACGGGTCGACGGAACCGACCGGGTTTTTGGAGCCTACCAGATCGATCGCGTCGGTCGGGTCACCCAGAATGACGGAGTCAGGTAACTCCGCGAGTATGGTTGCGCCCAAGCCCCGTAGACTCTCTGCCCTGCCTGAAGGGCTTGGTTCCGAACTCTCTGCCTTGTCCGGGACGGATTACGGTGAACTCTCTGCCTGGTCAAAAATGACCGCGTTCGAACTGCCCCACCTATCTGCTCTGTCTGTCCCTAGTTTTGTCTCCCTGTCTCTGTCAGTCTCTCCCTCTCCTGTCCCTACTTATAGGTCCGGAGCACCTCCAGCACCACCCTGGCCACCAACTCTGTTATGGTCTCTGGCTCGGCCTGCAGCACCACCTGGTCTTCTGTCCTGCTTTGGCCTCCTGCTCTGCCGGCTCCGCCCTGGCCTCCTGCTCCGCCGGCTCCGCCCCGGCCTCCTGCTCCGCCGGCTCCGCCTTGGCCTCCTGCTCTGCCGGCTCCGCTCTGGCCTTCGGCTCCGCCCTGGCCTCCTGCTCTGCCGGCTCCGCCCTGGCCTCCTGCTCTGCCGGCTCCGCCCTGGCCTCCTGTTCTGCCGGCTCCGCCCTGGCCTTCGGCTCCGCCCGGGCCACCTGCTCTGCCGGCTCCGCCCAGGCCACCTGCTCTGCCGGCTCCGCCCTGGCCACCTGCTCGGCCGGCTCCACCACAACACGAACTCGACCTGTCCTCCCGCTCTGTTGCGCCTCCGCTCCATCCTCCTGGACTAGTCTTCTGCGGCCTGGGGACCGTCTGGAAGCCGCTTGTGGGGGGGGGGGTTCTGTAATGAGTCTGTGTTTTGCCCTGTTTCTGTCTGCTGTCTGCCGTGCTGTTAATTGTTTGCTCCGCCCACTCATTGGTTACCATGGACACTATTGCACTCTATCTCCCCCCCAGGTGTATCATGTTAGTCACTGATTGTCTCTGCTTGGTGATTGGTTCCTGCTTGCTATATCTACCAGGTTTGTTCACTTCCCTGGTGTTGGTCGTTGTTGTATGTTGGTGTTGATGTTCCCGTCTCCTGTGTGCTCTGTATTCTGCTCTGTTTTGCCTGCCTGTTTGTTTGCCTGTTTCTTGTCTTGGTTTAGTAAAAGTCTAAAACTGCACTTGGATCCTCATTCGCCTTTGTCCTGCATCGCGACAGATGTACTCACCTTTCCCTGCAAGTCGAAAACATATTTCGTTGCACAATGTTCTGGACGATTTGGTCTAATGCATGTTCGATCCCTGTAATAGCAAATTTTGTGAAGTTCAGGGGGGGAGGATGTAACTGATGTAAAAAGGGAACTCGTTATTTTAACCTGACCTGTGTCTATTTCCTGTATTATATTTTCTTTTTTTTTCTTTTTTCTTAGTGAACTCCACAAAATTTTGTCTTTAATTATTATTCATAGGATCTAATTTTAAAATAGCGGAACTTTTCCTTGGGAATTTGTTTGGGGAGGGGATGTTATTGATGGGACACTTCGGTGGGGCTTCCTCTGTGCGCCATGCAGTCGCCTCAGTCTGTCTTACGTATGAGGCCAATGACGCATGTCCTTCTCGCTTCTCCCTTCAATATACAACTGTGTGTGTACCGGTGAAGCTGACGCCCCGTGTCTCCACTTTTATTTCTTTTCTTACAGTAAAAAGAGCTGAGTTCCATTGAGTGGTCATGTGGTCATTGTGTGTGTGAGAGTGACCGGTCGGAACACGTCACACAGGCGCTGGGAAAACAAATAAATAAAGATATTAAAAAGTAAGGAGTTAAAGTATAAACTCAAGATAAATCGAAATTTAATAAAAATACTCAGCCAAGCAAAGAAATGCGACGCGGCAAACAATTCAAACACCGCGTTTATGTGACCATAGATGTTACAATCTAACCGCAACACAACCATACGTGCCAATCCGGTGGCTAAGGCTGTCGGCGAGCCCCCACTGTCGTCCTTAATGCAGGTTCAGTGGCCCCCGGTTCCGTATGGCATAAAACCAAAATTCAAGGACAGCTACAAGCTCACAGCTTGGAATATGCGGGAACTCCAACTCTGCTGCTGCTGCTACATGCTGCTGCTGCTACACCAGTGAAAGTTATTCAGCTAGGCCGAGGACTTTCTGTCGCCGAGGCACAGAGGGTGCTCGGTCTCATGTTGGCAGCGGCCAACGTTATCCTTTTGGGTCTGCCTCACATGAGGCCATTCCAGCTGCAGCTCAGGGGTGCAGGCTTTCATCCTCTCAGACATCCCCTAAAGTTTATAAGGGTTAAGCTGTGGGCTTTGTACCCTTCTTATGTGGAAAAGTCCCCGGTTCCTGGCCTTGGGTCCCACTCTAGGGGCATGTCACAGTCGTAGAACTCTTTCGACATGTGCCTCACTTTCAGGCTGGGGAGCGGCCTTGGATGGCCATCTGCCCAGGGTCTATGGGAGGGCCCCTATCTCTTGTGGCACATAATCTGCCTGGAGATGAGGGCTGTGTTTCTAGCATTGAAACACTTTCTTTCACACCTCAGGGACTGCCATGTCTTAGTACAGACAGACAACAATGCAGTTGTTCCCCACATCAATCATCAGGGCAGTCTGCGTTTGCGCCCCCTTTTCAGGTTGGCACAGCAGATTCTCCTCTGGGCTAAGAGCGATTTTCATTCCAGGGCATGTAAATCGGGAGGCAGACTTCCTGTCAAGGCAGGTGCTGAGGCCCGGGGAGTGATGTCTCCACCCCACGTAGTGGAGCGAATTTGGCAGATTTTCGGCCTGGTGGAAGTGGATCTGTTCACCTCCAAAAAGTCGACCCACTGTCCGCCGTGGCTTTCCCTCACTCATCCGACACCTTTGGGCCTGGAAGCCTTAGTATGGAGGTGGCCGAGGCTCCATCTGTACGCCTTCCCCCCCGGTAGCTCTGCTCCCGCAAGTCCTAGCCAGAGTGTGCCACGGCCGGGTCAAGCTTCTCCTAGTTGCCCCTCGTGGGCCCTTTCAAGTTGATTCACGGTCCCAGCTTCCCTCCTGAACGGCACTCCATGGGAGGTTCCCGTCAGGGAGGATCTCCTCTCTCAGGCTCAGAGAGAGGATCCTATACCCCCACCCTGAGATGTGGAAGCTTCGGGTCTGGCCCCTGAGGGGGACCAGTTCCTAGAGGCAGGACTCTCATCTGAGGTGACCAAGACTCTACTGAATGCTAGGGCTCCCTCTACTAGGAAGCTATATGCTCTGAAGTGAAGGCTTTTTCACCTTTTTTTCACCTCCTAACTCCACTAGGAGTATTGCCTTGTCCAGTGCCTTGGCCAGGGGTGTCCCCCTTGATGATATTTGTGCTGCAGCAGGTTGGTCCTCTCTGCACACTTTTATCAGGTTCTATAACCTGTACTTGGACCCCACTCCAGGGTCCCAGGTCCTGTAGGGCCATTGATGGTCTGTTCCCAGCTTGCTCATGCTCTCTCACAGCCTCTGGCACAGTCATCAACCAAGTGTGTGGCGGCGTGGGTATTGGCATTCCCATAGCGTCAGCCCTTACGCAGCGTCGAGTTCCCTCAAAAGGGAACGAGATGCTACATCGCTGGCCACGCCCCGGGCGTCCTCTCGCGCTTCCTTCAGACAAGTAGAAGCTAGAGTAATATGACGTAGATGCCCTTATATGGACTTACTGGCGCGTAATCACTTCGTCACGTGTCCTTCCTGAGCCATCAAAATGGCATGTTTGCACACAGAGCTTCAGACACACCTTCCTCACAGAAGTGTTCCCATAGCGTCAGCCCTGACGCAGTGTCTCGTTCCCTTCTCAGGGAACCGGGTTACATACGTAACCTGGTGTAGTTTTCAACCTTCCTAAGTTCTCTACCCCACCCCACATCTGTGCTCCTCCACTGGCTTCCAGTAGCTGCAAACATCAGATTCATTTACATTTACATCATTTGGCAGACACCCTTATGCTGAGTGACGTACATAAGTGCTTAAGTCTCTAGCATTGAATACATTACTGCTGGCTCACAAGGTTACATACTTAAGATACCCTGAGTTTAAAACATTTGTTCAAAGTTACAGTTTAAAAAGTGTCCGTTTTTTTTTTTTTAATGCAAAAGATAGGGAATGAAGTGCTAGTTGAAGTGTTTCCTGAATAAGGAGGTCTTCAACCGCCGTTTGAAAATAGCCAGTGACTCAGCTGTGACTCACCACCTTGGTGCCAGAACAGAGAAAAGTCTTGTAGTATACTTGCCTCTTACCCTGAGAGATGGTGGAACCAGTCGAGCAGTGCTGATAGATCGGAGAGTGCAGGGTGCAGTGCGAGGAGTGATGAGGGCTTTGGAGTAAGAGGGAGCTGGTCCATTTTTGGCTTTGTAGGCCAGCATCAGTGTTTTGAATCTGATGCATGCAGTTACCGGAAGCCAGTGGAGGGATCGCAGCAGCTGGGTGGTATGCGAGAACTTTGGCAGGTTGAAAACAAGCCGGGCAGCTGCATTTTGGATCATTTGCAGAGGACGGATTGCATTCATAGGTAGACCTGCCAGCAGTGCATTGCAGTAATCCAGTCTAGAAATAACAAAAGACTGAACAAGTACCTGAGCAGCCTGTGTGGACAAAAATGGCCGAATCCTTCTAATGTTGTAAAGAAGAAACCGACATGAGCGAGTCACATTAGCAACATGAGAGGAAAAGGACAGTTGATTGTCCATGGTTACCCCAAGGTTGCGAGCTGTGACTGAAGGGGAGATTAGATCGTTGTGCAGGGATATAGCAAAATTCAAAACACTGATGCTTACCTACAAAGCCATATATGGACCAGCAACCGTTTACTTCAAAGCTCTTGTCACTCCTCGCACTGCACCTCGCTCCCTCAGATTTACTAGAGGTCAAGAGTCTTCTCTGTTCTGGCACCAAGGTGGTGGAATGAACTTCCCCTAGATGTCAAAACAGCTGAGTCACTTAAACAATGGCTGAAGACCTACCTCTTCCTAAAACACTTAATATTTTCCTAAATATTTTAGATATTATTATTATTATTTAATGCTATTTCTCCCGGCAGAGTTTCTAGGCTGCTGGCATACTAAGTTTGTAACAGTAGTACATTACTCATACTAAGTAGTGTACCAGTGTAGATGTATTCATTGATGGAGGCTTCAAAGCACTTTTGTATGTCTCTCTGTATTTATTTATTTATCTAAATAAAATGGTCAACATTATGTATAAATAAAAATGTATATAATTTATTTTATTTATAAATAAAAATATTTAATCTAATTTAAATTATTTGAGGTCTAGCTTGGTGTGCATGGCTGGTAAAATATTTCCATTTCAGTTTATAGATTTAGATAATCTTTAATTATTTAAATCTATATATTAAAAGGATGTTAAATAAAATCTCTTTATTTCATCATATTTGTTATAGTCATTTTTATTTCGATATTTAACCAGATTGTATAAAAGCACTGAAGTTATTGCATGCAACATTGTTTTCCATTTAAAATAGAAATAAAATACAGGACACAAACAATCATCATGCAAAATTGTAACCTTATCACAGGGTTTATATCACTTCTAGCTCACAGAATCATTTGTTTTTATTTACTGCAAAATTCATTTACTACAACATCCAATTACTGTATTTATTTATGCTCATGTTTAGTGGCTTTTAATGCTCTTGAAAATGACATAAAATATTACATTTTTTTAGTACTTTATTCTTATTTAATCAAAACTCTTAAATGCTACAGAATATTTATTTTTCTGTGTATCTCTGTTCAAAACAAAAGAATTAACAATATTGTGATATTCAGCTGTTCTCTTATACACAGATGGCTGCAAGTCATTGGTTGTTCTCCTTCATCTTGGCAGGTCATTGCGATAGAGGAGCTCATTTCCTGTGCTCTGCTCTATGGCCTTCATCACATCCTCCATCACCTTCATCACAGGCTCCTGGAGGATGGATCTGCGATTCAGACCTTCAGCCACACTGACCCTCCCTCTCAGGACACCCAGAAGATTGACAGCTCTTCTCAATTTCTGTTGGAACTCAACTACAGACTGACTCTGCTTCTTCACCTTCTGGATTCCTTCATGTATCTGCTTTAGCTGGTCATTTTTCTGACTGATGTCACGTTCGGTCTGGGAAATCTTAGACATGTAATGAGATACTTTAAGTTCATAGTTTCTCACTTCATTCTCAGACTTTCTCACCTCCTCCTGAGCCACCTGGACAGCTTTGTTTGCTTGATCCAGTTCAACTGCACCACCAATAATCATGGCAGGACCTGAACAGTGAAGAAACAAACTATAGAGTCATGAAGGTTATGATGATGATAAGCTTAGATGTCATTATTTTTATCTGTATGCTGTAATTCTTACCTGCAATCCATCCAATGAAAGGTATAAATAACACTCCAAATTGCAAAGAAAACTCAAAGCCTCACCACAGCTGAGGAGATGAGGAACCAAACCAAGCTTGTGATGCAGCCGTATGCCAACTGGGAGGAGTATCTGACTCCTGCTCCTCTCTCCATAGCCATCCTGGGAGAGTTGGTCTTCATGTCCTCAACAGATTTCTCCATCAACAAGAACCCACCTAAAGTTGGCTACAAGTTCATCAAATACCCAGAATCATTTCGTGCCTGCCTCATGCAGGTGTGTAACTCAGGCTGGTGGGCTTTCAATGAGGCCCATAAGAACATGGATAGGATTAGACTTTACACCATGGCAGTTCCTGATTACATGAAGATAGCTGTGAAGATCCTGTTCCAAGGCAGTGATGAGGTTGTTGAAGCTCACCTCCCTGACCAGCTGGAGAACATATGTGTTGTTGCAGATGACTGTCTTGAGCTGGCCAATTCAACAGAAGAATGGTTGACTGCTGTCATCAACATTATCCAAGAACTGCTGGAAGCATCTGTAAATGCTGAGAACTTTTATGGAGAGGAGCTGGAGGAAATCAAGCTCAAACTGGAGGAATCCAAGCTTAGAAAACAGTCATCAGAAGAATCTGCTAAACGCTCAGAGAAGGTACTGAAAGACATGGAAAAGCAGCTGAACGAAGCACATGAAAGTTACAGCAAAGCAATGGATTCACTGCCCAATGGATGGGAAATGATAGGAATGGATTTCGTTGATGGCATATCTGAGGGTGTCACAACTCTTATTAATGGAATAGCGACCATGTTATCTAAAAGTGAGACACAGAATGTTCCTAAAAGATCTGTCTAAAAGTCCAGAACCTGAAGCTGATAGCTTTGATGAAATTACTATTTATGAAATAGGAATGCACAGAGAAAATTCAAGAGTTTGTGATTGAAAACACAATTAAATGGAAAGATTTGTATGATCAAAAACACAAAACTACAAAGACAAATTTTCAGGCAGATCAGTTCAAACAAATCGGGGAGAGTTTAAAAAAATGCCAAAACTGCACAGCAAAAGAGGAAGCTCAAAACATCTGTACCAAAAGCATTGGGATCTGTGAAGAACTAGGAAAGTATGCACCAGAACAGAAATATGAAGAAGCCAAAACAAATGAATTGATTAAACTGATCAGAAACCTGAATGAATCAGCTTGTAGTTTTGACAGCAAAAGTAGAACTGTCACAAATTCTCCTGCTCTGACTCCAAAATCACCAATTATGTATAAAGAATAAAGTAAACTTCAGAAAGGGCATCAGATAATGCCAGGTTCCGCATAGAGCAGAGCTCAACTGGACAAGACCAGAGAGACCTATGAGAAGAGTGTAGAGAACATGGAGAGGAACCAAAAGGAGCTGACTGACATCCTGAACACCATGAGGAAGTGTGAGATCAAAGAGATAGACTTCAACACCACTATACAAATGTTGGTTAAGGGTATGGATGCCGTGGGGAGAGTGAAGGAGCAGTGGGAGAAGATGGTGCGCTTCTTTCAGATGGTGTCCAACATTGTGAAAATCAGTCTGACCAAAACCCTTAAAAAATTTGTATCCACATCTCAGAAGACACAAAAGCTTTCCTACAACGCAAAGCTCTTCTCCAAAGATCTGCTCTACAATCAGGCCTTTCAAGCCACTAATATCACCAGCCTTGTCAACATGATCTCTACAACCTACACTGAGGTGTCCACCAAGCACCTCATGGATCGTGTCAGTTCTTTGGGAAAACTGATGGTCATGGACAAGGAAAAGGACGAGGGCAAGGAGTTTCAGTTTGAGGTTAAGCAGCTAAGGAACTCATGTGATGAGGCTCAGAAAGCCATCTTAGTCTTTGTCCTCAGGAACAAGAAGGAGTTTGAAGAGAAGAGTCTTGCAAGACTGGAGAAGATTGATAAAGAGTTGCTCGCCATTCTCCCAGCTGCTGCTCCAGAAGAGATAAAGAGCATTCAAGCAGCTGTTCAAAGTGGATTCACAGAAGAAGATGAATCAGCCTACACCTGAGTGAATAAACAAAAGTTCTTCTCTACAATTATATCCAATAAAGCTCCTAAAGTATAAAACAAGTGCATTACACTGTAATTAGCACAGTGTTCGTATTCAGGCTTCTTGTCACATGTGATCATAAATATCATGTGAGCATCATATCATTCATTTTTGTCACTTTTAATTAATTTGCTTTTTCTAATTACATTTATAATACAAATATTATACAAACATGTAATATTCTTGTGTATGTTAATATATGTTTATGTATTAATGCTCTGTCTTAACAGCAAAGTGACAAATTTATTCTGCACTTCAAACTATTCTCTAATACACAATATAACGTATATCTTTTTCCATTAGCTTTGCATTTAACAAAAAAATAAAGATTTCTTACTTATGTGTATTATTTAGTACTCAGTAGTTTACTTAAGTGTTATATTTCTAAAATGATAAAATTCGTTTACTTCACCTCCTTCTTCAGGTTTACAATTATAAAGACTAAACTCTTATAAATGGATGTTTTTAATATTTTTTCAGTGTAGGTGTTGATGTTAAATTGGTCCTCTATCACTGTACCAACCCAAATGTACCAGAAAAATCTACTAGAAGATTCTGACAAAAAAAAAAGTGTTGTTTCTCTGGTTTTTAATATCTGGATTTACAGACCTGACCTGATTTTTACCTGTTTTTCTGACTATGACCTTACAATTTGGATTTGTTTGTTTGCACTTTGCACCTTCATAGACAAAATAAACACACAAAAATAAATCTCACACTATCGTTATGGCAACATTTAACTGTATGTAGAAATGTTGAGGAATGTTGATAATTAAACAGTCTACTGCCAAATTAAACAAATAGACAAACCTATCACAAAAAGGGGTGGTGGGGGTGTGGTGGGTCAGAGGTTAGGGTTAGGGTACAGACAGCAGGGCAGATTTTTATACTGTTTGTCTATTGTAGTCACATTTGCTTACACTTTTACATAACACTGTTGCTAAAGTAATAGTGCAAGTGTTTGTGTATGTCTTTGTGTGTGTATCTGTGTATATGTGTGTGTGTGTGTGTGTGTGTGTGTGTGTGTGTGTGTATGCATGCATGTGTGTGTTTGTGTGTGTGTGTGTGAGAAATGTTGCCAAACATATTGAGAAATGTTGCCATACAGCACCCTCTGCTGTTACCTTATGTTTTGATTGTTTATTTATTTATTTATTTATTTATTTATTTATTTATTTATTTATTTAATCTGCACTAACTATAATTCAATAAATATCTTCAGCAAGGTTCCAGTAATCCATGTCCTTAGCTTGTCTTCAGCAAACAGTTTGCAGGCTTTCTTGTGCATCATCTTTAGAAGAGGCTTCCTTCTGGGACAACAGCCATGCAGACCATTGATGCAGTGTGTGGCGTCTGGTCTGAGCACTGACAGGGTGACACCCCACCCCTTCAACCTCTGCAGTAATGCTGGTAGCATTCATACGTCTATTTCCCAAACACAACCCCTGGATATGACGCTGACCACGTGCACAACTTCTTTGGTGGCCCATGGCGAGGCCTGTTCTGTGTGGAACCTGTCCTGTTAAACCGCTGTATGGTCTTGGCCACTGTGCTGCAGTTTAGACATTAATGTCTGTGTTGAGTTATTTTGAGGGGACAGCAAATTTACACTGTTATACCAGCTGAACACTCACTACTTTACATTGTAGTAAAGTGTAATTTCCTCAGTGTTGTCACATGAAAAGATATAATAAAATATTTACAAAAATGTGAGAAGTGTAATCACTTCTGTCAGATGCTGTATATTCATTGTCCATGGCTTTGGAGCTAAAACAGTTCCATAAATACACAAGTCTGCTTTTAAATAATCAGTAAACTATATTATACACGTCATCTGTCACTCAGATACATGAACAATGTTTCTTATGTCACTGGCTGCTTTGTTACAACATTAATTCAGCTAAATTCAGTTCAGTTTTATTTGTATAACACTTTTATCAGCAGACATTGTCTCAAAGTAGCTTAACAGAAATATATTATTAGGATTTAATTTATTAATTTAGAAATGTATAAATTTATCTCTGCATGAACATAAAGCTCCAGAAAGCAAAGAAAGGAAACACAGAACTTATATAAAGCAACAAATTGGAAAATACAAAGGAGGTGTTTAATAATCAAAAGAAAGAAATAAAGCAAACAATAAAAGTTCATGCACTTGGTAAGGCTGCCCTCTGGTGGTCTGTGGGGGAATTCAATTCAAATCAAATTTATCTGTATGACGCTTTTAACAATTGACATTGTCTCAAATCAGCTTTAGAGAACATAAACATAAAACAAAAGTTTAATATAAAAATTAATATAATACAAAAATTCAAGATAAATATTAGATATATTTAATTGTATCAGAATTGTCCGTGGTAGGTGTGACACAAAGTTTATTTTTGCTTTTCACTGATAGAGACTGCAAAATCTGTTTATGGTGATTGTAGTCATTAAGCCATCATATAATGTCCAAAGTGGTCATTCACAGTAATCTAACATCCACAGTAATCTCAGGTATCTCCAGATCTCCATGTTGGGCCAAGTGATGAGAAAACTGTTACCCATGTCATGTTTATCATATCATCTATATAACACATGTCCAGTAACTTTCCAGTAGTTACCCTGGTGTTCAACTACAATGTCAACTACATTACTCGTGTAGTCAGTACTATATGTATGTCAGTAATGTCAACTACAGTTGTCAGTAATGTCAACTACATTACTCGTGTGTGTGTGGGTGAGTAAGTGTGTGTGATTGAGTGTGTGTTTGAGTGTGTGAGTGTATGTGTGGAGTAAGATGGAAGAAATGCATTCAGGTGTTTATTTCAGATATTATATATATATATATATATATATATATATATATATATATATATATATATATATATATATATATATATATATATATATATACACGTATATATATGATGTTAAACTCCACATGTCATGGATGTCCTCTCCCTTTTAGGTTACCATCCCAGAAAGCCCTACCCAGTTTTCCAGTCTATTTAAGAGTATGGTGTGATCTACGTGTCAAAGGCAGCACTAAGATCTAGTAGCACCAGCACTGATATTTTACCTGAATCAGAGTTTAAGCGAATATCATTTATTATCTTTATGAGCACTGTCTCTGTGCTGTGATGCTGGCGGAAACCAGATTGAAAATTGTCCAGATAGCCATTTGAGTTTAAGAATTTGTTCAGCTGATTGAAAACAACCTTTTCAATGATCTTGCCTATAAAAGGGAGATTTGAGATTGATCTGTAGTTGCTAAGTATGGTTTTGTATAGGTTACTCTTTTTTAGGAGAGGCTTAACAAGTGCCGTTTTTAGGGACTTTGGAAAAGTGCCTGTGAGCAGAGAAGTATTTACTATTTTTAAGAGGTCAGTTTCTAAACAGTTAAGTACCTTTTTGAGAAAGGATGTGGGGAGGGTGTCAAGGCTGCACGTTGATGCTTTAAGATGTTGTACTGTTTCTTCCAAGGTTTTTATATCAATTATGTCAAATTCTGAGAACATGACAAATTCCTGAGGTTGTTGTAATGAGGTCTGACTGACCACATTACAATATGAGGCCATATTGATTGCCATTCTGATATTACTGATTTTCTCAGAGAAAAAGGTTGCAAACTCATTGCATTTGTTGTCAGAGAGCATTTCACGAGGAACTTGATTTGGGGGTTTTGTTAGTCTCTCTACAGTAGCAAAAAGAGTGCGAGTGTTGTTTATGTTGTTGTTTATAATGTTTGAGAAGAAGATCTGTCTAGCTGTGCCTAGTTCTACATTGAAAGCACAAAGACTGTCCTTATAGATGCTATAATGTACTTCAAGTTTTGTTTTCCGCCACATACGTTCAGCTTTTCTGCATGTTCTTTTCATGCTCTGTACAGCTGTTGTGTTTCTCCAAGGTGCTTTACGTCTGCCAGTGATCATCCTGACCTTTACTGGAGCTATACCATCAATAGCATCTTTAACTTTTAAGTTAAAATTTTCAAGGAGAACATCAACAGAGTCTGCCGATATGTTTGGCAACATTGATATAGCATTCATAAATACCTCACTGGTGTTTTCATTTATGAACCTTTTTTTGACATAGACAGATCTAGCAGCAGTGGCAGGACAGATCAATAAATCAAAGTAAACACAGAAAGTGAACAGTACCGCTTATCCGAACTACCTCGGGTCACGGGGAGCCTGTGCCTATCTCAGGTGTCATCGGGCATCAAGGCAGGATACACCCTGGACGGAGTACCAACCCATCGCAGGGCACACACACACATTCACTCACGCAATCACACACTCCGGACAATTTTCCAGAGATGCCAATCAACCTACCATGCATGCCTTTGGACCGGGGGAGGAAACCGGAGTACCCGTAGAAAACCCCGAGGCACAGGGAAAACATGCAAACTCCACACACACGAGGCAGAGGCGGGAATCGAACCTCAACCCTGGAGATGTGAGGCGAACGTGCTAACCACTAAGCCACCGTGCCCCCCTAAAATAATCATAAAAACAATATTCACAATAAAACAAAAAATTACAAAACTTTTAAAATGATTTAAAAATTGATTTAAAATCAAATTAAAACAATTAAAAAGAGGAAAGGATTATACATAGTGCAATCAGTTTGGACGTAGCACAGTGCTCATTCAGAAAATGCACAGTTAAACAGATGAGTTTTGAGTCTAGATTTAAATGTGTAAATGTTTTAGCATTGTCCCACTTCACAGTCGACTTCATCACGGATCTCCCAAACTCTCATGGCCACACTGCCATCATGGTAGTAGTGGACCGTTTTTTTAAGGCCTGCAAGCTGGTGCCATAAAGGGTCTCCTGACATCTATGAAAACAGCTAAGGCAATTCCCCATCTGGCCCACCAGATGAAGCTGCCGTCTGAATATTGATTGATGTCCTGGTCAAGGGACAGTTCTGGGTTGCTCTTAAGCCATGATCATGAAGTATTGGTTTATTTGAATACCAGGCCTTTCATTGCTTTCATTGTTCATTGTTTTCTTGTGTACCGATTTTGTTTTGTTACTTTTACTCACGTATATGGAGATGTGGTAGCTCAGTGGTTAAGGTGTTGGGCTACTGGTCATAGGTTCGAACCCGAACTCAGTTGCTCAGTTGTAAGTCACTCTGGATAAGGGTGTCTGCTAAATGCCGTAAATGTATATCATTGCCTAACTTTTTTTGAATGTTTTCCCCACATATTGTCTTTGCTGTATTTTGGGACTTTTGTCTGTTTTCTCGATTGTTTTGGATTTGTTCAATCTGTGTTCAATAAACAGCACATATTGATTTCACATCTCCTGTCTCCAACTCTACGTTTCATAAGAAAGCTGAATCATTTTACTCTGTAACAGAAAGTAAAAGTGTTGTAGGGGAAAACCACTGACCTAAGCATGAATATTCTTTGCTGTCTGTAGCCATCTGTTATCTCTTACAGAATGCTTTTATTAACAAAAGGTCCCCTAAACAAATTTGTCAAATTAATTTTTATATTGTACCAGTTTGAATAAAAGCATTACATTTTAAAAGTTTTTTTTTTTGTATTTAAACACAGTAAAAATACAGCACTCAGAAAACCAACATAGAGCATGTTTACCTTGTCACAGGGTTTTTTTCTCTCCTAACACACAGATTGGTTTCATTAAACAAACTTTTTTGCAACATCCTAGTGTATTTATTTTATGCACGTGTATTGGCTTTTAATGCTCTTGCAAATGACACTGCAGAATATCCAGATCTGTTGTATAGGACTTGATGTTGATATCCCTTAATGCATACTTGAGGCACCGATGAGACTCCGTGGGATGGTCCATTAAGTGATGGCACCTTTTGGGTTGTCAAGTGGGCTCCCTCGTTCCTTGGTGTTTCACTGATAGGCCCACGACACCTCCAGAGGGTTCAGCAGTGCATCTCAGTGACCCAGGTTCACTCCCTATGTGCCATCAACTCACTTGAAGACCCAGGCAGAGTCTTTTCTCTTCACCCACAACCACTAGCTTCCCTTTTCCGCAGACTCGGAGAAACTCGGCCCAAAACCAGCAGAACCAGCATGTTCCTGTGGTGTTCTACTTAGTGCTGTTCTCTCAGTCACAGATGGCTGCCAGTCGTTGGTTGTTCACATTCATCATTGGTAATGTGTCTCCATGGTGAACAAACCACAGAATTTATACACTCACTCAGATACTGATAACTGACTGTAATATTATGATCTTCTTGGAAACTGAAGCACACTTTAACATCTTCAGGGCTGATAGAGAAGCAACAGCACAGGATAAAACAGCGGTGAGGGCTTATACATTTATGTAAACAAAACATGGTGCAATGTCTCTATCACTGTTGTTTCCCACTGCTCTGCTGATCATGAATACCTAATAATTAAGTGCAGGCTCTTACGTGTGAACGTGAGTTCATATACATTGTTGTAATAGCATGTATCCCAGATGCTAAGGATAACACAAGCTATGGATAAAATCACTGCAACTTAAGATCTGTGCTACAAAAGGTTTTAACAAAACTTCTCCTGCTTTAGGTCTGTAGACAGGGAGGCCTACAGCATTGCCAGGGCCAATCTGAGGAGAGGAATCTGCAAAGACAAACATGAACATGGTCAGTGTGAACTGCAGGCCTTTGTGGAGTCTCTAAAAATTTACCATCCTGAACAATACACAGTTGGAAAGACTTTTAGATTTGGCAGAGCTCTGTGGAGACAGAGAGAAAGAGAGAGAGAGAGAGAGAGAGAGAGAGAGAGAGATACAGCTCAGAATTCCCTGGTTTTAAACAGCAATGTGAGCCTGTGTTTTAGTGGCTACAATCATGTCACATACATAATGAATAAATAAAAGTTTCAAAGAATGTGTGTGTGTGTGTGTGTGTGTGTGGAGGAATTTTTTATACATTATCTACTGTCTAATGTAGTTATTTTAGTATTACCAGTGAAGGAAAGTGAGCTCAGACATTCTCCATACAAGGATCATTTCTGCTGTCTGGGTCCTCTGTGTGTGTGTGTGTGTGTGTGTGTGTGTGTGCGTATGTGTGTGTGAGTATGCCAATCCCCCCACCCCCCACCTGTGTTCAATAAACAGCACTTATGGAGTTCACATCTCCTGTCTCCGACTCTACATTACATTAGAAAGCTGAATCACCTTACTCTGAAACAGAAAGTAAAAGTGTTTCTGTGTAGGGGGAAAACCTCTGACCTAAGAATGAGATCATCAAAAACATTATTCTTCGCTGTCTGTAGCTATCTGTTATCTCTTACAGAATACTGTTATTAACAAAAAGTCCCATAAAAAGCAACATAGAGCACAATTACCTTGTCACAGGGTTTATTTATCTCCTAACACACAGATTGGTTTTATTAAACAAACTTTTTGCAACAAATGTTTTTTGCAACATCCTAGTGTATTTATTTTACACACATGTGTATTGGCTTTTAATACTTTTGCAAATGACACACTGCAGTATATCCATTATAGAGTGAATCTCTGTTTAAATCAGCAGAACCAACATGTTCTTGTGGTGTTCTACTTAGACTTGTTCTCTCAGTCACAGATGGCTGCCAGTCGTTGGTTGTTCACCTTTATCTGATCGATGAGTCTTGGCAGGGTATTGCCATAGAGTGGTTCATTCCCCTGTGATCTACTCTATCGCCTTCGTCACATCCTACATCATCTTCATCAGAGGCTCCTGGAGGATGAATCTGCGAGTCTGATGTTCAGCGACTCTTACCTTACTTCTCAGGACCCCCAGATATTTGAGTGGACTTTACATTTTCTCCTAAAACTCAGCTACAGACTCTATCAGCTTCTTCACATGGATTCCTTCACACATCTGCTTCAGCTTGTCTCATTCTCAGACATTCTTCACTTCTCTTGAGCCACTTGGACAGGTTTGCTGATCCATTTCAACTGCCCCACTTATCATCATGGCAGGACCTGAACAGTGAAGAAACAAAAACAAGCGTCAGAACAAACACTCACATGAAGGTTATGATGATGTAACAGTTCTAAGGAAGCCACAACACAGTGAGCTCTATGTTTTGAACAGAAGAGTCTGACGCCAGTGCAGAGATTGTAAACAAAGATTGGGGAAACTCTGAGGGCCACAGACTACACAGACCAGCACTACCAAGTGTTTTACTTGCCAATGTGTGGTCCATGGTGAACAAACTGGACAAGATCAGAATTTATACACTCACTCAGATACTGATAACTGACTGTAATATTATGATCTTCTTGGAAACTGAAGCACACTTTAGCATCAGGGCTGATAGAGAAGTAGAGACCGAAAACAGAGACGGGGAAAACGTGGAGGGCTTTGGGCTAAGTTAAAGCTAAACCCATATCGACCAGCGCTTCCAAGTATTTTTCTAGCCAATGTTCGGTCCCTGATGAACAAACTGGATGAGCTCAGGATCTGGACCCTCACACAGAGACTGATTACAGACTGCAATATCATGGTCTTCTCGGAAACTTGGCTCAACACCGGCATCCGAAACAGCGTTCTGGAGCTCGAGGGGCACACGATTTTCAGGGCGGATAGAGATGCAGCATGCACGGGTAAGAACAGAGGAGGTGGCTTATGCATTTAGGTTACGTCCCATATTTTTTGTTTCTGGGATTGGTATTTTGTTTTTGTTTTCTTCCCTTTGTCCGTTCTGTGTCTTAACTTTTGTTTTAGCAGGGCGATGCAGGTACCTGTGTGGTCAATATGTATCTGCCAATCACCGTGACGCGTGGTGACGACAACGCGCGGTAACGACCAATGAGGGCGCCCTACTGGTGATTAAAAGGCACACCTGTGCAGGAAGCGGGAGCTCTCCGGCATGCCACATTTTTTGGTTGTTTGGTGATTGACTCGCGTGCTTGTTTTGCCCTGTAACATCCTTGTATTAATTTGTGAGTTAAGTCTGTGTTCTTTGATGAGTCAGTGTTTCGTGGCTCATTTTGGTCTTGTCTCTCTGGTGTTTCCTGCCATTCTGTTATCTGGTTGATCAAATGACAGTACTAAACGAGGAAAGAGATGAAGACCAGGCAAGACATCAGGTGATATACATGTGCAACACTGAGCCATCAATTGCTGCATAGAACACTAGGTTAGTGACAAGGGCCACTCCTTGTATTTTTGTTTCTAGTAAGTGTAGTGTATTTAGGGTGTCTTGGACTCTGAAGATATTTCTTTTGTTTATTGTTGGGTTTTCTTTGTGAATATTGACGGTTGAGTTAGATTAGAAGTTTTGTTTCCTGTTTAGTAAGGTTATGTTTTGGTTATGTTTTGTTTCTTTCTTTGATTTGGCACGGTCTTGTTCTTTTCTCTTGTCCCCGTTCTTTTGTGAGTTATTCTTGGTTTGGTTAACGCATGTATATAGTTTGTAAATATATGTAAATAATTGTTTGGATTAGTTGGATATGGGTTCACCAAAATAAATAAAAGCATTGTTGACTTTAAGGTTTCCAATTATTTTTCCAGTACACGTTCAGTGTTTTAATGATGCTTGTTCCCTAGACAATTAATAAAAGGGTTTGTAACAATTTATGTAAAGAAAACATGGTGCACTGTCTCTGTCACTGTTTCTTCTCACTGCTCTGCTGATCTTGAATACCTGATCATTAAGTGTAGACCCTTTTATTTACCATGTAAGTTCACATCCGTTGTTGTGATAGCAGTGTATGTCCCCCAGATGCTAAGGCTAGCATAGCCATGAAAGAACTAAGTTCTGCTATCAACAAACTGCAGACAGTGCATTCTGATGGAGCCGTTATTGTTGCTGGGGATTTTAATCACTGTAATTTAAGATCTGTTCTGCCAAAATTCCATCAGAATATGTCTTGTTTCACCAGGGGACAAAAAACTCTGGATCATGTATATACAAGTGTGGCCGATGCTTACAGAGTCACACCCCTCCTCCACCTCGGACAATCAGATCATCTCTCATTGTTCCTACTGCCCAAGTACTCTCCAGTCATTAGACGTGTGAAACCCACTATCAGGACTGTTAAAGTTTGGCTGGATGGGGCTGATGCTTCTCTCCAGCAGCAGTTCTCACACACAGACTGGAGTGAATTGGCTTCACAGGCCATGACTGATTCCGTCACCAACATCAACACCTACACCAACGCTGTCCTTGATCACATCAATAGCTGTGTGGATCGAGTGACTAGGCTAAAAAACATCAAAGTGTTCCCCAATCAGAAGCTATGGATGAACCAGGACCGCCTTCAGGTCTGGAGACCAGGGGGCCTACAGCGTCGCCAGAGCCGATCTGAGGAGGGGAATCTGCAAAGCCAAACATGCTTACAAACAGCAGATTGAGGAGCACTTCAACTCTGCTGACCCCCGACGTATGTGGCAAGGAATACAGGCTATCACTGACCACAAACCACCCAACGCAACACCTGCAACCAGTTCTGCCTCACTCCCCAACAAGCTCAACCTCTTCTAAGCTCCCTTTGAAAAGGGGAACATGGAGCCCTCAAAACAGAGCCGTTACCAGGTGAGCAGCAACTTACACTCTGAAGTGTGCGCCACCCTGGGAAGGGTGAATGCAAGGAAAGCAGCTGGCCCTGATGGCATCCCTGGTCGTGTACTCAGAGCATGCGCGGAGCAACTGGCCGAGGTCTTCCAGGATATCTTTAATCTGTCCTTGGCCCAGGCAATCGTCCCCACCTGCTTCAAGTCTGCTACCATCATGCCGGTGCAAAAGCACTTCACTGCAACAGAACTGGCTGACTTTTGTCCCGTTGCACTCACACGCTAAGTGCTTCGAAAGACTGGTCCTCACCCCCCTTAAAGCCGCCTGGACCCTTACCAATTTGCCTATCACTCAAATAGATCAACTGAGGAAGCCATTTCCACTGTACTTCATTCTGCCCTGACTCACTTGGATAAACCTGACACCTATGCCAGGATGCTGTTTGTTGATTTCAGCTCAGCTTTTAGTACAGTTAGCCCTTGCAAGCTAACCCTGAAGCTGGAACAACTTGGTATCAGCACACAACTCTGCAATTGGACTCTGGACTTCCTTACGAACAGATCACAGTCAGCACTGGGGTTCCTCAGGGATGTGTATTGTCTCCACTACTATACTCCCTTTTCACCCATGACTGCATACCTGTCCATACCTCAAACAGCATTATAAAGTTTGCAGACGACACCACAGTGGTAGGCCTGATTGAAGGTAATGACGAGACGGCTTACAGGGAGGAGATCCAGCACCTAGTAGCATGGTGTGAGGACAATAGCCTGGAACTTAACACCAAAAAGACCAAGGAGGTCATTGTGGATTTCAGACGTGCTGGCAATCACACTCATCCTCCAAGTCACATCAACGGAACTGCCGTTGAGCGTGTACCCAGCTTTAAGTTCTTTGGAATACACATCTCTGAGGACCTCACCTGGTCTCTGAACTCTTCCATCCTGATCAGAAAGGCACAACAGTGCCTATATTTTCTGAGGAGACTTAAAAAGTTCCGTCTGTGCTACAGGATACTGAAGAACTTTTACTGCTGTACCATTGAGAGTATCCTCACAAGCTGCATCTCAGTGTGGTACAGCAGCTGCACAGCTTCAGACTGTAAAACCCTTCAGAGGGTGGTGAAAACTGCCCAAAAAATAATTGGAATTAAACTACCCACCTTGGAGGACATTTTCAAAAATGCTGTTTGCAAAGGGCGAGGGGCATCATCAAAGTTCCTTCTCACCCCAACCACAGACTGTTTACAGTTCTCCCATCGGGCAGATGCTACCGTTGTATCAGAGACAGAACAAACAGACTGAAAATAGCTTCTTTCCCGTGGCTGTTTCTGCTCTGAACAGCTGATATGGTGTTAACAATCACCACTGTAGTGTCACTTTTCTTCTGTGTTTTGCACTATTTTGCACCACTTTAAAATCATGCATCCTTGCACCACCCAAAAACTATCATTACACTTCTGTATGTCCATCCATATTTATTCTGTTTATATATATATATATATATATATATATATATATATATATATATATATATATATGTATATATATATATATATATATATAATATGTATAATGACATTCCTTTTGTACAGCTATATCTGTCACTTCATACTGTAACATACTTGTATGAAACCACACTATATATACCCTTATAACCTCATAACCTTATTTATTACACTGCCACTTGTAAATAAGCTATCTACAGTATGCACTTCTGGTTAGATGCTAACTGCATTTCATTGGCTCTGTAAATGTACCTTGCACAATGACAATAAAGTTGAATCTACTCTAATCTAATCTAAATTGTTGTAATAGCATGTACCCCCAGATGCTAAGGCTAACACAGCTATGAATAAAATCACTGCAACTTAAGATCTTAAGGTTTTAACAAAACTTCTCCTACTTTAGGTCTGTAGACAGGGAGGCCTACAGCATTGCCAGGGCCAATCAGAGAAGAGGAATATGCAAAGACAAACATGAACATGGTCAGTGTGAACTGCAGGCCTTTGTGGAGTCTCTAAAAATTTACCATCCTGAACAATACACAGTTGGAGAGACTTTTAGATTTGGCAGAGCTCTGTGGAGACAGAGAGAAAGAGAGAGAAAGAGAGAGAGAGAGAGAGAGAGAGAGAGAGACAAACACACAGAATTTCCTGCTTTAATAAGTTCATTCATTCATTCATCTTCTACCGCTTATCCGAACTACCTCGGGTCACGGGGAGCCTGTGCCTATCTCAGGCGTCATCGGGCATCAAGGCAGGATACACCCTGGACGGAGTGCCAACCCATCGCAGGGCACACACACACCCATTCACTCACAAAATCACACACTAGGGACAATTTTCCAGAGATGCCAATCAACCTATCATGCATGTCTTTGGACCGGGGGAGGAAACCGGAGTACCCGGAGGAAACCCCCAAGGCACGGGGAGAACATGCAAACTCCACACACACAAGGCGGAGGCGGGAATCGAACCCCGACCCTGGAGGTGTGAGGCGAACGTGCTAACCACTAAGCCACCGTGCCCCCCTGCTTTAATAAGTTAAGAATAATAATAATAATAAAAATTAAGAAATAATAAATAAGTTTCAAAGAATGTGTGTGTGTGTGTGTGGAGGAGGTTCTTATACATTAAGCCCCCCCCCCCCCCCCCCCCCCCCCCCCCCCCATACACACACACACACACACACATCTCCTGTCTCTGAGTCTACGTTACATACGGAAGCTGAATCATCTTACTCTGAAACAGAAAGTAAAAGTGTTGTAGGGGAAAACCTCTGACCTAAGCGTAAATGTTCTTCACTGTCTTTAGCCATCTGTTATCTCTTACAGAATGCTTTTATTAACAAAAAGTCCCCTAAAGAGCTCAGTCATTTACAGTAAAATAATATTGTGCAATGTGAGCCTTGTGGTTTAGTGGCTACAGTCATGTAATATATATATACAGTATATATATATATATATATATATATATATATATATATATATATATATATATAATATATATATATAATGAATAAATTATTTATATATATATATATATATATATATATATATATATATATATATATATATATATATATATAAATGAATACATACAGTAATAGTTTCAAAGAATGTGTGTGTGTGTGTGTGTGTATGGAGGAGGTTCTTATACATTATCTACTGTCTAATGTAGTTGTTATTTTAGTATTATCAGTGAGCTCTGAGATTCCGGAAGGATCATTTCTGCTGTCTGGATCCTTTGTGTGTGTGTGTGTGTGTGCATGTGTTTGTGTGTGTGTGTTTGTGTTATTTGAGATATTATATATAATAGAACTAGCAATTTCAACCCTCCAATATTTATACTACGATCAACTGAAATATATGTAGAAATAATTTATTTTGTAACATCAGTGGTGTGAATTGTGAATTTGTCACACCTGAATCCCCCTCCACTTCACAAGTTGGTATCGACCCAATTATTATCTTGCAGCACAGCACTTTATTTGCTGTGTGTAACTGTGAGTACAGTTACAGGTAGCACTGAAGATGAAGAAAAGTGCTGTTCAGGGGTTTGTTCTGCATAGGTGGTTAGATAGGGAGAGTAAAAACAATAAAACAATCAGAAGTAGGTAAAATAATATGGTTTAATCTGGCTAACAACGCACGTACAGTCATGTAAAAAATTAGGATCTTCATTTTAACAAGTAATATAACAAAACAAATAAAACCAAAGAAATGTCTTTAAAATGAGTCTTTTAAATTATGTAATAATATAATTAAGGATGTGGTAGCCTAGTGGTTAAGGTGTTGGGCTACATATCGGAAAGTTCGATCCCTACGTCCACCAAAACTGCCACTGCTGGGCCTCTGAGCAAGGCCCTTAACCCTCAATTGCTCAGTTGTATAAAAATGAGATAAAATGTAAGTCCCTCTGGATAAGGAAGTCTGCTAAATGCTGTAAATGTAATTAAAAAAACGTTTAAGGACAGCCAACAATTATTTGTATTTAAAATATATTAAATGACCTACAGATGAATCATATCAGGTGCAAATTATTAGAACACTGTTACAGAGCATTTTGAAGAAGTCTTGGTTTGCTCTTAATTGTGAAGTGAGAGGTTTCACCATGGTGAGATCCAAAGTGCTCTCTGAGGCCTTCAGAAAGAAAATTGTTGATGTTCATGAGTCTGATAAGGTTTATAAAAAACATCTCAAAAGCACTTTCATTCAATTTATAATCAGCCATTCAACACTGTCTGAAAATCATTTACACGTGGAGAACATTTAACACATCTGCCAACATCTGCCCAGATACTGTGTGGTGATATGAAACAGGCTGTGCATGTAAGAAACCCCTGAAATACACACAGCTGAAAGAATTCTGCATTGAGGAGTGGGAAAAACTTTCTTCCAGTTGATGGTTAAAAGAAACATCTCATTGAGGTTCAGCCAAAGGGGGAAAGATAAACTACTGTATAAGGGCACAGAGTGTCCTAACTTATTCCTCAGATCAAATACAAATTTTTCTTGATTTCTTTTGTTTAGTAAGTGAAGAAAGTGATTTTGTTTTGTTGCTTATATGCAATTACATCACTTTCAGCTACATATACAAATTAAAACATGATCAGAAATTGACATGTTGACATTTCTTAATAAAGAACTGAATATTTAATAAGATGTCCTAATTTCAAATGACTGTATTGTAGCTAGCTAATTAATTGCAATTTTGCCATAAATATCAGTATAGCAAGTTAGAGGGAAAACAGCCTTGTGTTGTATAACCTATTTATATTAACTAGTTTTCATTATTATCATTATCTACAAGGTTGTTTACAAGGGACATTACTGAATGTAGTTATGCCAGTCGCTCTTACTGAAAGCAAGCTTAATCTATGTAAATAGGGTTAAATCTACAACTGGGTTTTATGGAACTTATTGTATTCTATATTTAAGTTTTTTGTGTAGACTTATATTGTTGAGACCATATATTGTGTGTGCAGGTTCTAGCTTGACTAAGCTGCTGTAACACCCTCATGAGATCAATAAAGTATATATATATATATATCGATCTATAGCCACACTGAAATTGGAGGAGCACGCGGTTAGATACTTAGCAGTAATATCAGTGAAAGTGGAAAGTGAGATATAGATGATGAAGGATATGACAGTGAACAGTGCTTAAGTATAGTTGTTGTTGATTGAAGGAGGGTGTTAAGGAAGGGGGATAGCGAGAAGGAAGTTGGGGGAGGGAGCGACATTTTTTCCCCAGTGGTTCCAGGAATCATAGGTTTTAGATATAATTAAACAAACTTTTAGTTTATGCTACAACACACTTCAGGTTTACATGTGAATATGGGTTTCCAGCTACTGGCACTGCATTAGTATTCACCGATACACAAACCATGACTTTTATTATTCTACATGTGCATTAATGTAAACTCTCATCTTATCTGTCATACTGTCACAGTTGTTCAGACACGGATCAGGTTTATCTGGATAAAGCATGAAATAATGAACATGAAATAGGTGAAACAAACACACTTCACTGCCAAATAGGACATCTGGGACAAATGTCTGGGACAAACATTTTATAAACACTATCTGGAAAAGTCCTTTTAATAATGTTTATATTCATGTTTAATATAATCTGTTTAAAACCTTTCACATAATAAAAGCAGCATGAAACATGATTAACTTCTCTTTATTTCTCTTTTAGCTTACAGATTGAGTTCATTTAGCAAACTTTACTGCAATACTCACCTATAGTGGCTTTTATTGCACTTGCATATGAAACAGAACATCACATTTCTTTTCAAATACTTTATACAAAACTCTGAAAATCTCTGTTAAAAACAAACGAAACAGCATGTTATTGTGATATTGAGCTGTTCTCTTAGGCACAGATGGCTGCAAGTCGTTGGTTGTTCTCCTTCATCTGATTGATGAGTCTTGGCAGGTCATTGCGATAGAGGAGCTCATTCCCTGTGATCTGCTCTATGGCCTTCATCACATCCTCCATCACCTTCATCACAGGTTCCTGGAGGATGAATCTGCGAGTCTGATGTTCAGCCATACGGACCCCCCCACTCAGGATACCCAGAAGATTGACAGCTCCTCTCACTTTCTCCTGGAACTCAGCTACAGACTGTTTCTGCTTCTTCACCTTCTGGATTCCTTCACGTATCTGCTTTAGCTGGTCATCTTTCTGACTGATGTCACGTTCGGTCTGGGAAATCTTAGACACGTACTGAGATACTTTAAGTTCATATTTTCTCACTTCATTCTCAGACTTGCTCACCTCCTCTTGAGCCACTTGGACAGCTTTGTTTGCTTGATCCAGTTCAATTCCACCACCAATCATCATGGCAGGACCTGAACAGTGAAGAAACAAACTATAGAGTCAGAACAGACACTCACATGAAGGTTATGATGATGAAACAGTTCAGATGTCATTATTTTTATCTGTATGCTGTAATTCTTACCTGCAATCCATCCAATGATAGGTATAACTAACACTCCTGCCCCAACACCTGTGACAATTTCAGCATCACGTTTCCTTTTCTCCTGACCCTGAAGTGTGTTTATTGCTGAATCCAGATTTCTCCTGATCTGCTCCAGAGCTCCCTGAGATACTCTGAGTAAATATTCATTTGATTCCTTCTCTTTTCTAAAGTTGTTTAAGGTTAGTATTGTGTCATTTATCTCCTGCTCGAGTTTCCCCTCTTCTTGTATCAGTCTGTATAAGTTTTCATCCAGACTCTTTAACCCTGAACTGGCTTCCTGTTCTGACTGCTTCAGGAGCTGATGAGCCTGTACTATCTGCTGTCTGATGTAGTCGTAGTTGGAGCAATTCCCAGTTACAGGATCTACATCTGCCTCAATAAGAGCCTTATAGACTTCATTCAGGGAGGAGATCCCACCTTTCAGTGGAATGAGAACAGTTTCAGCTGTGTTCTTCAGCACAACACTGTAGAGACAAACAAAACAGTTCAACACAGAAAATCAAAAAGCTGTAGACAAAAAATACTGTATTTATATATTTGTTTTTCTTGAATAATTTTTATGCAATTCCTTTTAAAATTGAACTAAATGTCATGACTTATTTCTATTAATTCTGGAATTCAACTCACTCCAATGATGAAAGCTGATTCATCTTACTCTGAAACAGGAAGTAAACATGTTAAAGAGGAAAAACTTAAACCTGATCATAAGATCATCATAAAAAATCTCCTTCAGTGTCTCTAATCATCTGTCATCTGTTACAGAATGATTTTATTAATAAAAGTCCTCTATAGATCAAAAGGATAATAAATAAAAACAAGTTTAGTCTTTCATACTAAAATACTATTTTGTGAGTCTTAAACATGAGATTGTTCTGTTTTTCTTTTTATTTCTTCATGTCAGTCATTTTATTTTTATAATTTAGGTTTGGATGAAAAAAGAACACAGCACCTATATAAGCAGCATGAAACATGATTACCTTGTCACAGGGTTTCCTGAAGATAAATCTGTAATCAGAGTGTGAAAGTTTAACTCTGTTGCTGTTCTTTCTCTTCTGGATCACCACAATCACTTATTATGTGAGGTTTGTAAGATGAACTCCTGGGAGAGATGGCCTAAAGGTGGCTTCAATTTCATCAAATACCCAGAGTCATTTCGTGCCTGCCTCATGCAGGTGTGTAACTCAGGCTGGTGGGCTTTCAACGAGGCCCATAAGAACATGGATCAGATTAGACTCCACACCATGGCAGTTCCTGATTACATGAAGACAGCTGTGAAGAACCTGTTCCAAGGCAGTGATGAGGTTGTTGAAGCTCACCTCCCTGACCAGCTGGAGAACATTCGTGTTGTTGCAGATGACTGTCTTGAGCTGGCCAATTCAACAGAAAAACGGTTCACTGATGTCATCAACATTATCCAAGAACTGCTGGAAGCATGTGTAAATGCTGAGCACTGTTATGGAGAGGAGCTGGAGGAAATCAAGATCAAACTGAAGGAAGCAGAGCTGAGAAAAACAGACAAAGAACAAGAAGCTAAAGATTCAGCGAATGCATTTAAGGACATGGAAAAGCAACTGAATGAAGCCCAGGAAACATATAAGAATGCAATGGATTCTCTGCCCAGTGGATGGGAAATGATGGCAATGGATTTGGTTGAAGGCATTACTGGGGGCATCACAACTGTTATTAATGGAATAACGTACATTTTATCTAAAAGTGAGACACAGAATGTTTCTAAAAAAAACCTGTTTAAAAGTCCAAAACCTGAAGCTGATTGCTTTGAAGAAAATAAAATTTATAGTAAATCTGCAGTAATCCTGAAATGCACAGAGAAAATTCAAGAGTTTGTGATTGAAAACACAATTAACTGGAAAGATTTGTATGATCAAAAACACAAAACTACAAAGACAAATTTTCTGGCAGATCAGTTCAAACGAATCAGGAAGAGTTTAAAAAAAAGCCCAAACTGCAAAACAAAAGAGGAAGCTCAAAACATCTGTACCAAAGGCATCGAGATCTGTGAAGAACTAGCAAAGTATACACCAGAACACAAATGTGAAGAAGCCAAAACAAATGAGTTGATTAAACTGATCAGAAACCTGAATGAATCAGCTCGCAGTTTTGACAGCAAAAGTAAATCTGTCACAAAGTCTCCTGCTCTGGCTCCAAAATCACCAATGATGTATAAAGAAGAAAGTAACACTGGGAAGGTGAAAGCTTCACAAAGGGCATCAGATAATGCCAGGTTCCGCATAGAGCAGAGCCGTGCTCAACTGGACAAGACCAGAGAGATTTAAAAGAACAGATTAGAGGAAATGAGGAAGGACCAAAAGGAGCTGACTGAAATCCTGATCACCATGAGGAAGTGTGAGTTAAAAGAGATAGACTTTAACACCACTATACAAATGTTGGTTAAGGGTATGGATGCCATGGGGAGAGTGAAGGAGCAGTGGGAGAAGATGGTGCGCTTCTTTCAGATGGTGTCCAACATTGTGAAAATCAGTCTGAGCAGAACCCTTAAAGATTTTGTATCCACATCTGAGAAGACACAGAAACTTTCCTACAACGCAAAGCTCTTCTCCAAAGATCTCCTCTACAATCAAGCCTTTCAAGCCACTAATATCGCCAGCCTTGTCAATATGATCTCTACAACCTACATTGAGGTGTCCACCAAGCACCTCATGGATCGTGTCAGCACTCTGGGAAAACTGATGGTCATGGACAAGGAAAAGCCAGAGTTTCAGTTTGAGGTTGATCAGTTACGGAACGCCTGTGATGTGGCTCAGAAAGCCATCTTAGTCCTTGTCCTCAAGAACGAAAAGGAGTTTGAAGAGAAGAGTCTTGCAAGACTGGAGAAGATTGATAAAGAGTTACTCGCCATTCTCCCTGCTGCTGCTCCAGAAGAGATAAAGAGCATTCAAGCAGCTGTTAAAAGTGGATTCACAGAAGAAGATGAAGAAGCCTACGCCTGAGTGAATAAACAAAAGTTCTTCTCTACAATTATATCCAATGAAGCTCCTAAAGTATAAAACAAGTGCATTACACTGTAATTAGCACAGTGTTCGTATTCAAGCTTCTTGTCACATGTGATCATAAATATCATGTGAGCATCATATCATTCATTTTTGTCACTTTTAATTAATTTGCTTTTTCTAATTACATTTATAATACAAATATTATACACACACGTAATATTCTTGTGTATGTTAATATATATGTATGTATTAATGCTCTGTCTTAACAGCAAAGTGACAAATTTATTCTGCATTTCAAACTATTCTCTAATACACATTATAATGTATAACTTTTTCCATTAGCTTTGCATTTAACAAAAAAAATAAAGATTTCTTACTTAAGTGTATTATTTAGTACTCAGTAGTTTACTTAAGTGATACATTTCTAAAATGATAAAAGTCATTTACTTCACCTCCTTCTGCAGGTTTACAATTATAAAGACTAAACTCTTATAAATGGTTGTTGTTGTATAAATGGTGTTTTTATTATTTTTTTCAGTGTAGGTATTGATGTTAAATTGGTCCTCTATCACTGTACCAACCCAAATGTACCAGAAAAATCTACTAGAAGATTCTGACAAAAAAAATAATTGCCTTACAATTTGGATTTGTTTGTTTGCACTTTGCCAGAATAAACGCTTTCTGTAATTTCATTCATTTTGTCTACCTTTCTGATTTCTCCTTGGGGATTAATAACGATCTCCACTAATAATACTTTGTTGTAACACTTGTTAAGCTATTGTAAGAGGGACTATACACTCTCAGATGAATCTCCAGTCTCCTGCAAATGGGTCCATCAGAATAATGCAGACATTCATGAAAATATGGAACTTTTCCTACTTTTATTAGTTAGCGTTCGTGAGGTTTTGAACACCACACGTTACAACTTATTACACAACTTCCTGCACATACTTTACCTGCACGTACAACGACTCATACGTCAGCACGCCAAATCCTAATAACACAATTACCTCCATAGACAAAATAAACACACAAAAATAAATCTCACACTATCGTTATGGCAACATTTAACTGTATGTAGAAATGTTAAGGAATGTTGATAGTTAAACAGTCTACTGCCAAATTAAACAAATAGACAAACCTATCACAAAAAGGGGTGGTGGGGGTGTGGTGGGTCAGAGGTTAGGGTTAGGGTACAGACAGCAGGTCAGATTTTTATACTGTTTGTCTGTCTATTATAGTCACATTTGCTTACACTTTTACATAACACTGTTGCTAAAGTAATAGTGCAAGTGTTTGTGTGTGTGTGTGTGCCTGCATGCGTGTCTGAGATACTGTGTTTGTCTCATACTGAGAAATGTTGCCATACAGCACCCTCTGCTGTTACCTTATGTTTTGATTCAGTTTGCTTATTTATTTATGTTATTTTATTTTATTTTTTTATTTTTTTTATTTAATCTGCACTAACTATAATTCAATAAATATCTCCAGTAATCCATGTCCTTAGCTTGTCTTTAGCAAACAGTTTGCAGACTTTCTTGTGCATCATCTTTAGAAGAGGCTTCCTTCTGGGACGATGCAGACCGTTGATGCAGTGTGTGGCGTATGGTCTGAGCACTGACAGGGTGACACCCCACCCCTTCAACCACTGCAGTAATGCTGGTAGCATTCATATGTCTATTTCCCAAACACAACCCCTGGATATGACGCTGACCACGTGACCTCTACTTCTTTGGTGGCCCATGGCGAGGCCACGTGTGTGGAACCTGTCCTGTTAAACCGCTGTATGGTCTTGGCCACCGTGCTGCAGTTTAGATATCAATGGCTGTGTTGAGTTGTTTTGAGGGGACAACAAATTTACACTGTTATACCAGCTGAACACTCACTACTTTACATTGTAGTAAAGTGTAATTTCCTCAGTGTTGTCACAAAAAGATATAATAAAATATTTACAAAAATGTGAGAAGTGTAATCACTTCTGTCAGATACTGTATATTCATTGTCCATGGCTTTGGAGCTAAAACAGTTCCATAAATACACAAGTCTGCTTTTAAATATTCAGTAAACTATATTATACACGTCATCTGTCACTCAGATACATGAACAATGTTTCTTATGTCACTGGCTGCTTTGTTACGACATTAATTCAGCTAAATTCAGTTCAGTTTTATTTGTATAACACTTTTATCAGCAGACATTGTCTCAAAGTAGCTTAACAGAAATATATTAATAGGATTTAATTTATTAATTTAGAAATGTATAAATTTATCTCTGCATGAACATAAAGCTCCAGAAAGCAAAGAAAGGAAACACAGAACTTATATAAAGTGACAAAATGGAAAATACAAAGGAGGCGTTTAATAATCAAAAGAAAGAAATGAAGCAAACAATAGTTCATGCACTTGGTAAGGCTGCCCTCTGGTGGTCTGTGGGGGAATTCAATTCAAATCAAATTTATCTGTATGACGCTTTTAACAATTGACATTGTCTCAAATCAGCTTTAGAGAACATAAACATAAAACAAAAGTTTAATATAAAGATTAATATAATACAAAAATGAAAGAATAATATTACATATACAGTGATGCCTCGAGATACGAGTTTAATTCGTTCCGTGAGTTTGCTCGTATCTCAACTTGCTCATGTCTCAAAACAATTTTCCCCATTTAAATGAATTGAAATCCCATTAATCCGTTCCAGCTTGCAAAATTCCACTCCAGTTGTTTTGTTTATGTGTTTTGAATATGAAAAATGTTCAGTACCTGTATTTATAAATGACAAATATTGTATAAAAACATACAGTAATAAAAGAGTATGTTAAAAAAAAATAAACTGGTTTTACTATAAAGTGTATTATTTAGCTAACGGAAGATGCGCACGGAGGTTGAGGGAGGAGTAAACAGGAGGAATTATACTTTCACTTTTGTTCACTTACACGCTACTGTACACTCTTAATGCTACTTTACACTTAAATGTAACTTAAGTAAACTTCACTAAAATTAACAAACTTAACTGAAATTCTCTTAACTTAACTGAACTGAATTTCTGTTTTCTTTACATTAATTTTGCTTAATTTTCTTCATCGTTTTTCTCTTCACTTGTTTTTGCCTTTTTTGTCAAACTTTCCTCACTAACATCTGCCGGTCGTTTTAATAAAAACCTGTCCGGTCGGCATATCAGATGCGGTGTAGTCGCACAAGTTAAATTTTTTAACGGATCCAACGCTTAAAACGGATCCGAACATTACGGATCCTCAGATGGTCGTCACCTCACGCAGCGCCTTTGGGACTCTCCATACGAAATGAATGACTTCCTGTTTATCGGCCGTCGTTTTTCGTGTGCAGTGGAAAGGCGGCATTGACCGAGTGAGATGCGGGAAGCTGAGGTGGGAAACAGAGCACATGTGGCTGTTGGGGATCTTTGTTTCGGCGGTGGCGGCTCGGATGCTCGTATCTCAAAAATTTGCTCGTATATCAAGACAAAAATTTGGTCAATTCACAGCTCGTATCTCAAAAAATTCGTATGTCAAAGCACTCGTATCTCGAGGTATCACTGTATATGTATACTTATATTTATATATAATGTCCAGTAACCTGAGTCTGTGAGTGTGTGTGAATGTTTTTCAGTGTGTGTACATGGCGGCGCGGCAGTAGCACGCAGCGGCCTCTCCGGATTCAATACGGTGCTATTTACAATTTCTAAGTTTTTATTTACGGTTTTTAGCCCGACCATTGTTCTACATGGATGCCAGGGACAGCGGTGTTCATGTATACAACCACCAGGACCTAATAAAGTACAGAAATCGTGTAACAACCAACCTGCACGATGATGTACTGTATAAGCTACGTGACCTCGGCTTGCTGCGGAGACCAGGCCTCCAGTCCCCGGTACCGCCTGATACCAGAGACCAGGAGAGGGGACGCCGAAAGCGGTGCACGAGGAAGCGGAAGCGCGGTAAGCGGGCAGGTGTCCGTGCTAGGCTAAAAACAAAACCTAGCCGGCCGGCTCTCCCGTCCATTCTACTAGCCAACGTTTGCTCCCTGGACAATAAACTGGACTACATCCGACTCGAACGCTCTACACGGAGAGAGATTAGAAACTGCTGCGTGTTTGTTTTCACAGAGACGTGGCTCAGCAACAGAGTTCCGGACGCCGCCATTCAACTGGACGGGCTAACTTCATTTAGAGCCGACAGAAATGCAGCGTGTGCGGTAAGACTCGCGGTGGTGGTGTGTGTGTTTATATCAACACGGATTGGTGCAGGAACTCTGTGCTTGTTTCTAGTTACTGCTCATCGTCAGTGGAGTTTGTGCCTGTTAGATGCAGACCATTTTATTTACCACGGGAATTTACTACTGTTTACATTGTCGGAGTTTACATTCCTCCTAGCGCTCCTAACGCTTCTTCCCTCTATCACAGACACTTACACCACACGCTGCATCCGCAAAGCCAACAGCATTGTGGATGACCCCACACACCCCTCACACACACTCTTCACCCTCCTGCCATCTGGAAAAAGGTACCGAAGCATTCGGGCCCTCACAACCAGACTGTGTAACAGTTTCTTCCCACAAGCCATCAGACTTCTCAATAACTGAACTGTACTGCACTGAGCACAACATACACACACATCATCTGTATGGACTGCATAGACCCTCACAAAACACACACACTGACTCAACATACTGTTTACATGCTGCTTAAAATTCAGCAAACTGTTTACATGCTGTTTTGCACACCTTTTCTGCTGTTTTTGAACAAACTGTCCCAACATTTCAGCCGTTTTTGCACATACTGTACAATATCTCAGCCATTTCGCACATACTATATAATATTTCAGACATTTGCTGTTTTTTGCACAATTCTATATATTATCCCAAGGACCTGCTGCTAAGAAACTGTGTTCATTCTAATGTTACTGCACGAAATATTGTTTGAACATTTAGTATTCACATACAGTATTAACACTGGTCGGTCGGCGCTGTTTCTGTTACTGTTTACTATTTATTGTCTTTTGTGTACTGCATTTTTTGTACTTTTTGTATTGTCTTGTAACTTTGTGTCTGCACTGTCTTTTGTCCTGCACTGTCTTTTGTCCTGCACTGTCTTTTGTCCTGCACTGTCTTGTCTGTCTTGTCTTGTCCTGCACTGTTTGCACCAGGTTGCACAGTTGCACTTTATGTGGCTAAGACTACTTACAAGTCTTTAGCCCTGTCGTTGTTTTATGTAGCTCCCTGATCCTGGAGAAACGTTGTCTCATTTCACTGTGTACTGCAACAGCTATATATGGTTGAAATGACAATAAAAGCTTCTTGACTTGTGTGAGTGTGTGTGTGTGTGAGAGAGAGAGAGAGAGAGACAGAGAGAGAGAGAGAAAGAGAGAAGGATCGAGACAGAGAGAGTGTGTGTGTGTGTTTCAGTGTGTGAGTGTGTGTGTGTGTATGTGTACAGTAAGATGGAAGAAATACATTCAGGTGTGTGTCTGTGTGTGTGTGTGTGTGTGTGAGAGTGTGTGTGTGAGAGAGAGTGAGAGAAAGAAAGATTGAGAGAGAGAGTGTGTGTGTGTATGTGTGAGTGTCTGTGTGTGTGTCAGTGTGCGTTGGTGCGGCCGGATTATGAGGACAAATGACCTGAATACGTAGCGGTGTGACACCGAAATCTGTGACCCATTGTATGTTGTGACCTTAGAGGGCGCTGTTGCTAAAATGCAGCTTAAAATAGGTCATTCGCTACACAAACAGCGTAAATGCAAAATCTTGCGTAAATATTTGTTGCGAGAACTTGCCAAGCGCCGTGCATTCTCTGTTTTCATGACTGCTTTTTTTTTTAACTACCCTGAAAATCATTTATTAATTAAGGCTAAAAAAATGTAGTCAGATGCGGATGCTTTAGACTGTTAACTATATATATATTAATTATATATATAACAACAATAAGATTATTATTATTATTATTATTATTATTATTATTATTCCAAATTTGAATTAAACAAATTCGAAAACATTTGAATTATTGTTATTCGGTAAGTGCAGAATAAAATACTGGAATTCGTTATTTTTCTCCATATTCACTCTGGTGATGCCTAATACCCTCTATATTATATCCTGAAAAAGATTTAGGTCTCATGTCAACAGAAACAAACTTATAGCACAGTCACCAAATATGATAAGCGAGAAAAGCGAGAGAAGCCCTATTATAGGTTACTGGAGAACATTCAATTCAATTTGGTGTGTAATAGAGGGAGGTAATAGATTCTGATAACCTATAATAGGGCCTAATCATATTTGGTGACCGTGCTATAAGTTTGTTTCTGTTGACACGAGACCCAAATCTTTTTCATTATATAATTTAGACGGTGTTAGGCATCACAGTATTTACCAGTATAATAATACTGGAATAATTCCAGTATTTTATTCAGCACTTTATTACCGAATAACAATAATTCAAATGTTTTCCAAATTCCTCTATTTGGAATAATAATAACACACACACAACACACATAAATTGTTTTTATATATATATATCACACACTTTCATTCACAATGCTAACATAATGAATAAAATATATATATATATATATATATATATATATATATACATATATGTATATATATATATATATATATATATATATATATATATATATATATATATATATATATATATATATATACACACACACACAATTAACAGTCTAAAGCATATGCATCTGACTACATTTTATCATCCTTAATTAATAACTTTCAGGGTAGTTAAAAATCTGTTTCTTTGCAGCAGGACGGCACTGTTGTGCACGCGCGTTGAATGTAACGTGCACGGCGCTTGACGCGTTCTCGCTGTCACGGTGCAGGACAAAGGTGAGTGAGGATCCAAATGCAGATTTTAAAGTTTAATAGTCCAAAACCACAAGAAACAGCTAAACAGACAGAACAGAACAGGGCAGAACACAGAGCTTACAGGAAACAGGAAACAGGAACAGGCACACCGACATCCAACATCTAGCAACGACCAACACCAGGGAAGTGAACAAACAGAGTATAAATAAGAGACAAGAACCAATCACACAGCAGAACTAATTAAAGACAAAGACAAGACACCTGAAGGAGAGAAGGAGTACAATGAATGTCCATGGAAACCAAAGAGTGGGCGGAGCAAACAATTAACAACCGGGAAAGACAGCAGACAGAAACAGGACAGAAACACAGACAGACTCATTACAGAGCCCCCCCCCTAGGAGTGGATTCCAGACACTCCAACGCAGAACCGGAGGGCGGCGGAGCGGAGGCGGAACAGGGGGCGGGAAGGCGGGCCAGGTCCATGTGGCGGTAGAGGGCAGGGCAGAGCTGGCGAAGCTGGAGGCCAGGGCGGAGCCGGCGAAGCTGGAGGCCAGGGCGGAGCCGGCGAAGCTGGAGGCCAGGGCGGAGCCGGCGAAGCTGGAGGCCAGGGCGGAGCCGGCAAAGCAGGAGGCCAGGGCGGAGCCGGCAGAGCCAGCGACCAGAGCGGGACTGGAGACCAGGGTGGCGCCGCAGGCAGAGTCAGCGACCAGAGCAGGACCGGAGGCCAGGGTGGCGCCGCAGGCAGAGTCAGCGACCAGAGCAGGACCGGAGGCCAGGGTGGCGCCGCAGGCAGAGCCAGCGACCAGAGCAGGACCGGAGGCCAGGGTGGCGCCGCAGGCAGAGCCAGCGACCAGAGCAGGACTGGAGACCAGGGTGGCGCCGCAGGCAGAGTCAGCGACCAGAGCAGAGTTGGTGGCCAGGGTGGTGCTGGAGGCGCTTTGAACCTATAAGGATGGACAGGAGAGGGAGAGACTGACAGAGACAGGGAGACAAAACTGGGGACTGATAGAGCAGATAGGCAGAGCCATTCGGTATCAAGCCCTTCAGGCAGGACAGAGAGTATACGGGGCTTGGGCGCAACCATACTCGCTGGTTCCATCGACCCGGTCGGTTTGGCTGGTTCTGTCGACCTGGTAGGCCCGGCTGGTTCTGTTGACCTGGTCGGTTCCGTTGACCCGGTCGGTCCGGCTGGCTCGGTTGACCCGGTCGGACCCATCGACCCGGTCGGTTCGGCTGGTTCCGTTGACCCGGTCGGTCCGGCTGGCTTGGTTGACCCGGTCGGTCCGGCTGGCTTGGTTGACCCGGTCGGACCCATCGACCCGGTCGGTTCGGCTGGTTCCGTTGACCCGGTCGGTCCGGCTGGCTTAGTTGACCCGGTCGGTCCGGCTGACTTGGTTGACCCCGTCGGTTCCGTTGACCCGATCGGTCCGGCTGGTTCTGTCAACCCGGTCGGTTCCGTCGACCCGGTCGGATCCGGGGTCTCAGCGGGTTCGGCGGGTTCGGTCGGATCCGGTGTCTCAGCGGGTTCGGGCGCTTCAGCAGGTTCGGGCGCTTCAGCAGGTTCGGGCGCTTCAGCAGGTTCGGGCGCTTCAGCAGGTACGGGCGCTTCTGCGGGTACGGGCGCTTCTGCGGGTACATGTGCGTCGGCAGGTTCAGGCATTTCAGCAGGTTCAGGTGCTTCAACAGGTTCAAGCGCTTCAGCCGGTTCGGGTGCTTCAGCAGGTTCATGTGCGTCGGCAGGTTCAGGCATTTCAGCAGGTTCAGGTGCTTCAACAGGTTCAGGCGCTTCAACAGGTTCGGGCGCTTCAACAGGTTCGGGAACCTCAACAGGTTCATGTGCTTCAGCAGGTTCAGGCGCTTCGGGTGCCTTCGGTGCTCCAGCCAGTGCCGTAGGAATGCCGGCCGCCCGAACCGACGTCATCGGGGTGTCCGCCAGCTTGGCGATCAGCCGGTTCCCCCGGGCCTCGCCCGAGCTTTCCGGTCTGGCACCCATGTGGACGGGTTCGGTCACTGGTGTGCACAGGTCTGGGTCAGACCGAGGTACTGTAGGGGCCTCTGGCGTCCGTGGCTGGTCTGGCTCCGCAGCCCACGGACCCCGACGCCTACTGCCCCCCCCCCAAAAATATTTAGGGCCGGTGTCCGACTCTGTCCTGTGCACGGTTAGGGAGGACCCGCCCAGGAGCAACGCTATGTTGGCCAGGTCCGTGAAAGGCCCCACCTCTTGGCCCAATGGCACTAGGTAGCGCAGCCCGTCCTTCAATCCATGCCGGAAGATGTCCTTAAGGGCCCTCTCCCCAAAATCCACCTGATTGCATAAGTCCAGGAATACCTCCGTATACTCCTCAATTGGGGAATCCCCCTGATACAAACAAAACAAAATGTCTGCTGGATCCATGTGGTTGGTCGTTCTGTCACGGTGCAGGACAAAGGCGAGTGAGGATCCAAATGCAGATTTTAAAGTTTAATAGTCCAAAACCACAAGAAACAGCTAAACAGACAGAACAGAACAGGGCAGAACACAGAGCTTACAGGAAACAGGAAACAGGAACAGGCACACCGACATCCAACATCTAGCAACGACCAACACCAGGGAAGTGAACAAACAGAGTATAAATAAGAGACAAGAACCAATCACACAGCAGAACTAATTAAAGACAAAGACAAGACACCTGAAGGAGAGAAGGAGTACAATGAATGTCCATGGAAACCAAAGAGTGGGCGGAGCAAACAATTAACAACCGGGAAAGACAGCAGACAGAAACAGGACAGAAACACAGACAGACTCATTACACTCGCAACAAAGATTTATGCAAAATTTTACATTTACGCTGTTCGCGTACCGAACTTCTCTAGACGACCTATTTTAAGCTGCATTTTAGCAACAGCGCCCTCTATGGTCACAACATACGATGGGTCACAGATTTCGGTGTCACACCGGCACTATGAGGACACACCGTAACAATGAGGGCAGTGTAGCATGACTCATAAGGGTGTGCTGAACCTCCTCCCGCGTTTTCTTTAAAAGTCCTCATAACTTGGTTATACCGGTTTCGGAGTGTGTCCAGTGTATGTTTCGAGTGTATAATTTCCCGCCATTGTAAATTTGCTGCTATCGCAGCTCATTAAAATTTCAGCCAATCAGTTCGCGTCGTGGTGTGAAATCCTCGTCAGCGATTGGCTGCGGTTAATGTCTGTCAAAGTCAGCGCTGCGTGGGCGTGGTGCGGAATCCTCGTCAGCGAATGGCTACATTGAATGTCAGTTAAAGTCTGTGCAAATCACCTGCAGACGCGACATGTGGTGGAGAAATTCATTCTAATTTAGTTAATTAGCTGAATTCAAGTGAACTTCACCACTGAAGAGTGTCACGTGCTCATGTTAAAGGTAAGTAATTGTTTATTTACTCTGTATTTATAGTTCTGTGCAATGATTGACTTGGATGGTGTTGTAAACTAACTTTAATTTGTCTGCGCATGTCGGATACACAAGCTAATTAGCAATTAGCATATAAAACTGCGTCTGAGCTTTAATTGGTTTTTAGGTGCGACGTGCGAATAAATTACAAGAATTTTGTATTATTTAATTAGTTTTTTGTACAAATGAAATTCACCAGTTGGTAATAGACATAATAAAGTGTCCATGAAGAATATTCTTGTTGTCATGAATGCTTGAGTGAATTAATTTACAGCAAAAGTAATTTTAATGCAAAATTGATCATTCTTTACTACGTTATCATGATAGTTTTTCAGACTTGAGTGAGTGAATTTATAGTATTAATTTAAAGTATATGTATGTATGTATGTATGTATGTATATATATATATATATATATATATACATATAATATATATATATATATATATATATATATATATATATATATTATATATTATATATTTACATAAAATGAGTTACATTTGTAATATTTACTATATTTTACATTGTAAATTGTATATTTAGAGAAACAGACTTCTCTACAGTCTGACAATAATGTACTCATATAACATATGATACTGAAATACTGATATAATCATGTTCATCTTGCTTGAATACCGTTATTACCTGAAATATGGACATTAATTTGACATAACATCTGATAAGCACTTTAATCGTAAAGTAGCATAATTTTTTCTTTAAAATGTCTTTGAAATGATATGTATGGAAAGTGCTATACAAATAAACATTAAATTAATTAATAACGAAGTTATATAGGCCACATACTGGATTTTTTTCAGTCAGAATGGTAAGAAAAAAGAGAGTGAAACCTGATCAGGATGCAAAAGAAACCATCATATCAGGCAAAGACAAAGCCTTCATTGAGGGACGAGAAATTGACACATTTAAAGGTAAGTTGTGCGTCACAAATAGTACTTTGACATTCACACATCTTACCCCAGGATGAGCCACATATTTTGCATACATGTTGAAGAGTCAAACGTTAAAATAATCAAAATAATTTCTCGTATTTAATTTATAGTTTACAGAGAATAGTGTAATCAAAACCATAGGGTTGAAATAATGGTGAATGCTTGACTGTTTTTCAATTCCCTGTTTTTTTAATCCTCATTTACTGCACCTCATAACTATCCTTTCTTTTACAGGATTTGAAAGAATAAGTTGGTTAATTGTATAACAAATGGCTAAACTTGATATTTTTTTGCCATTGTTAGGGAGGGTGTGTTTGCTCTGGAACATATTGAACCATCCACTTTTGTAGTTGAATACCGTGGGATTCTCTCTCAAAGTAAACATGTTAAGGATTTTCAAAGAACTACTTGTTTGACTTTACATGGAATGGAACATCTTATTGGTAAGTTGGCTGTTGTTTGGGTTCTATTTTTAATTATTTTTGTTTCTATTTAAATTATTTTTTAATATGTAAAATATATATTGTTTTTAACTTTTGTTCGCTGCACAATTGTTCTCTCAGCGTTGATGCTTCAAAAGAGGACGGAACACTTGGACAACTGGTGAATGATGATCACAGAAATCCAAACTGTAAAGTAAAGACAATAATTGTAAATGGAACACCACACCTGTGCCTGTTTAATATTAGAGATATCTTTCCAGGTGAGGAGGTAACTTACAACTATGGGGATTCCATGGCGTTCAAGGGTGAGTATGTGCGCTTTAACATAACTTTTAATTTAAATAAACCATGTTGTAGTGTGTTATGCATTAAATTTATTTCTTCAGTTTTTAGTGAAGCAGATAACTCCATGTATGCTGTGTGCACTACAAAGCTGTTAATGGCAGTAGATATTTACACTGTGGTTATTATTGTGAATGCTAAAATGAGTTGTGTTGACTACTTGGCTAACATTATTCCCTCACTGTTGTACCTCTCTTTCTCACGTTTACAGGAATTATGTGACGAGACATCTGTGGAATTGAGCAAATGCAGTGTGCAAACATCCACACCAGAGAAAGAGAATGTAAGTCAGCATATTTTCCTTCTTGACCCTGACTGTGTTGGATGTGGGAGGGTTGAGCATCATACTAGACTGTTTTACCTGGACTGCTGTTTTAAAGACATTGTTGTGACCACTCGCACTTTGAGTTAAAATATACCTCTCTCTGTTCATTCACTTCCACCACTTGTGTGTCGGGGGATGGGCGTGACACTGACATGAAATGTAAGGACAGTTTACACTATGAGGACCGTCATATTTTACACACTTGATGAAAACCTGCCGGGCTGCTGTTTTAAAGACGTTGTTGTGACGATTCGCACTTTGAGTAAAATATACCTCTCTGTTCATTCACTTCCATCACTTGTGTGTCGGGGGATGGGCGTGACGCTAACATGAAATGTAAGGACAGTTTACACTATAAGGACCGTCATATTTTACACACTTGATGAAAACCTGCCGGGTTGGTTGTGGCGGCTTTTTAGGCTTCGTTTACACCTGGTATTAAGATGTGTTTTGTCAGTCTCATCAGCAGTGGATAAAGCTACTGTAAATACAGGTGTAAACAAGGTCTAAAACGCTTTGAGTCTGTCCACTTTCAACCACTTCCAGAGGTAGTGGAAAACGCATTCGATTGGATTGTATTTCAAAGTGTAAACACTCATGCAGTCGAATTCCAACGGCCACTAAAGACCAGGTACTCTCTGCCTATTGACCCAACACGTGATCCTAATGGGACGTCTTGAGAGAACGTGCACCAATGCAAGATACTCATCGTTTGCTTCATAGTACCAAAACATACATATTGCAATACAAATCGTAGTTGCTATCCATGTCCTTTTCAGTCGCTTGCTTTTCTCTAACCCTAGCCTGCTTGTGAACAGCCATGTAACGATGGTTAATTCATTCATTAGAACTTGTGCATCACACTGAGCACTAGAATTAGTTGTGTTGACTACTTGACTACAGAAATGTTTGTTAATATTTGTTAACTAAATAATTTGTTAAATGTTGTTAATATAACAAATTATGGTGTAGAATAAGCTAAACTGAACAGATGAGTTTTAAGCTGAGATTTGAATAATGAAAGAGAAACAATATTACGGAGTTCAGATGGAAGTGAGTTCCAGAGCTGAGGTGCAGAGTAACTGAAAGCTCTATTCCCCATAGTTACAAGACGGACAGAGGGAACAATGAAATGAGTGGAAGAAGATCTAAGAGTGCGAGTTAATGTTGGAGTATGAAGAAGATCAAGAAGATATGAAGGTGCAAGATTGTGGATAGCTTTAAATGTTAGAAGAAGAATTTTATACTTAATACGAAAAATAATGGGAAGCCAATGAAGCTGTTCCAGAACAGGTGTAATATGATGGATAGAGGAAGTACGAGTGATAATGCGGGCAGAAGAATTTTGAACAAGTTGCAGCTTATGAAGGGTTTTGTGAGGAAGCCCAATAAGAAGGGAATTACAGTAGTCAAGCCGGGAGGTTACTAGACTGTGAACAAGAGTGGTGGTTGATTGGATCGTGAGAAAGGAGCGAAGCCTATTGATATTTCGAAGGTGAAAGTATGCAGCCCGAGTAACATTATTTACATGAGAGGTGAAAGAAAGGGTACTATCAAAGATGACACCAAGACTCTTAACCTGAGATGAGGGAGCTATGAGAGATTCATCAATGGAAATAAGAAAATTTGAGAATTTGTTAAGCACAGATTTTGTGCCTATAATGAGAAATTCTGTTTTATTACTATTTAGTTTAAGAAAATTTGCTGAAAACCATGATTTTATGTCAATGAGACAATCAGTAAGAGCAGATGGAGGGAGTTTGGAATGTGGTTTTGTGGAAAGGTAGAGCTGGGTGTCATCGGCATAGCAATGAAACTTGACCTGATGCTTATGAAAAATATGTCCAAGGGGTAAAAGGTAAGTAATAAATAGCAAAGGGCCCAGGACAGAGCCCTGGGGTACACCAGAGGTAACGGAAACTGTCGAAGGGGTGAATGATTTTAGTTGAACGAACTGTGTGCGATCAGAGAGATATGAATGAAACCATTTCAGAGGTGTGTTGGTGATGCCAATAGTGGAAAGCCTGTCTAAAAGAATATTGTGGGAAATTGTATCAAAAGCTGCACTCAGATCAAGGAGTAGGAGGATGGATAGTAAGCCAGAATCAGCTGCTATAAGCAAATCATTTGTAATTTTCAATAGAGCCGTTTCAGTGCTATGAAATGGGCGAAAACCAGATTGAAATTGTTCATATAGATTGTTGCCAGACAAATGAATATGAAGTTGAGCAGCAACAACTTTTTCCAAAATTTTAGAAATAAAAGGAAGATTAGAAATAGGACGAAAATTATTAAGGTTGTTGGTATCCAATCCTGGTTTCTTTAGAATTGGAGTTACAGCAGCTGTTTTGAAAATAGAAGGAACAACTCCAGTGGTAAGGGAAGAATAAATAATACCCATGATAAAAGGGGACAGAGAGGAAGCAGTAGCCTTAACAAGGACAGTTGGTATAGGATCAAGAACACAAGTTGAAGATTTAGATTGATGAATAAGTTTTAAGATGTCATCAATTGAGGGTAGAATAAACTCAGAGAACAGTTGTGTAGGAACAGGTAAAACTGAGACACATGGAGTAGAAACAGGAGTGGCCATAAGTTGATGATGAATGTCTTCAATTTTTGAAGTAAAGAATGAAGCTAAAGTATTGCAAAAATCAGATGAATACAAATGAGAGGGAAGTGAATCGGGGGGTGTTGTAAAATTTTTCAATAAAGAAAAAAGAACCCTTGAATTCCCTTCATTAGAACCAATTAAGCCAGAATAGTATGTAGATTTAGCTTTGGCAATAGTTTCTTTATAGTAAGACATATGTTCTGAATACATTTCCTTGTGCACAGTAAGGCCAGTTTTTCTAAAAAGTCTCTCAAGCCATCGTCCTTTTGCTTTTAATTGCCTGAGAAAAGGAGTGAACCAGGGTGCAGTAACAGCAAATGAAACAGTCCTAGTCTTAAGTGGGGCAAAAATATTAAGCAAATTATGGAGACTATCATTATAATGAGAGACCAAGTTATCTGGAGTGGAACAGCTGTCAGCCTTAGGAAGACTTGCAATGCTTAAAGACAAGCTGTCCAAATTAATGTCCTTGATTTTTCGAAATGATATCATGCGTACAGATTTCGATTTCAAAAGTGGAAAACTAACATTAAAAGACAGTAACAGATGATCAGTACATGGAAAAAAGTCTGGAGAGACTGGAGGTTGTCTGGAGAGACACCTGAACAACAGATTAAATCCAAAGTATGTCCTTTAGAATGCGTGGGAAAATTCACATGCTGCTGCAGTCCGAAGCTATCCAGACAAGATGTAAATTCTTTAGTAAGATTGTTGTGAACATCATCCATGTGAATATTGAAATCCCCCACAAGAATTATATTTGGTGAGAGTGTAGTTATTTGATTCAAAAAAGCAGCAAAGTCAGGGATAAAATCCTTGTTGAACTTTGGTGGTCGATATACAGTACTGATAATAGTTGGAGTAGATCCAGAGAGCTGACAAACAGCAGCCTCAAATGAGTGGGAGGCAGAAACATTCAAAGACATCAGTCTCCACTTCTCACGGTAGATTATGGCCAGACCGCCTCCTCGACCAGAGTCACGTGGTTCTTCTTCTTCTTCTTTCGGCTTTTCCCTTCAGGGGTCGCCACAGCGAATCATCTCTCTCCACCTAACCCTATCTTCTGCATCCTCAACACTTGCACCCACTAGCTTCAAATCCTCATTAATTACATCCATATACCTCCTCTTTGGCCTTCCTCTTTGCCTCCTGCCTGGCAGCTCCATGTCCAACATTCTCCTACCAATATACTCACTCTCCCTCCTCTGAACATGTCCAAACCATCTTAATCTCGCCTCCCTAACTTTGTCCCCCAAACGTCCAACATGGGCTGTCCCTCTGATGTACTCGTTCCTAATCCTGTCCAATCTTGTCACACCCAAAGAGAACCTCAACATCTTCAGTTCGGCTACCTCAAGCTCTGACTCCTGTCTCTTCTTCAGTGACACTGTCTCTAAACCATACAGCACGGCCGGTCTCACCACTGTCCTGTACACCTTCCCCTTGATTCTTGCTGATATTTTCCTATCACACAGAACTCCTGACACCTTTCTCCACCCACTCCAACCTGCCTGCACTCGCTTCTTTACTTCTTTCCCACTCTCTCCATTACTCTGGACTGTTGACCCCAAGTACTTAAACTCCTGTACCTTCTTCACCTCTTCACCCTGTAACCTTACTATTCCACTTCCCTCCCTTTCATTCACACACATGTACTCAGTCTTACTACGACTGACTTTCATTCCTCTTCTCTCCAGCGCAAACCTCCACCTCTCCAGGATTTCCTCCACCTGCTCCCTGCTCTCACTACAGATCACAATGTCATCTGCAAACATCATCGTCCAAGGAGACTCCTGTCTGACCTCCTCTGACAACTGGTCCATCACTATAGCAAACAGGAAGGGGCTCAGAGCCGATCCCTGATGCAGTCCCACCTCCACTGTAAACTCCTCTGTCTGACCTACAGCACACCTCACCACTGTCCTGCTCCTCTCATACATGTCCTGCACCACTCTGACATACTTCTCTGCTACTCCTGACTTCCTCATACAGTACCACAGCTCTTCTCTTGGCACCCTGTCATACGCTTTCTCTAAGTCTACAAACACACAGTGCAACTCCCTCTGACCATCCCTATACTTCTCCATCAACATTCTCAGAGCAAAAATTGCATCTGTTGTGCTCTTTCTCGGCATGGAGCCATACTGCTGCTCACAAATTTCCACCACCTCCCTTAACCTAGCTTCCACTACTCTTTCCCACAACTTCATTGTATGGCTCATCAACTTTATCCCCCTATAGTTGCTGCAACTCTGCACGTCACCCTTATTCTTAAAGATCGGCACTAACACACTCCTTCTCCATTCCTCAGGCATCCTCTCACTTTCTAATACCCTGTTGAACAAACTAGTTAAAAATTCCACTGCTGCCTCTCCTAGACACTTCCAGACCTCTACCGGGATGTCGTCAGGACCAACTGCCTTTCCACTTTTCATCCTCTTCAAGGCCTTCCTGACTTCATCCTTTCTAATCTTATCTACTTCTTGTTCCACAGAGTTCACCCCTTCTACTCTTTTTTCCCTCTGATTTTCCTCATTCATCAGCTCCTCAAAGTATTCCTTCCATCTCCTCTGTACACTCTCCTCACTTGTGAGCACCCTTCCATCTCTATCCTTAATAATTCTAACTTGCTGCACATCCTTCCCATCTTGATCCCTCTGTCTAGCTAACCTGTACAAGTCCTTCTCTCCTTCTCTAGTGTCTAACCTAGTGTACAACTCATCATATGCCTTCTGCTTGGCCTTAGACACCTCCCTCTTCACTCTGCGCTGTAACTCCTTGTATTCCTGTCTATTCTCTTCAGTCCTGTCCATATCCCACTTCTTCTTGGCTAATCTCTTCCTCTGTATACTATCCTGAACTTCCTCATTCCACCACCAAGTCTCCTTATCTTCTTTCCTCCTTCCAGATGACACACCCAGCACCTTTCTCCCTGTCTCCCTGATCACTTCTGCTGTAGTTTCCCAGTCATCCGGCAGCACTACCTGACCACCCAGAGCCTGCCTCAACTTCTGTCTAAATTCCTCACAACATTCCTCCTTTTTCAGCTTCCACCACTTAGTTTTCTTCTCTATCTTTGACCTCTTCCTCTTACAGACCATCAGAGTCATCCTACACACCACCATCCTATGCTGTCTGGCTACACTCTCTCCCACTACCACTTTACAGTCACTAATCTCTTTCAGATTGCCTCTTCTACAAAGGATGTAGTCTACCTGTGTTCTCCTACCTCCACTCTTGTAAGTCACTCTATGTTCCTCCCTCTTCTGAAAATAAGTGTTAACCACAGCCATGTCCATCCTCTTAGCAAAGTCTACTACCATCTGTCCTTCAAGGTTCCTTTCCTTAACTCCAAACTTGCCCATCACCTCCTCATCACCTGTGTTCCCCTCACCAACATGTCCATTAAAATCCGCTCATATCACCACTCTCTCACCCTTGGGAATACTCTCAATCACCTCATCGAATTCACACCAGAATCTCTCTTTCTCCTCTAACTCACAACCTACCTTCGGGGCATAACCACTAACAACATTCAACATCACCCCTTCAATCTCTAACTTCAGACTCATCACCCTGTCTGACACTCTCTTCACCTCCAGAACATTCCTCACAAACTCCTCCTTCAGGACCACACCTACCCCATTTCTCTTACTATCCACACCATAATAAAACAGCTTGAATCCTGCTCCTATACTACGAGCCTTGCTACCCTTCCACTTGGTCTCCTGTACACACAGTATATCCACCTTCCTTCTCTCCATCATATCAGCCAGCTCTCTACCTTTCCCTGTCATAGTACCAACATTCAGAGTCCCTATTCTCAGTCCTACACTCTTACCTTTCCTCTTCTCTCTCTGTCTGTGCACTCTCCTCCCTCCTCTACTCCTTCGACCAACAGTAGCCCAATTTCCACCTGCGCCCTGTAGGTCAACGGCGCCGATGGCGGTCGTTGTTAACCCGGGCCTCGGCCGATCCGGTATGAAATTCTTACTGACAACTCGCATGGTTAGATTTGGCAATGTTTTATGCCGGATGCCCTTCCTGACGCAACCCTCTCTATTTATCCGGGCTTGGGACCGGCACAGAAGTCACTGGACTGTGACCCCCATGGCTAGATTCCAGAGTCACGTGGTTGAGAGATGTAAACAAACCCTGGCGGAATGGCGTCATTGAGTGCAATAAAGTCATTTTGTTGCTGCCATGTTTCGGTTAAAAAGAGAAAATCAATCTTGAGATTTGCAAGGAGATCCTGCACAAGATGCCCCTTACTCGTAAGTGAGCGGATGTTAAGAAGACCGAAACTCACAGTGTTGTTGTTGCTTGGTCTGCAGTTAGCTGAGTTAGCCGGGTTTGCCAGCACACGCTGACCGGCGCGGCGACCGGCGTTCCTTCGTGGGCGTCGAACAGCTGACCATAGCGACTTTATTTCACTGGATTTATTATACCAGAAGTTCCGCCGAGAGCCACGATGAATGTATTTCCGTCTTGGCAGATATAAGATGTCCGGATGAGCAAGCAGTGCAGGAGGTGTTGAATCATACAAACACGGACGGAAACTCAAACGTTCAGCAGCAGAGTATTGAAACAGTACTGCGGACTGTACAAGAGGTAGTACAGTCCAGGCAAGTACAAGCCATAGACAATAGATCCTCATTGTAGTCTACGCAGTGTATATGATGTTTAATAATTATTGTTATCCGGGAGAGCAGCGGCAGCCAAGACGCGCCAGCGTTCACTCTAACCCTTCTCAAAACCCTGTTAAATGTTGACTGTGTAGAAAATTTCCACGAAAGAAAGTCATTGTGTGACGTTTACATATAAAGTTGATATAAACCAACTTTTTTTTATTATTTTTTTTATTTTATTTTATCCCTCTCTCTTACAGTGCCACCATCAAGTTCACAGTGCAGTTATCTCCAGTTTGGATTCTTGTGAAGATTGTATTGGTCCTGTGTCAAGTCTAAAATGGCTTGGTTTTACTTGCAAATGTAAGTATACAGTATATGTCCCTTAAATACGGCTGTATACATGTACATGTTTTGTATCTGTGTTTTTGACCTTTAGAAAACAAAACAGATTTGTTTTATAAATTGGTCATTTTTTTTGTCCAGTTGAATTATAAACTGTATTTTCTAGGCATATCCATTTTTCTTTATTTGTTGTTTTTAAATAAATAAAAGAATCAATTAATAGAAAATTGTGCATTGATCTGATTAATTCTAAACTAAACACAAGCAGATTTTTTTCAGTAGGTTCAAGATTATGGCACAAATGCTGTTTCCTGAAGAATATGAAAATGGTATGTTAATTTCTTTTGTATGACTTATAAACTGTTAACATTTTTGTTTGTTACATGAAAACTGTGTTGAACTATAAGAAAAGTACAGTATTTCTTAGGTTTTTAATAATAACAAAATTATTATTACTGATGTCTTTTTAGACAGAGGTTGAATTGTCAAGTTCGGAGAAACCAGCTCTGATGAACAGTATTCTCCATGCTGAATCTTTGCTCAATGAATCTTCTGATGACTTTGTCCCGGACTCTGAACATAATAGTGATGGTGAAAATAGTCCGTCTATCAAGACACAGAAACCACCAACTCATAAGACCACACCATCTTATAAGAGGGCTAATAGGATGAGGCCGACTCTGTGAGAATCCTGAAGAAAACATCTACAGATCTACCAGCTCCGGTTGGACTCTGTGATACTAAGAGGAGATCTGAACTCCATGTGATCCCTACACCAATACAACATTTGTCTGATTGTATATTTGGAATCACACCATCCAGTGTCACCCATATGAGGATGGGTTCCCCTTTGAGTCTGGTTCCTCTCAAGGTTTCTTCCTTTACCAATCTAAGGGAGTTTTTCCTTGCCACTGCTGCCTGAGTCACCTCAGACTTGCTCATTGGGGATAAACACATATACATACACACGTACACACACACTGTGAACTATATATATTTTGAATTTTGAATTTTTATTATATTAATTCTTTATATTACTCCTTATGCTTAACTTCTGTTCTATGTTTATGTTCCGTAAAGCTGCTTTGAGACAATGTCCATTGTAAAAAGCACTATACAAATAAACTTGAATTGAATTGAATTGAATTGTTCCACAGCACACTCAATGTTCATCCATTGGGCTAGACATGGTGAGTGCTAAATCCAGCTCTGCTCAAGACCTCATGTGTGACTATGTGTAACAGGTATACAAAGTATACAGCTAAATATTGTTATAATTCACACAAAATTGTTCTCTTGTACAGTACATTTTATGATACCTGATCTAAAGCTGCACTTCTCCTTTAAGTGTTGTGTGGTCACAGTATGACCTAATTTCCTGTCCTAACTCCTCCTCTTCCCTTTTGAAATGTGATTTAATGGAAGAGGTAGGTTTCTTTTGTCATCCTGTTAATTTTATGTAATCCTTATTTTAATTATATTCTTTATATTGGTATTTTCACCCAAATTTATGTGTAAAGTACTATTTTATCTATCCTTGGCATTATTTTCATCATTTTACATTCTTTGAGGTATATTTCTGTCTTTTATGTGAGACCAGCACATGGTAATGGAGGTGCATCATTTGTTTTATAGAGTGTTATAAGGGCCACTCAATCTGAGGCTGCTTATTTGTCTCTGTTAAACAGGTATGTTTTCTGTATATTATTTTATGTTCATTTTCTCATGCTTCTTCCCTTTTGAAATGTGATTTAATGGAAGAGAGTGTTATAAGGGCCACTCAATCTGAGGCTGCTTATTTGTCTCTGTTAAACAGTAAAAAAGATCCAGTGAATCGGCTGCCTGCTGTCCCGTGTCTGTCTTTGCATCACACAACGTAACACAACGCAGACCAAGTTTTAATACCCGGTTTCGCTGGCCGCACATCACGCCGGGCATAAGCGAGCCACACGGGTTACACGTGGTGCCGTGAACCTTTGGGTTTCGCATGATCGGCTGTTCACCGATCGCCCGAGTTGCTGCTTCAACAGACGACGGGTGTGCTGTTCTGAATCGCTGGACTGTTTCACTGGATGCGGAGGCCACAGCTCGTTTCATCTCGTCACCTGTGTTCAACCAGTTCACTGTATCTGCTGTCCATCCTTCTGCTCACCCGGACTAATTAGGATTTTTCCAACTCTGCTGCTCTCTGTTTCATGGAAACCTGGCTGAACGGCTCCATTCCGGACAGCGCGTTAAGTCTGCCGGGCTTTCAGCTTTTTAGAGCGGACCGCGACGCAGAATCAACGGGGAAATCGCGCTGTATCCGTATCTGTTAAACATATGAATTATCTGTATCTGTATCCGTACTCGGAGTGGGTGGGGCCTAACCCGGAAGTGGGCGGGGCTTTAACCAGTAATAATTAATTTGTAATATTTATAACACTAGCTTACTACCTTTATGTTTTTATGAAATACAGCAAAAACGTGTCAGACACTCAGTGTCTGGTTACTGGTTAGAGACAGCTGAAGGTTGTCCGACAGGCAGAGACGCAATGCGAGTCGCATTCTACCAAGCAAGCACCACGTCTGAACGAACCCACGTTTACCAGAACTCTACTGGTTAGTAAGTACGTATTATTAACGTTACAACCCGAAGTAAAAAGCTGAAGAAACCCTAAACGTTAACGGAAAAGACCCGCGAACCCGAGTGACTGAGGGAGAGACAGAGAGCTGTTGTGTGTGTGACTGTGAGTGAGCAGAGCGAGACACAGCAACACAATACATCTGTATGTGTGTAGGGCAGGGGCGCTGTGACTAGCCTATCACTGTAGGGGAGGGGCACTGTGACTAGCCTATCACTGTAGGGGAGGGGCGCTGTGACTAGCCTATCACTGTAGGGGAGGGGCGCTGTGACTAGCCTATCACTGTAGGGGAGGGGCGCTGTGACTAGCCTATCACAGAACACTGACACAATCAGCTACCCAATGATGATTTTCATTCAATCCGAGCACAGATATTGACTCATATTACTCGTATAATACTCGTACTCGGCAGAAGTGCTTTATCCGTACCGGATACTCGTTTCAGCCGAGTATCCGGCTCATCTCTACTACAGACACTCGCTGACATGATCACAGAGAGTGAGCAACAACACCCGGACTCTGTACTAATAATTCTTGGGGACTTTAATAAAGCGATTCTCTCACGTGAACTGCCTAAATACAGACAGCATGTTACATGTCGGCGCTGTTTCTGTTACTGTTTACTGTTTATTGTCTTTTGTGTATTGCATTTTTTGTACTTTTTGTATTGTCTTGTAACTTTGTGTCTGCACTGTATTTTGTCCTGCACTGTCTTTTGTCCTGCACTGTCTTGTCTGTCTTGTTTGCACCAGGTTGCACAGTTGCACTTTATGTGGCTAAGGCTACTTACAAGTCTTTAGCCCTGTCTTTGTTTTATGTAGCACTATGATCCTGGAGAAACGTTGTCTCATTTCACTATGTACTGCAACAGCTATATATGGTTGAAATGACAATAAAAGCTTCTTGACTTGATGTCCCAGCAGAGACAGTAAGAGACTGGATCACTGTTACGCTGTAATAAAGGATGCATACCACTCTGTCCCATGGGCAGCTCTAGGACTCTCTGATCACTGTTTAGTTCATCTGATACAGACCTACAGGCAGAAACTAAAAACAGCTAAACCTGTGTAACCCCTTTTTCAGGGTTAAACTACAACATATATAGAAATGGCGCAGCAGGAGCCTGGATTCTCAGCGGTGAAATGGTGAACTGGCTGATCTCCCTGTAATTATGTAGAATTACTCTAAAGCCCGGAATTAGTATTTGTGGTGGTTAACGAAGAAACTCCATTACTATCCAGTAGCGCGGTGCCTCCACTGGTGATTACTACACTTACTGATAGTGAGCAGTGCGTAATGTATGTCACCAGAACATGAAAAATACAGTAAGAGTACAATGTCCTAAACTTGGTGTGCGTGCGCGTGTATGCATGCGTGTGTGTAGGGGTGCGTGTGTGTATGTGGGTGTGTGTATGTGTGTGGGAATGAGTTGCCACTACACCCAGTTATAATAACATAGAAACAAATAAGAGTTTATTAATTTACTGCAAATAATCAGACTGCAGCTTCAATGTCAATGACTTCAATGACTTCAAATGAAATAAAAAGGTCATGTAAAACAATGCCTTTGGATGTCAAATAAACAACAAATGTAATAGTTCTCAAAACGCTTGTCGTTGGGGCCCGTTGGTGCACGTTATAAAACTCACCAAGATGAAGACTTCAATAGCTATTTTTTTTGAGCTTATCACCCACTACTTTCCGATCCTCTGCTTCACAAAATGTCCGTCCTCACGGCCGAAGCGATGTCTCGTGGTATCCTTTAGCCCGCGAAACTCCAGCTCACCAAACGTGGCTCACAATCCATGTTCAACGCGATGCGCGAGCTAAGTGTTATTAGCATAAGCTACCAGGTATGAAAACCATCCGCTGTTCACCGGTGAGACCTCGATGTTCACGACCGGCGCCCCTCAGTTTTTAGAGTCAAGAAAACAATGTTAGAACTCCTTTTTCATTATCAAACAATTCCTTTTTTTTTTTATCTGGTTTCTTTTCTAGCTCACCCCTCGTGCGCACTTCCGCAAAAATCTCTCTCGCTTCCCGGGCTTCCTCGTTCTCTGCCCCGCCCCCCTGCATTCATTGGCAGATGCGACTCAAACAACAAACCTGATTGGATGATGTACACAGTCCCACATCATATCAGATGCTCAAAACTGCAAAGCATTCATGTACATTAAAGCAACTGCAGCAAATAAACATGCAGGGCAAAATTGACACAGTTCAATGCTGTCATCCATACCCCTACTTTACAGGTGCTTACACTTGTATTAAGGACTGTAAAAAGATGGACTAAGGAAGCGGAGCAGGATTTACAAGCATGTTTCTCTCTCACGGACTGGTCTGTTTTTGAAGCTGCTGCCTCCGAACTGGACGAGCTCACAGAGACTGTAACATCATATATCAGTTTTCGTCAGGATTTCTGCATTCCCTCAAGGACTCACTTAACCTACAACAATGACAAGCCATGGTTCACTGCAAAACTCAGCCAGTTCCATCAGGCCAAAGTGGATGCTCACAGAAATGGGGATAGAATCTTGTCCCCATGGCAGCTTCAGTGTGGAAAGGTCTGAAAGTCATCACCAGCTACACGACACCATCCCCCAGCACTGTGGTGAATCAACAACTGGCAGACGACCTGAACGAGTTCTATTGCAAAAGCCCAGTTCTCACCTTCTGTAACCCCCGAATCAGCCACACCTAGAATTCAGTTCAGTGAAGATGATGTGTGTCAGGTCTTCAGGAAGATCAAGAGAAGAAAGGCTCCAGGTCCAGACAGCATTTCACCAGCCTGTCTGAAAGTCTGTGCTGATCAGCTGGCCCCATCTTCACACAGATATTCAACACGTCACTGGAGCTGTGTGAAGTACCCTCATGCTTCAAATGCTCGCCACGGCAAATCATCTGTTTCCGCCTAACACTATCCTGTATCGCACCAATTATCTTCATGTCCTCTTTCAACACATCCTTCTACCAATATAACCATCTCAATCTAGTCTCTCTGACCGTGTCCCCAAAATGGCCAACCTGAGCCGTCCCTCTGATGTGCTTGTTCTTAATATTGTCCATCCTCGTCACTCCTAAAGAGAACCTCAACATCCTCATCTCTGCTACCTCCATCTCTGCCTCATGTCTTTTCCTCACTGCTACAGTCTCTAAACCATACAGCAGAGCAGCTCTCACTATTGTCTTCTACACCTTTCCTTTGATTCTTTTTGATTCTCTTCTGTCACACACAACACCCCTGACACTCTTCTCAACCCACCTGCACTCACCTCTTCAATACTTTTCCACACTCCCTGTCACACTGAATGGTTGACCCCCAAACTCTTGCACCTTCTTGAACTCAGCCCCCTGTAACCTCACTGTTCCACTTCCTTCCCTCTTCATACACATGTATTCTGTCTGCCATATGGCCTCCACCACCTGTTGGTAGAGCTGGCACTCCGTGGGCATCAGCCTCAACAGCCTCTTGGCCTACCCTGACCCTGTTAATAGCGTAGAGAATCAAACTCATTCATGCAGGTGACAACTGTCCCTGCACCATGGTCAAGACTGTGAGAAAGCAGAATCTTCTTGTGGTTGAGCCTGCAAGCACCTGATGTGGGTGAGCATCTCAATGCATTGTCGCAAGCTCTTTCAACTAAACTATGATGAAACAGCTATGATGAATAGCACATAAAATGCCCTTTGTAATATACCAGCCTGTAATTGTGCATCAACTTTTGTGCCACTATATTGAAAATAATTCAAAATTTCTGTTTTTTTTTTTTTTTACTAGAAAATGAGGCATTTTGGCATATAAATGAGGTTTATTAAACCAAATATTACAAAATCTTTTGCAAAATACACACGTGGACAAAATTGTTGGTACCCTTCGGTCAGTGAAAGAAAAACTCACAATGATCACAGAAAAAACTTTAATCTGACAAAAGTAATAATAAATAAAAATTCTGTGAATGTTAACCAATGAAAGTCAGACATTGCTTTTAAATGATGCTTCAACTGAATTATTTAAAAAAATAAACTCATGGAACAGGCCTAGACAAATAGATGGTACCCCTAGAAAAGACTGAAAATAATGTGACCAAAGGGACATGTTAATTCAAGGTGTGTCCACTAATTAGCATCACAGGTGTCTACAATCTTGTAATCAGTCAGTGGGCCTAAATATAGGGCTCCAGAGAGTCACTGTGTTGTCTGGTGACATGGTGTGTACCACACTCAACATGGACCAGAGGAAGCGAAGGAAAGAGTTGTCTCAGGAGATTAGAAAGAAAATTATAGACAAGCATGATAAAGGTAAAGGCTATAAGACCATCTCCAAGCAGCTAGATGTTCCTGTGACTACAGTTGCACATATTATTCAGAAATTTAAGATCCATGGGACTGTAGCCAACCTCCTTGGACGTGGCTGCAGGAGGAAAATTGATGACAAATCAAAGAGATCCAAGGTGAACTTCATGCTCAAGGAACATCAGTGTCAGATCGCACCATCCGTCGTTGTTTGAGCCAAAGTGGACTACATGGGAGACGACCAAGGAGGACACAAATTATAAAAAAAAGCTAGACTGGAATATGCCAAACTACATGTTGACAAGCCACAAAGCTTCTGGGAGAATGTCCTATGGACAGATGAGACAAAAATGGAACTTTTTTCCAAGGCACATCAGCTCTATTTTCCCAGATGGAAAAATGAAGCATATCAAGAAAAGAACACTGTCCCTACTGTGAAACCTGGAGGAGGCTCTGGGGCTGCTTTGCTGCATCTGGTGCAGGGTACAATGAAATCTGAAGACTATCAAGGGATTCTAGAGAGAAATGTGCTGGCCAGTGTCAGAAAGCTTGGTCTCAGTCGCAGGTCATGGGTCTTGCAACAGGACAATGACCCAAAACACACAGCTAAAAACACCCAAGAATGGCTAAGAAGAAAACATTGGACTATTCTAAAGTGGCCTTCTATGAGCCCTGACCTCAATCCTATTGAGCATCTTTGGAAGGAGCTGAAACATGCCGTTTGGAAGAGACACCCTTCAAACCGGAAACAACTGGAGCAGTTTGCTCATGAGAAGTGGGCCAAAATACCTGCTGAGAGGTGCAGAAGTCTCATTGACCATTACAGGAATCGTCTGATTGCAGTGATTGCCTCAAAAGGTTGTGCAACAGAATATTAAGTTAGGGGTACCATCATTTTTGTCCACGCCTGTTCCATGAGTTTATTTTTTTAAATAATTCCGTTGAAGCATGGTTGAAAAGCAATGTCTGACTTTCATTGGTTAACATTTCATAGAATTTTTATTTATTCTTACTTTTGTCAGATTAAAGTTTTTTCTGTGACCATTGAGAGTCTTTCTTTCATTGACCGAAGGGTACCAACAATTTTGTCCACGTGTGTATATGTTGGAAACAGGTTCGACAAAAATGGTGAGAAAAAAAAGGCTATCATATATATATATATACTTCATTTTTTATAAGCAGTCAAACCAGACAAGGTCAACTTGACTCGGCGCTCATAATTTGCATAGGAATGCAGAAGAGGTCTGCAGAAGAGTTAAGGAAGTTCACATACTGTATTACTGCATTTCAGTGTCTTGGTTTTATATGAGAAATATTTTGTAGTTCAAATGTACCTCAATAATTAATCAAAATATTGTTGTTACTTGAAAATGTTTTATTAATTATAGCCTTTGTCTTTTATAGCCTACAGCCAGTATAACTTGTCACTTCAGTCAGCTTTAATCTGATGTGGATTTCTGCTCGTTTACCAATATTCTAACACACACAGAGGGAGAACAGAGAACAGTCTCAAACACACAGGAACTGAAAGAAATGCAAATTAATCATCTAGAACAGATAACATCTCAAGAATTTTCTGCCATCAAGTGTCACACTTGCAGCCTTCAGGAAACATCAAGTAAGAAAAACAGGAATGTGGCTGTGGGGATTTTCCCATTTTAGAAGCAATAGTATTTGTGAGTTCAGGCACTAATGTAGTATGAGGAGGTCAGGAGGTTCCAACTTTGTCATACTGTTTGTGCCTCTTAGTTCCAGTGAAAGAACAAAGTAATGCTACAAAATACAAAGCCATGCTAGGCAACTGTGTGCCTCCATCTTTGTGGCAACAATTTGGAGAAGAGACTTATATCATATTCTTCTGATGTCAGTAGGATCTGAGGGTTTTCCCAGTGTTTCAAGTGGCACAGTGGTAGGTTTTAGATATAATTAAACAAACTTTTAGTACATGCTACACCCACTTCAGGTTTACATGTGAATATGGATGTTTGTATCACTAAACAGATCCAGCTAGTGGCATTGCATTAGTATGTGTATTACTGTTCATTAATGTTAACTCTCATCTTATCTGTCATACAGACGCAATTGTTCAGACAGGTTTCCGAGCTCGTTATGAATTATTTCTCTGTGAATTCTGGAATTCAACTCACTCACCCAGTGTATTTATGATCTGTAATGCCCCCTGCCCTTGCCATGACCATGTGGAGTTTGAGTGAGTGCATGGTAGAAAAGCGGTTATAGGGTGTAGGGGACAGTGGGGACGGTTGCAGCATAAGGCAGTGGCAACATTGACACGTGTACTTCATTTGGAAAACTGCATGGCCTGTATCAAAGTCTTGTCTTAACTCTGAGGGAATAAACAGGGTTCCTATCACCTCACAGCTCAGAGGTAGGAGCAGCAGTGTGACCCAAAAATACACTCTAAAAAACCCTGGGTTGTTTTTTTAACTCAAATGCTGGGTTCAGACCGCTGGGTAGGACTTTGGGTTGTTTTAACCCAAGTTTAGGTTGACAATTGTCTTGAGCTATAACCCAGCGGCGCTGGGTTGGGAACACGGACATGAAAGAGAGCATGCACATCAACGTGAAAATCGGACGACACCAGTGCAAGAAGTCGCCATTTTCTTTGCGTCTTCAGATGAACGCGAGTGAAATTCTGTCTGAAACGTAAGTTATTCAATATGTATGTAGGCTTTCAGTCAGCTTAACTGAGATTACCTCACAGCCCAGTGACAGCTCCGACTCACGACAGATCCCAGATCAGTGAACGGGAGAGCATGCGTGGCATCTTCATCAGAGCTTGGAAGGAATATTATTATTTATTTATTTATTTATTACAGGGACAATGCATATTAATAAACATTTCTGTCAATATGCCAGAGTTAGCCAGATGGCTATTTTTCACCTGTAGTCCCTAGACAGATGGTAATAGTCACCCTAAAAAAGATAAAAGTAAATAAAAGTACATATTGAAATAACAATAAAGCTACAATACATTACTACTGTAAGTATTAGCTATGATGTAAATTAGAAACACAAGATGCCAGCAATCAAGCAAACATCAGACAAATACATGAACACACACACACAATAAACAAAAACCCATCAGGGGGCAACACGAGCAGGTCAAAAACTAAGCTAATGGTGTCGTGTTCAGGTTTCTGATGTTTATAGGGGTCAGGTTCCACTGAGTAGCAGCTTGAACAGAAAAAGCGGTTTGGCCAAATACACTTTTCCTAAAGGAAACGATGCAATCTCCCCTCACTGCACCTCTGGTTCTACGATGATCAGCTGTTCGGATGTTGACAAACTGAGGGGAGGGAAGGGAAGGGAGGGGAGGGGAGGGGAGGGGGGAGATGATAAACCATGAATAATTTTCTAAAGAAGACATAGATTTGATAATTTTACCTTGTTTTCCCAGCTGAGTAATCTATATTTTTGTAATATTGGACAATAATGAGAAATGTTTGATTTCTTATCCAGAATTTTTACAGTTCGTTTGTAAAGTGATTGAAGTGGTTTCAGAGTTGTAACACTAGCCTATGACCAAACGGGCAAACAGTAAGATATATGTGGAAAAAATCATAGAGTGCATGTACATTTTTGCTGCCTGTGTAGACATTTGATGGCGAATGTGTCTAAAGTTAATGAGGTTGAATTTGATTATATTACAGACCTTTTTTACATGCGATTTTAAAAGACAACTTTGAATCAATTAAAATCCCCAAATATTTGTACTCTGACATGATCTGTAGCCTTTCCCCTGACACAAAAACATCTGGCTCAACACTGAACTTATTGTTGGACTTGGTGAAAAACATTGCTACTGTTTTTGATGTATTTAACTGCAGGCAAGAATGTTTCAAACAATCTGTAATATTAACCATAGAGTTAGTAAGTTTCGCAGCTACCTGAGAAATATTACTACCATGAACATAGATTACAGTGTCATCAGCATACATTTGCACAGAAACATCTTGACAGACAGACAGTAGGTCATTTATATAAAGTGAGAACAACAAAGGTCCTAAAATTGATCCTTGAGGAAGACCGGTAGATAAAGTGAGAGCTTTTTTGATTTAAATGACTGGGAACGGTCAGTGAGGTAAGAATCGATCCATTTAATGCATTTGAGGAAAAATTAAAACTGCATAATTTTGTCAGTAAGACTTTATGATTGACAGTGTCGAAAGCCTTCTTAAGATCTAGGAACACAGCTCCAACCACCCTACCTCGATCCAACAACGCTCTAATATTTCGAGTAAAGAAGCAAGTAGCAATTTCGGTTGAATAATTGGCTCTAAAGCCAAACTGCATAGCGTGGAGAGCATAGTTTGTGGTATTTAGATGGTTAATAGTTTGTTTTGCTATCAGTTTCTCTGCAATCTTAGACACAGTAGGCAAAATGCTGATAGGTCTGTAATTTAACATAGAATGAGGGTCTCCACTTTTGAAAATGGGAACAATAACCGCTGATTTCCACATACTTGGGAACATATTTTGTGAAATTGCTAAATTGATCATTTTGGTAATGGGGCATGTGACTGTTGTACTAAGCTCCTTGAGCATCATTATATCCATACCAAAAATATCTTTACAGCTAAATGGTCTAAGTGATTTAATGATGGGGGGCACGGTGGCTTAGTGGTTAGCACGTTCGCCTCACACCTCCAGGGTTGGGGGTTCGATTCCCGCCTCCGCCTTGTGTGTGTGGAGTTTGCATGTTCTCCCCGTGCCTCGGGGGTTTCCTCCGGGTACTCCGGTTTCCTCCCCCGGTCCAAAGACATGCATGGTAGGTTGATTGGCATCTCTGGAAAATTGTCCGTAGTGTGTGATTGCGTGAGTGAATGAGAGTGTGTGTGTGTGCCCTGTGAAGGGTTGGCACTCCGTCCAGGGTGTATCCTGCCTTGATGCCCGATGACGCCTGTTACGGCCTAAGCCTTGATTTATGATTATTGATGTGTGTTTCCGTTCTATTGGCTGGGTCTTCCTTTTTTTTAGGGTAAGCTCCGCCCCTGCACACCTGCGGCCCATTTCTGATTGACGCGCCGGGTGGGGATAAAAGGGGGGGCAACGTCGTACCCGGGGGGAAGAACTCCTGTCACCAGGCCACTGCGACTACCAGTCTTTAGCTCTCTGTGAGAGCGGTACACACTTGAGGGGAAGCTCTTTTTGGCCGTCAGATTTGTGCTGATGACCGGTGGTGTTGAACTGAGCTTCGTGTGTGCGTCTTGTTGCCCAGCCATTGCTGATACGCTGTGTGTCCTTTTCTGGGTTCATTTGTATTCTCCTTTTGTTTTTGTGTATGTGTTTGGGGTGTGTTTTATGTGATAATTCCTAGTTGCCTGTGATGCATGAGTGCAGCTAAATAATAAACCGACAAAACTGTCCTTTTTGACTCGCGTGTCCTTTTATGTTACTTGCCCCCTCTTCTACGAGCATTATTGAAAGTGGGGGTTCGTAACACGCCTGAGATAGGCACAGGCTCCCCGTGACCCGAGGTAGTTCGGATAAGCGGTAGAAAATGAATGAATGAATGAATGAATGAATGATTTAATGATCTGTGATACCTCTGATTCTGTGATGGTTATTAAACTAAAAACAGATTGACTTGTGTCTACTGGTAGAGCGTATGTGTTCTTAGGAGTAAAACAGCTTGCTATATTAGCCACAGAATCAATAAACTAGTGATTGAATGCCTCCGCTACAGCCGAAATATTATTTGTTAGTTGTTCATTTATTTTAATTTCTAAAGTGTTATGTTCTTTGGGGCAATCCCCTGTCATTTTTCTTAGCTGGTTCCATATTATATTAGCATTCCCATTTTATTTTTCAATTAAAGTAAGAAAGAAATCTGCCTTTGCTTTCCTTAATGATCTTACAACTTTATTCCTCAACATGGTGAAACGTCATTTGTCATGCGTTGTTTTATTTTTATTTGCTATTTTTAAAGCTTGGTCTCGTTCTTTCATAAGTTTTATAATATCTGGATTTATCCAGGGTACAGTATTTTTGTGTTGTTTGAGCTTAATTTTATGTGTGAATTCTTTAATAGTTCTCTCAAGTGTTTTTAGAAATATTTGGCTGTCTTTTTCATAATCAACGAAAGATAAAATGTCATTCCATTGAATTTGATTAGCTGCAGCTATAAAGTTTTGATATTTACTTTTAGGAATTGTAGTAATTTCTTTATTTTCTTTAGCACAAGGATAAAAACGTTTTCTAGTGATAAGAGTTAGATTATGATCCGATAAGCCTGTTAACATATTAAATGATTTTACAATTCTTTCCGGCCTATTGGTAAATATGAGATCAATCTGTGTCTTGGAAGAGTTTGTTAGAAGAGTTTGTCCGTGTCGACCCGCGAACAACTTGTGTTAGATCAAACCTATCTGTAATTTGTTTGAGCCTTTTTTCTAGCGGATTCGTCTTCCCAGTTGATGTTAAAATCCCCCATAATAATAATTTCTTTATCAAGATTGCTTTCTTATAACAGCTTTTCAAAATTTTCATAAAAGCTGTTATCTGACGAAGGAGGCCTGTAAATTATGGACAAGGACAAAGGACATTTGTGGTGAAAGACTAACGGTAGTGTACTTTTTATATAAACCATCATTCCTCCTCCCTTCTTTAATTCCTCCCTGTCTTTCCTGTAGATGGTATAACCAGGGATATTCAGGGCGGCTAATGGAGCATTTTGATTGAGCCAGGTTTCAGATAAGCATAAAAAGTCCAGGTTTGAATCCATTAATAAATGCTGTATTTGCTCACTTTTAGACATTATGCTTCTAATGTTTAGATGACCACCTAAAAGGCCCTTTGGTTTAGCCTTAGGGTCCCACACTGTTCGTGAATGATTGACAGTCTGAAACACCTCACATTTCCTGTTCTTTGCAATCCCTAGATTTAGCTGTTTCCTGTTTACATTCTGTATCACTACGGGGACACGTGAAGTGCCCACCGTTAAAGTAGTCATAGAACCCCAGGGTCTAGCCAGCCCAACATGCACCCCATGCCCAGACAAAACACCGGATCCACCCGACGTCACTGTGAAGACATCGCTCCTCAGACTCATCCCCCGTGATCCCAATGGACAGACCGCACAACACCCACGCCGACACCAAAAGCACCAGGCACGTCACCAACGCCAACACCGGCACGAGAAATCCGCGCATGCCAATTCACCACACCCTCCGCAGCACCAGCACAGCCACTCAGCGTCCCATCCATAGCATCACCAAACATAGATGACGGACAGGAAAGGTTAGAATGTACAGTACTACACTGAGATGCATCATACAATGTGCATACCTGAAGGACTGTAGCAGTGTGCTCCTCCACAGGCCTCTCCTCGGGTGTCAGGCGGTACAGTCCTTGGTATGGATGCATGTCAAAACTCTCTGAATCAAAGACAGGACTTTTACTGAGTTCTGATGTTTGAAACATGGGCACATCCTGTAAGATATCCAAGGGTAGTTTAGCCAAACTCCCAACATCTCCCACTGAAGGCCCACTGATCTCTGCACTACAGCTCACACTCCAGCTTGGATTACACTCAGTTGATCCACTTACTGGTTCAGTTATATGTTGGTTTATTGATGGTCCTGGATTCATCTGTATGTCGCCGCTGAGTAGGAGAAGAATCAGTAGAACCTTTGGACCATACCATTTGCTTCCCTTGACATGCTGATGACTTTCTTTTCCTTGATGATGCTTTTTTTGCCAGCAGATAGAATAAATAATGTGGTATCCTTGGCTGAAGAAGTTCAGTTGAGGTCTATCAACCATGGGCACGAGTTTAACAGATGTAGTCTGTGTTTCATTTCCAGTAGCACTGGCAGCAAAACCACGTGGACTTATCAGAAGCCACAAACGGAGCAGCCATATGCAACAAGATACATTATCCCTCTTTCCAACATTTAAAATCCATCCTTGGCTAAAAATTTCTTTAATATTGATAAGAAATTGTTGAAAAATACAAAATGAGATAAAAAATGTTTGTAGAAAAACGTTAAACAAAGGGGCAAGTGTGTAGCCTAACAAACCACCCCTGCACCTGGCGGCCATCTTGGCGGCCATCTTGGAACAAGATGTCCGCCAAACCTCTCTGATTCCACACATTGTATCTGGGTGCAATAGGGTAAATGCTTTTTAAATATTACTTTTGTACACGTTAAATCTACTTTATCATAAATGATTTCTGTGTTAGATAAGGTTTTAATACGGCGGAGTTTACTTAATGGTAACGTACAGTATTTTGTTAGGACATCCAATTTCCCGCTCTGCTTCTACATTTTGTTTAACTGCGCTGTGAGGTAAATTCAACAGCTAACGAGATTCATTCACTACAAGCATACTATATAATATATATTATTAAATTTAAATTCCTGTAAATTCCTGTACTCCTGTACAGCCTATGGTTAGTTTGAAACAAGCGGGACTGTCTCAGGTCAGCTCAAGCTAAATAACGTTAGGGTTTAAAACTCAACATGTTCGACCGTCATTTTATTCGTGACACACCCAGGATAATTAGGATAATTTAGGAGCAAATCTTGAAAAAAATGCCTTTTGAATGACATTAATATTTTCTATGTAATTAGTTGATGGCAGCAAGCAGTGTTATTTGTGATCTTTCTTAAGTGTAAACTGGACAGTGCATGGAACGGAAAGTGCTAAATCCAGCTTCTTCAACATTGTGGTTTTCTGTCGTTAAACCAGAATGTAAAGTTAATGTTACTTCATAACTTTCTCACTCTGCTTGTACATCTCGTTTAGCTGTAACTTTGCTTACATTCAGTAGAAAATGATATTAATTCATACGAGCATTTTGCATTCTATAGACGTGTTTTGACCTATCTTGTTTTCCCTGTTCCCTGGTGTGTGCAGTTTCGACAGACTGTGGTGTATGAACTTCCTGGGGAGGAGACACCAGCAGTAAGAGTTCTACAAGAATTCATTTTTGCAGACAAACTGTAACTTATTTTTTTGTTTTTATTTTATTATTATTATGTGACCTGACTGCTTCATTGGATTCTGTGTTCTTTAACTTGTACACTGTTACATGAAATGTTCTCATATTTCACACACATATTTAATTGGAGGTAAATTTTCCTGACTGCAGTCAGTTTGATGCATGTTCATTATTCTAAATTCTTCTATTTTTCTTATACAACACTGCAATTACATTGCAATTGATGAAACTTACTGATGATTCTTATATGTTCGGATATTGATTTTTATGATTGTTTGTGTAAATGTTATAAATGTTTTCATATTTCAAATTTGTATTTTCTTAACGTTAATTTTTCTGATTAAGTCAATTTTATACTGTTTTCTTATTACATCTACATACTTTTCTACTCTGCAATTACATTGTAATTGATGATTCTTACTGATGATTCTTATATCCAGATATTGAGGTTGATGTAAATGTTATGAAATGTTTTTATATTTTAAATTTGTATTCTTAAAGTACATTTTTCTGACTGAAGTCAGTGATGCATTTACTGTGATATGTGATACATTTTCATAGAATGCGAGCGTTTTACATGCTGTTTTGACGAAATCAGCTCCGTATATTAGACATATTATATATTAGATTTAAGGTTTGCTATTTTAGCCTAGACATCCTTTACAAAAATAAGAAAACGTGTGTTAATAAAACGAAGGACAACATTTTATTTAGATCACCTAAATTGCTTCCACATACTTCCGTGTTTCCCGTGGGCGGGGTTGGATTACCGAAGTAAGTATTGCTGTAGATTCATTATTTTAATCACTTAAATTTCTGACCCATTTTGGGTTAAATTCAACCCAGCAGGGTCGTCATTTTTAACTAATAGTTGGGTTAAAATCACAACCCAGCATGCTGGGTTAAACATTATAACCCAACTACTTGGGTTAAAATAACCCGAATTGGGTTGTTTTTAACCCAGCAGTTTTTAGAGTGTATTCTATCACTAATTTTCATCCTCCTTACCCTCTCTCTGTCACACATACTTAAGCTACATCACATGTGTAAACACACACAAACACACACACACAAACACACACACACACACACAGAGGGAGAACAGAGAACAGTCTCATAAACACACAGAAACTAAAAGAAATGCAAATAAATCATCTAGACTGCGTAAGAGCAGATGGCATCTCACCAATTTTCCACCTTCAGCACATTTTTCCGTTTAACCATCTCGGAAAAATTATGGTACACTTATTGTGTAGCATGTGTGAAAAACAAAAGAACAGTTTGTTCACAATATCAAACATTTTACAAGATAAGTATCTTTTCCTGGTTTTGAAATCTTTCACCTAAAGATACTGATCGCCAAATCAATGTCATAGAAATCAGATTTTTTTCAGCATTCTGTTCTCAAAATCAAGTTATCTTTCACTTTCAGTGAAGAATTGCAGCCTTCAGGAAACATCAAGTAAGAAAAACAGCCAGGATTGCTTCTGTTAACAGGAATTACCAGATATCCAGATGCACAGATTATCAGATAGTTGCCTGCATATCCAGAGGCACAATACCAATACATTCCAACAATCACTTAAACACACACACACAGTTCGGTAAGATTTTAAGGAAGTTCACATATTACTGCATTTCAATGCAATTTCATACAATGTGCATACCTGAAGGACTGTAGCAGTGTGCTCCTCCACAGGCCTCTCCTCGGGTGTCAGGCGGTACAGTCCTTGGTATGGATGCATGTCAAAACTCTCTGAATCAAAGACAGGACTTTTACTGAGTTCTGATGTTTGAAACATGGGCACATCCTGTAAGATATCCAAGGGTAGTTTAGCCAAACTCCCAACATCTCCCACTGAAGGCCCACTGATCTCTGCACTACAGCTCACACTCCAGCTTGGATTACACTCAGTTGATCCACTTACTGGTTCAGTTATATGTTGGTTTATTGATGGTCCTGGATTCATCTGTATGTCGCCGCTGAGTAGGAGAAGAATCAGTAGAACCTTTGGACCATACCATTTGCTTCCCTTGACATGCTGATGACTTTCTTTTCCTTGATGATGCTTTTTTTGCCAGCAGATAGAATAAATAATGTGGTATCCTTGGCTGAAGAAGTTCAGTTGAGGTCTATCAACCATGGGCACGAGTTTAACAGATGTAGTCTGTGTTTCATTTCCAGTAGCACTGGCAGCAAAACCACGTGGACTTATCAGAAGCCACAAACGGAGCAGCCATATGCAACAAGATACATTATCCCTCTTTCCAACATTTAAAATCCATCCTTGGCTAAAAATTTCTTTAATATTGATAAGAAATTGTTGAAAAATACAAAATGAGATAAAAAATGTTTGTAGAAAAACGTTAAACAAAGGGGCAAGTGTGTAGCCTAACAAACCACCCCTGCACCTGGCGGCCATCTTGGCGGCCATCTTGGAACAAGATGTCCGCCAAACCTCTCTGATTCCACACATTGTATCTGGGTGCAATAGGGTAAATGCTTTTTAAATATTACTTTTGTACACGTTAAATCTACTTTATCATAAATGATTTCTGTGTTAGATAAGGTTTTAATACGGCGGAGTTTACTTAATGGTAACGTACAGTATTTTGTTAGGACATCCAATTTCCCGCTCTGCTTCTACATTTTGTTTAACTGCGCTGTGAGGTAAATTCAACAGCTAACGAGATTCATTCACTACAAGCATACTATATAATATATATTATTAAATTTAAATTCCTGTAAATTCCTGTACTCCTGTACAGCCTATGGTTAGTTTGAAACAAGCGGGACTGTCTCAGGTCAGCTCAAGCTAAATAACGTTAGGGTTTAAAACTCAACATGTTCGACCGTCATTTTATTCGTGACACACCCAGGATAATTAGGATAATTTAGGAGCAAATCTTGAAAAAAATGCCTTTTGAATGACATTAATATTTTCTATGTAATTAGTTGATGGCAGCAAGCAGTGTTATTTGTGATCTTTCTTAAGTGTAAACTGGACAGTGCATGGAACGGAAAGTGCTAAATCCAGCTTCTTCAACATTGTGGTTTTCTGTCGTTAAACCAGAATGTAAAGTTAATGTTACTTCATAACTTTCTCACTCTGCTTGTACATCTCGTTTAGCTGTAACTTTGCTTACATTCAGTAGAAAATGATATTAATTCATACGAGCATTTTGCATTCTATAGACGTGTTTTGACCTATCTTGTTTTCCCTGTTCCCTGGTGTGTGCAGTTTCGACAGACTGTGGTGTATGAACTTCCTGGGGAGGAGACACCAGCAGTAAGAGTTCTACAAGAATTCATTTTTGCAGACAAACTGTAACTTATTTTTTTGTTTTTATTTTATTATTATTATGTGACCTGACTGCTTCATTGGATTCTGTGTTCTTTAACTTGTACACTGTTACATGAAATGTTCTCATATTTCACACACATATTTAATTGGAGGTAAATTTTCCTGACTGCAGTCAGTTTGATGCATGTTCATTATTCTAAATTCTTCTATTTTTCTTATACAACACTGCAATTACATTGCAATTGATGAAACTTACTGATGATTCTTATATGTTCGGATATTGATTTTTATGATTGTTTGTGTAAATGTTATAAATGTTTTCATATTTCAAATTTGTATTTTCTTAACGTTAATTTTTCTGATTAAGTCAATTTTATACTGTTTTCTTATTACATCTACATACTTTTCTACTCTGCAATTACATTGTAATTGATGATTCTTACTGATGATTCTTATATCCAGATATTGAGGTTGATGTAAATGTTATGAAATGTTTTTATATTTTAAATTTGTATTCTTAAAGTACATTTTTCTGACTGAAGTCAGTGATGCATTTACTGTGATATGTGATACATTTTCATAGAATGCGAGCGTTTTACATGCTGTTTTGACGAAATCAGCTCCGTATATTAGACATATTATATATTAGATTTAAGGTTTGCTATTTTAGCCTAGACATCCTTTACAAAAATAAGAAAACGTGTGTTAATAAAACGAAGGACAACATTTTATTTAGATCACCTAAATTGCTTCCACATACTTCCGTGTTTCCCGTGGGCGGGGTTGGATTACCGAAGTAAGTATTGCTGTAGATTCATTATTTTAATCACTTAAATTTCTGACCCATTTTGGGTTAAATTCAACCCAGCAGGGTCGTCATTTTTAACTAATAGTTGGGTTAAAATCACAACCCAGCATGCTGGGTTAAACATTATAACCCAACTACTTGGGTTAAAATAACCCGAATTGGGTTGTTTTTAACCCAGCAGTTTTTAGAGTGTATTCTATCACTAATTTTCATCCTCCTTACCCTCTCTCTGTCACACATACTTAAGCTACATCACATGTGTAAACACACACAAACACACACACACAAACACACACACACACACACACAGAGGGAGAACAGAGAACAGTCTCATAAACACACAGAAACTAAAAGAAATGCAAATAAATCATCTAGACTGCGTAAGAGCAGATGGCATCTCACCAATTTTCCACCTTCAGCACATTTTTCCGTTTAACCATCTCGGAAAAATTATGGTACACTTATTGTGTAGCATGTGTGAAAAACAAAAGAACAGTTTGTTCACAATATCAAACATTTTACAAGATAAGTATCTTTTCCTGGTTTTGAAATCTTTCACCTAAAGATACTGATCGCCAAATCAATGTCATAGAAATCAGATTTTTTTCAGCATTCTGTTCTCAAAATCAAGTTATCTTTCACTTTCAGTGAAGAATTGCAGCCTTCAGGAAACATCAAGTAAGAAAAACAGCCAGGATTGCTTCTGTTAACAGGAATTACCAGATATCCAGATGCACAGATTATCAGATAGTTGCCTGCATATCCAGAGGCACAATACCAATACATTCCAACAATCACTTAAACACACACACACAGTTCGGTAAGATTTTAAGGAAGTTCACATATTACTGCATTTCAATGCAATTTCATACAATGTGCATACCTGAAGGACTGTAGCAGTGTGCTCCTCCACAGGCCTCTCCTCGGGTGTCAGGCGGTACAGTCCTTGGTATGGATGCATGTCAAAACTCTCTGAATCAAAGACAGGACTTTTACTGAGTTCTGATGTTTGAAACATGGGCACATCCTGTAAGATATCCAAGGGTAGTTTAGCCAAACTCCCAACATCTCCCACTGAAGGCCCACTGATCTCTGCACTACAGCTCACACTCCAGCTTGGATTACACTCAGTTGATCCACTTACTGGTTCAGTTATATGTTGGTTTATTGATGGTCCTGGATTCATCTGTATGTCGCCGCTGAGTAGGAGAAGAATCAGTAGAACCTTTGGACCATACCATTTGCTTCCCTTGACATGCTGATGACTTTCTTTTCCTTGATGATGCTTTTTTTGCCAGCAGATAGAATAAATAATGTGGTATCCTTGGCTGAAGAAGTTCAGTTGAGGTCTATCAACCATGGGCACGAGTTTAACAGATGTAGTCTGTGTTTCATTTCCAGTAGCACTGGCAGCAAAACCACGTGGACTTATCAGAAGCCACAAACGGAGCAGCCATATGCAACAAGATACATTATCCCTCTTTCCAACATTTAAAATCCATCCTTGGCTAAAAATTTCTTTAATATTGATAAGAAATTGTTGAAAAATACAAAATGAGATAAAAAATGTTTGTAGAAAAACGTTAAACAAAGGGGCAAGTGTGTAGCCTAACAAACCACCCCTGCACCTGGCGGCCATCTTGGCGGCCATCTTGGAACAAGATGTCCGCCAAACCTCTCTGATTCCACACATTGTATCTGGGTGCAATAGGGTAAATGCTTTTTAAATATTACTTTTGTACACGTTAAATCTACTTTATCATAAATGATTTCTGTGTTAGATAAGGTTTTAATACGGCGGAGTTTACTTAATGGTAACGTACAGTATTTTGTTAGGACATCCAATTTCCCGCTCTGCTTCTACATTTTGTTTAACTGCGCTGTGAGGTAAATTCAACAGCTAACGAGATTCATTCACTACAAGCATACTATATAATATATATTATTAAATTTAAATTCCTGTAAATTCCTGTACTCCTGTACAGCCTATGGTTAGTTTGAAACAAGCGGGACTGTCTCAGGTCAGCTCAAGCTAAATAACGTTAGGGTTTAAAACTCAACATGTTCGACCGTCATTTTATTCGTGACACACCCAGGATAATTAGGATAATTTAGGAGCAAATCTTGAAAAAAATGCCTTTTGAATGACATTAATATTTTCTATGTAATTAGTTGATGGCAGCAAGCAGTGTTATTTGTGATCTTTCTTAAGTGTAAACTGGACAGTGCATGGAACGGAAAGTGCTAAATCCAGCTTCTTCAACATTGTGGTTTTCTGTCGTTAAACCAGAATGTAAAGTTAATGTTACTTCATAACTTTCTCACTCTGCTTGTACATCTCGTTTAGCTGTAACTTTGCTTACATTCAGTAGAAAATGATATTAATTCATACGAGCATTTTGCATTCTATAGACGTGTTTTGACCTATCTTGTTTTCCCTGTTCCCTGGTGTGTGCAGTTTCGACAGACTGTGGTGTATGAACTTCCTGGGGAGGAGACACCAGCAGTAAGAGTTCTACAAGAATTCATTTTTGCAGACAAACTGTAACTTATTTTTTTGTTTTTATTTTATTATTATTATGTGACCTGACTGCTTCATTGGATTCTGTGTTCTTTAACTTGTACACTGTTACATGAAATGTTCTCATATTTCACACACATATTTAATTGGAGGTAAATTTTCCTGACTGCAGTCAGTTTGATGCATGTTCATTATTCTAAATTCTTCTATTTTTCTTATACAACACTGCAATTACATTGCAATTGATGAAACTTACTGATGATTCTTATATGTTCGGATATTGATTTTTATGATTGTTTGTGTAAATGTTATAAATGTTTTCATATTTCAAATTTGTATTTTCTTAACGTTAATTTTTCTGATTAAGTCAATTTTATACTGTTTTCTTATTACATCTACATACTTTTCTACTCTGCAATTACATTGTAATTGATGATTCTTACTGATGATTCTTATATCCAGATATTGAGGTTGATGTAAATGTTATGAAATGTTTTTATATTTTAAATTTGTATTCTTAAAGTACATTTTTCTGACTGAAGTCAGTGATGCATTTACTGTGATATGTGATACATTTTCATAGAATGCGAGCGTTTTACATGCTGTTTTGACGAAATCAGCTCCGTATATTAGACATATTATATATTAGATTTAAGGTTTGCTATTTTAGCCTAGACATCCTTTACAAAAATAAGAAAACGTGTGTTAATAAAACGAAGGACAACATTTTATTTAGATCACCTAAATTGCTTCCACATACTTCCGTGTTTCCCGTGGGCGGGGTTGGATTACCGAAGTAAGTATTGCTGTAGATTCATTATTTTAATCACTTAAATTTCTGACCCATTTTGGGTTAAATTCAACCCAGCAGGGTCGTCATTTTTAACTAATAGTTGGGTTAAAATCACAACCCAGCATGCTGGGTTAAACATTATAACCCAACTACTTGGGTTAAAATAACCCGAATTGGGTTGTTTTTAACCCAGCAGTTTTTAGAGTGTATTCTATCACTAATTTTCATCCTCCTTACCCTCTCTCTGTCACACATACTTAAGCTACATCACATGTGTAAACACACACAAACACACACACACAAACACACACACACACACACACAGAGGGAGAACAGAGAACAGTCTCATAAACACACAGAAACTAAAAGAAATGCAAATAAATCATCTAGACTGCGTAAGAGCAGATGGCATCTCACCAATTTTCCACCTTCAGCACATTTTTCCGTTTAACCATCTCGGAAAAATTATGGTACACTTATTGTGTAGCATGTGTGAAAAACAAAAGAACAGTTTGTTCACAATATCAAACATTTTACAAGATAAGTATCTTTTCCTGGTTTTGAAATCTTTCACCTAAAGATACTGATCGCCAAATCAATGTCATAGAAATCAGATTTTTTTCAGCATTCTGTTCTCAAAATCAAGTTATCTTTCACTTTCAGTGAAGAATTGCAGCCTTCAGGAAACATCAAGTAAGAAAAACAGCCAGGATTGCTTCTGTTAACAGGAATTACCAGATATCCAGATGCACAGATTATCAGATAGTTGCCTGCATATCCAGAGGCACAATACCAATACATTCCAACAATCACTTAAACACACACACACAGTTCGGTAAGATTTTAAGGAAGTTCACATATTACTGCATTTAAGGTAAGGTAAGGCCATCCTTAAAAATATTCTTGTTTGCCGTAACCCAACCGATCCTGTCAATTTAGGACCGACTCAATTTTATTTATTTATTTTTTTGCTTTAAGTCCGACCAACTTGCCGGTTGTAAATTTGCGTTAAGACCGACCTTTTTTTTTTTTACTCTTCAAACAACTAATACAAATGCAATAAAATAATTTTAACGGGTTTGGGCACCATAATACACCTAAAAAATTCATTAAAACAGCTCGACACCGCTTTAACTTGGCACGAAGTTCTGGAGAAACTGTGTCCAGCATCAAAATAAACTTTGCAATGATGCGCCCGAAGGCAGGGGTTGAAGACCCAGTCAGTGACGTCACCATATGCTAATTTGTTTAAAGTCATACCTACGTAATCACCATCACCAAAATTGTACTTTTTTTTTTTACATTGAAACTTGAAAAAAAAATATAGACCTACCTACCCACCCTTTTTGGGTTTTTTTTACTGTTACTGCAAACCAAAATATTTTTAAGGATGGCCTAAGGTAAGGTAAGGTAAGGTAAGGTAAACTTTTATTGTCCCCACTAGGGAAATTTGTCTTGGGCCATCACCCATGCTGCAATCATACAGTACACACATTAGACAGATACAATTCACAAAATATTGAATACATAAAATAGCAACTATTTCCTTCCCCTATTTAACAACTTCACCGACACTGGGATAAAAGAGTTTTTAAATCTATTTAATCTACAGCGAGGAACTCTGAACCTCCTGCCAGAAGGCAGCAACTCATACTCCATATTCAAAACATGGGAAAAATCACAGACAATCCTCTCAGTGTGTCTTACAGTGACATGTTCATACATAGTTTGCACTGGTGTCAATTCTTTCACTCCTATAATTTTCCAAGCAATATGTATCATCCGTATCAGCTTTGATCTCGATTGCACAGATAGATTCCCAAACCATACTGTAATACAGTATCTGATTAAACTCTCAATTACTGCCTGGTAAAAGATTAACATAAATTTTTGATCAACCCCATGGACTCTCAGACGACGTAAAAATTTGCAATCTTTGTTGCATCTTACTATAGAGATTATCCACATGTACTGTATATGCCATGTTAGTGAGTCATCAAAAAAGACACCAAGGTATTTGTATGATGAGACCTGTACTACATTTTGATTGTGGATGCTCAGTGGCCTGTGATCACCCACTCCTCTAGGATCAAACACCATTTCCTTTGTCTTACCTACATTTAGAGCTAGGTGGTTGTTATCACACTAGTTCTCAAATCCTCTAATCTATGAAAAATATTCTGCCAGGTCTCCATCCTTTTTTAATAACCCCAAAATTGCAGTATGTAAGTTTAAGGAAGTTCACATATTACTGCATTTCAGCATCTTAGTTTTGAATGAGAAATATTTTGTAGTTCAAATGTTCTGCAATAATGAAACAAAATATTGTTGTTACTTGAAAATGTTTTATTAATTATAGCCTTTGTCTTTATACAGCCAGTATAACTTGTCACTTCAGTCAGCTTTAGTCTAACCCTAACCCTAACCCTAGTGGCATTGCATTAGTATGTGTATTAGTGTTCATTAATGTTAACTCTCATCTCATCTGTCATACAGCCACATTTCCGATCTCATTATGAATTATTTCGTTAATAATTATTTCTGTGAATTCTGGAATTCAACTCACTCTAATAAAAGCTGAATCATCTTACTCTGAAACAGAAAATGTTCTAGGGGAAAATCTCAATCCTCATTAAAAATCCTCATAAAAATCTACTTCAGTGTTTCTAGTCATCTGTCATCTCTTACAGAATGATTTTATTAACAAAAAGTCCTCTATAGATCAAAAGGATAATGAATAAAAACAAGTTCAGTCCTTGACACTAAAGCAATATTTTATGATCCTTTACCACAAGGTTATTTTGTTTATCTTCTTTATTACATTATATTTGTCATAATCATTTTATTTTTATATTTTACCATTTTGAATGAAAGCGCTCAAGTTATTACATAATTAAACACAGTAAAAATAAATACAGCACTCAGAAAAGCAGCATGATTACTTTGTCACAGGGTTTATTTCTCTTCGAGCTCACACATTGTTTCTTATAACAAACTTTACTACAACATCCTTTTACTGTATTTATTTATGTTCATGTTTAGTGGCTTTTAATGCTTTTGAATATGACACAGAATCATACTTTTTTTTTTTTTTTTTACTTTATTCTTATTTGAACAAAACTCTGAAGTGCTACAGAATATTTATTTTTCTGTGTATCTCTGTTCAAAATAAAAGAATTAACAATATTGTGATATTGAGCTGTTCTCTCAGGCACAGATGGCTGCTAGTCGTTGGTTGTTCTCCTTCATCTGATTGATGAGTCTTGGCAGGTCATTGCCATAGAGGAGCTCATTCCCTGTGATCTGCTCTATGGCCTTCATCACATCCTCCATCACCTTCATGACAGGCTCTTGGAGAATGGATCTGCGAGTCAGACCATCAGCTACACTGACCACCCCACTCAGGACACCCAGAAGATGAACAGCTCCTCTCACTTTCCCCTGGAACTCGGCTACAGACTGACTCTGCTTCTTCACCTTCTGGATTCCTTCACGTATCTGTTTCAGCTGGTCATCTTTCTGACTGATGTCACGTTCGGTCTGGGAAATCTTAGACATGCAGTGAGATACTTTATGTTCATAGTTTCTCACTTCATTCTCAGACTTTCTCACCTCCTCTTGAGCCTCTTGGACAGCTTTGTTTGCTTGATCCAGTTCAATTCCACCACCAATCATCATGGCAGAACCTGAACAGTGAAGAAACAAACTATAGAGTCAGAACAGACTCTCACATGAAGGTTATGATGATGAAACAGTTCAGATGTCATTATTCTTATCGGTATGCTGTAATTCTTACCTGCAATCCATCCAATGATAGGTATAACGAACACTCCTGCCCCAACAGCTGTGACAATTTCAGCATCATGTTTCCTTTTCTCCTGATCCTGAAGTGTGTGTATTGCTGAATCCAGATTTCTCCTGGTCTGCTCCAGAGCTCCCTGAGATACTCTGAGTAAATTTTCATTTGATTCCTTCTCTTTTCTAAAGTTGTCTAAGGTTAGTTTTGTGTTATTCATCTCCTGCTTGAGTTTCCCCTCCTCTTGTATCAGTCTCTCTAAGTTTTTATCCAGACTCTTTAACCCTGAACTGGTTTCCTGTTCTGACTGCTTCAGGAGCTGATGAGCCTGTACTATCTGCTGTCTGATGTAGTCGTAGTTGGAGCATTTCCCAGTTACAGGATCTACATCTGCCTTAATAAGAGCCTTATAGACTTCATTCAGGGAGGAGATCCCACCTTTCAGTGGAATGAGAACAGCTTCAGCTGTGTTCTTCAGCACAACTCTGTAGAGACAAACAAAACATTTCAACACAGAAAATCAAAAAGCTGTAGACAAAAAATACTGTATTTATTTTTGTTTTGGTTTAATCTTTTTAAAATTCCTTTTAAAAGTGAATAAATTGTTATGAATCATTTCTGTGAATTCTGGAATTAAACTCACTCCAATGATGAAAGCTGATTCATCTTACTCTGGAACAGGAAGTAAAGATGCTAAAGTGGAAAAACTCAAACCTGATCATAAGATCATCAAAAAAATCTCCTTCAGTGTCTCTAGTCATCTGTCATCTGTTACAGAATGATTTTATTAATAAAAATCCTCTACAGATCAAAAGGATAATAAATAAAAACAAGTATTTCATACTAAGACTATGTTGTGATCACACTAGTAAATTTTCTATTATTCTGCCATTCATCCTTTTTTAATAATCTTTAAATTTATATGTAAGTTTAAGAATCCAATTACTCATTTACATTAAGTTTAATAGTAATTTATTTTTAGTTCAAGTTCTCAATAATAAAAAAAAGTGATGAAAAGAAAATCAGCCTCTTATAAGCAGTGAAACTTGTACTTGTCACAGTCTCCTGAACTAACTAGTGGAAATTCATATTTGTGATTAGTTATCTTTGTTATCTTTCATCTGTATCACCACATGTCCATTCATTATGTTATGTATTATATTTCTGGATTCTGGATTACTCACTAAAAAGCTGATCATGTTACCTAAACAGAAATTTACTAGGGGACTTCTATTTATCTCATAGACAATTTTCCAGTGTCAGACAGGACCCCATCTCTTCACTGAAGATTTTATACAAAATCCCATAGATAAGAAGAATAAAAGAATTCGTCTTCCAAAGCAATATTTTGTCCTTGTAAAAAGGTTTATTTTTTTATCTTCTTTAAATTTATTTGTCATATCTTTTTTTATATTTTACATTGTTTGAAAGCGCTTCTAAGAACATAATTAAATCACAGTTTAAAAAATATAATAGTAGAAAAAGTTTACTTTGTCACAGTGTTTATTTTTACTCCACAGTTTATAAAAACTTATAAAATCTTTGTCTTATTAATGTCATGTTAGTCTTTAAATCTTTAATACACAGGATCATACTTTTTTTTTTTTCTTTACATTTGAACAAAACTCGAGTCACATGAATATTTATTTATTGTGATTTGTCAAAATAAAAGTTAATATGAATGAGTGTGTTAGGTGTGTGTGTCTTTGGTGTGTCTCGCCATCTATTGATGAGTTATGTCACTTGCAAAGGGGTTTCTGTATCTGCTTTGGCTTCACCTTCCTCACTTCTCACTCTAGAATGGATTGAGTGATCTCACTACCACCCATTTGGAACAAATGAACAGTTTCTCACTTTGCTGAAGTCTAAGAGTTGTTCTCACCTTCTGGATTCCTTCACGTATCTGTTTCAGCTGGTCATCTTTCTGACTGATGTCACGTTCGGTCTGGGAAATCTTAGACATGCAGTGAGATACTTTATGTTCATAGTTTCTCACTTCATTCTCAGACTTTCTCACCTCCTCTTGAGCCTCTTGGACAGCTTTGTTTGCTTGATCCAGTTCAATTCCACCACCAATCATCATGGCAGAACCTGAACAGTGAAGAAACAAACTATAGAGTCAGAACAGACTCTCACATGAAGGTTATGATGATGAAACAGTTCAGATGTCATTATTCTTATCGGTATGCTGTAATTCTTACCTGCAATCCATCCAATGATAGGTATAACGAACACTCCTGCCCCAACAGCTGTGACAATTTCAGCATCATGTTTCCTTTTCTCCTGATCCTGAAGTGTGTGTATTGCTGAATCCAGATTTCTCCTGGTCTGCTCCAGAGCTCCCTGAGATACTCTGAGTAAATTTTCATTTGATTCCTTCTCTTTTCTAAAGTTGTCTAAGGTTAGTTTTGTGTTATTCATCTCCTGCTTGAGTTTCCCCTCCTCTTGTATCAGTCTCTCTAAGTTTTTATCCAGACTCTTTAACCCTGAACTGGTTTCCTGTTCTGACTGCTTCAGGAGCTGATGAGCCTGTACTATCTGCTGTCTGATGTAGTCGTAGTTGGAGCATTTCCCAGTTACAGGATCTACATCTGCCTTAATAAGAGCCTTATAGACTTCATTCAGGGAGGAGATCCCACCTTTCAGTGGAATGAGAACAGCTTCAGCTGTGTTCTTCAGCACAACTCTGTAGAGACAAACAAAACATTTCAACACAGAAAATCAAAAAGCTGTAGACAAAAAATACTGTATTTATTTTTGTTTTGGTTTAATCTTTTTAAAATTCCTTTTAAAAACACGCTGTTGGCGTGTTTCCGTTTATTCAAGTATGTGCGGCAGTAATTCCGAAACACATGGGCTATAGCCCACCCACACGCCGAAACACGCCAATCAGGATTGGCCCCCTCCCTCTCTACCGTGCGCTACAAGGTTTGGAGCACATACTTGAATACTTGTCTCTGTCACGCATGGGCGCTCTTGCTCGCTTGCTCTAGATTCCGGGAGATTGTAACTAATTTGCGGGCATCAGGGAGCTGCTATCAATATGCGGGAGACTCCCGGAACATCCGGGATATTTGGGATGTCTGGTTTTGTGTTTGTATAGACCATAACGCATAAAAGGTCATTAATGGGAACATTAAAGAACGTTCTTTTAAAAAGTAACTAAAAAGTTACTTTTAACAGTAACGCGTTACTTTTTTGGTGTAAGTAATCAATAACGTAATTGAGTTACTTTTTGAAGGAAGTAACTAGTAACTGTAACTAGTTACTATTTTTTAGTAACTAGCACAACACTGGTTAAAGACCTGCTCCTGTGGACTATTGTTATCTGTTGCTACTGTGTTTCTGTTATGAGGTGTGTGACTTTGCCCTGCTTATGCCTCTCTCTTTGTTTCATTGGGTCCTGTGTGGATTCACAACTGAACTGTGTCCTATGTTTTATTATTATTATTATTATTATTATTATTATTATTATTATTATTATATTCATTAAATTCTCTTCATTATACATTGTCCTGCGTTTGGGTTTCTCCCTAGCACCTCCATACCTCTCACTGATACACAGAGCAGACAGAGAACCTCCACACATTCACTGAAGACTTTCAGCATATCCAGGTAGGAAGAAACTGTTCTCAACAATTACTTTTAAAGTTTTGTCTTATTCTTTCTAACTTAATGAACACATTTTCTCCTTTTTATACAGTTAGGAATTTAATAAGGAATAAGGTATGCAAAAAAAAGATGATTTAAATGCCATTGAATTCTGAATAATAAAGGAATCACGGCATTATGGTTGAGTTTAGTTGTTATGGATTGCACTCTACATTCACTATTAGCAGCCAATAGGGCAATTTTATAATTTTGTAATTTATTTTCTTTTTGTTTTCAGTAGGAAAAAAAGAAGCCATGGATTCGCAAATTGTAAAGAAAACTCAAAGCCTCACCACAGCTGAGGAGATGAGGAACCAAACCAAGCTTGTGATGCAGCCGTATGCCAACTGGGAGGAGTATCTGACTCCTGCTCCTCTCTCCATAGCCATCCTGGGAGAGCTGGTCTTCATCTCCTCCAAAACAGATTTCTCCATCAACAAGAACACACCTAAAGTTGGCTACAAGTTCATTAAATACCCAGAGTCATTTCGTGCCTGCCTCATGCAGGTGTGTAACTCAGGCTGGTGGGCTTTCAACGAGGCCCATAAGAACATGGATCAGATTAGACTTTACACAATGACAGTTCCTGATTACATGAAGACGGCTGTGAAGATCCTGTTCCAAGGTAGTGATGAGGTTGTTGAAGCTCACCTCCCTGAACAGCTGGAAAACATCCGTGTTGTTGCAGATGACTGTCTTGAGCTGGCCAATTCAACAGAAAAACGGTTCACTGATGTCATCAACATTATCCAAGAACTGCTGGAAGCATGTGTAAATGCTGAGAACTTTTATGGAGAGGAGCTGGAAAATATTAAGAGGAAACTGGACGAAGCCAATCTGAGAAAACAGTCATCAGAAGAAGCTGCTAAACGCTCAGAGAAGGCAATGAAGGACCTGGAAAAGCAGCTGAATGAAGCCCATGAAAATTACAGCAAAGCAATGGATTCACTGCCCAGTGGATGGGACATGATAGGAATGGATTTGGTTGAAGGCATGACTGAGGGCGTCACAACTCTTATTAATGGAATAGCATCCATGGGATCTGAAGTGATCACACCGATTTCTCTTAAAAGAAATCAGACTAAAAGTCCAGAACCTAAAGCTGATTGCCTTGATGAAATTAATATGTTCAGTAAATCTGCAGAAATCCTGAAATACGCAGAGAAAATTCAAGAGTTTGTGATTGAAAACACAATTAACTGGAAAGATTTGTATGATCAAAAACACAAAACTACAAAGACAAATTTTCTGGCAGATCAGTTCAAACGAATCAGGATGGATTTAAAAGAATTTCCAGACTGCAAACAAAAACAAAAACAAAAGAGAAAACTCAAAACATCTGTACCAAAGGCATCGAGATCTGTGAAGAACTAGCAAAGTATGCACCAGAACAGAAATGTGAAGAAGTCAAAACAAATGAGTTGATTAAACTGATCAGAAACCTGAATGAATCAGCTCGTAAGTTTGACAGCAAAAGTAAATCTGTCACAAATTCTCCTGCTCTGACTCCAAAACCACCAATGATGTATAAAGAAGAAAGTAACACTGGGAAGGTGAAAGCTTCACAAAGGGCATCAGATAATGCCAGGTTCCGCATAGAGCAGAGCCGCACTCAACTGGACAAGACCAGAGAGAGTTATGAGAAGAGTGTAGAGAACATGGAGAAGAACCAAAAGGAGCTGACTGAAATCCTGATCACCATGAGGAGCTGTGAGATCAAAGAAATAGACTTTAACACCACTATAAAAATGTTGGTTAAGGGTATGGATGCCATGGGGAGAGTGAAGGAGCAGTGGGAGAAGATGGTGCGCTTCTTTCAGATGGTGTCCAACATTGTGAAAATCAGTCTGACTAAAACCCTTAAAAATTTTGTATCCACATCTGAGAAGACACAGAAACTTTCCTACAACGCAAAGCTCTTCTCCAAAGATCTGCTCTACAATCAAGCCTTTCAAGCCACTAATATCGCCAGCCTTGTCAATATGATCTCTACAACCTACACTGAGGTGTCCACCAAACACATCATGGATCGTGTCAGCTCTCTGGGAAAACTGATGGTCATGGACAGTTTGAGGTTGATCAGTTACGGAACTCCTGTGATGGGGCTCAGAAAGCCATCTTAGTCCTTGTCCTCAAGAACAAGAAGGAGTTTGAAGAGAAGAGTCTTGCAAGACTGGAGAAGATTGATAAAGAGTTGCTCGCCATTCTCCCTGCTGCTGCTCCAGAAGAGATAAAGAGCATTCAAGCAGCTGTTAAAAGTGGATTCACAGAAGAAGATGAATCAGCCTACGCCTGAGTGAATAAACAAAAGTTCTTCTCTACAATTATATCCAATAAAGCTCCTAAAGTATAAAACAAGTGCCTTACACTGTAATTAGCACAGTGTTCGTATTCAAGCTTCTTCTCACATGGGATCATAAATATCATGTGAGCATCATATCATTCATTTTTGTCACTTTTACTTAACTTGCTTTTTCTAATTACATTTATATTTCAAATATTATACACACATGTAATATTCTTGTGTGTGTTAATATATGTGTATGTATTAATGCTCTGTCTTAACAGCAAAGTGACAAATTTATTCTGCACTTCAAACTATTCTCTAATAAACAATATAACGTATTTCTTTTTCCATTAGCTTTGCATTTAACAAAAAAATAAAGATTTCTTACTTATGTGTATTATTTAGTACTCAGTAGTTTACTTAAGTGATAAATTTCTAAAATGATAAAAGTCGTTTACTTCACCTCCTTCTTCAGGTTTACAATTATAGACTAAACTCTTATAAATTGATGTTTTTATTATTTTTTCAGTGTTAGTGTTGATGTTAAATTGGTCCTCTATCACTGTACCAACCCAAATGTACCAGAAAAATCCACTAGAAGATTCTGACATAAAATAATTGCCTTACAATTGCCTTATTTGTTTGTTTGCACTTTGCCAGAATAAACGCTTTCTGCAATTTCATTCATTTTGTCTACTTTTCTGATTTCCCCTTGGGATTAATAAAGTTCTCCACTAATAATACTTTGTTGTAACATGAATCTCCAGTCTCCTGCAAATGGGTCCATCAGTATAATGCAGGCATTCATTAAAATATGGAACCTTTCCTACTTTTATTAGTTAGCATTCATGAGGGTTTAAACACCACACGTTACAACTTATTACACAACTTCCTGCACATACCTTACCTGCACGTACAACGACTCATACGTCAGCACGCCAAATCCTAATAACACAATTACCTCCATAGACGAAATAAACACACAAAAATAAATCTCACACTATTGTTTTTGGCAACATTTACCTGTATGTAGAAATGTTGAGGAATGTTGATAGTTTACTGCCAAATTAAACAAATAGACAAACCTGTCACAAAAAGGGGTGGTGGGGGTGTGGTGGGTTAGAGGTTAGGGTTAGGGTACAGACAGCAGGTCAGATTTTTATACTGTTTGTCTGTCTATTGTAGTCACATTTGCTTACACTTTTACATAACACTGTTGCTAAAGTGAAAGTGTTTGTGTATGCATGTCTGTGTTTATACATGCGTGTGTGTGTGTTTGTGTGTGTATGCATGTGTTTGTGTGCGTGTGCATGTGTGTCTTTGTGATACTGTTTGTCTCATATTGAGAAATGTTGCCATACAGCACCCTCTGCTGTTACCTTATTTTTTATTCTGTTTATTTATTTATTTATTTATTTATTTATTTATTTATTTATTTATAAAAAAATCTGCACTAATTCTAATTTATCAAATATCTTTAACAAGGTTCCATATTAATCCATGTCCTTAGCTTGTCTTCAGCAAACAGTTTGCAGGCTTTCTTGTACATCATCATTAGAAGAGGCTTCCTTCTGGGACGACAGCCATGCAGACCATTGATGCAGTGTGTGGCGTCTGGTCTGATCACTGACAGGGTGACACCCCACCCCTTGGTCTTGGCCACCGTGCTGCAGTTTAGACAACAATGGCTGTGTGTTGAGTCATTTTGAGGGGACAGCAAATTTATACTGTTATACAAGCTGAACACTCACTACTTTACATTGTAGTAAACAGTGGTGTAGTCGGGGCCACGTATATGCAGTATGCTTACTTTTGCCCCAGGGCTGTTTGTGTATAACGACTTCTATGGCTTAATATTAGCGTATACCCGCGGGTATACCCACTTGTTTTGCTGCGTAAAACGTCCATAATTTACCCTCGTCTTTTCTTCCCCTTTAACTGCATTGCATTTTTTAACTCGCAAAACTTCGTTGTAATTTGTACATTTTTATTTGGATTCCGCCCCCTTTCCCTGCCCCCGACCTGCTGTCGTTTACCAACTTCACCGAACGTTTACAGGGAGGAGAGTTTACTTCATCAACAGAAGCTGGTGTCATGCTGAAGCAGACTTAAGTAAAGTTGGCCGCATATTCACAGATTGGAGTTTCCCGAGTCAATAACTCCTGAGCTAAACGCTCTTATTACACAAATAACACCTCTTTTCTATCGTAGTGATGTAGAGACGCAGCTACAACCCAATTCTCCTCAAAATCAGCTTTCCGGTGAACAAAATACACAAATCTTTATATGCAGATGGCTGAGAGACAGATTCCAAGGGACCGTCTGCAAAGTGCAAAACCCGAAAAGCGAATACTAAAAAACAGTCAATAACTTCAATGTAATACACTGTACTGTCACCAAATTCAGCTCACACAGCACTGATGTCCTGATAGTTATACTACAACACTTATTTTGAGAATCCTTGCTTTTTGATTATTTTTATTGTTTGCATTGTAAACAATATACAACGCTTTTGTCAAACATACAGTATGTAATCCTGCTGCTTATATAAGAGCTATTACAGATATTGCTAAACTCTATGGTCTCTGTACTTGCTTTAGCTCAATGCACAATGCACAATACCAAGGAATATATCTGCTCGGTATTTGTGCTTCTGTCATCCCAAGGCATTTTATGTGGAACCATTTTGTGCAGGTTCCACACTGAATCTATAAGGGGGGGAATATGTAAATTATATCTATAAAATATTTGCTTTAGGAATCCTGTAATGCATAAACATATCAAAATATTTAATTACTTTAAATTTATCCATACACTTCCTGACAAAAGTCTTGTCTTCTATCCAAGTTGTAGGAACAATAGATAATAACTTGACTTCAATCAGAAGTGGCTTGTATGAAAGGCAAATGCCTCTGGATTAGGCTTATCTTACCAAAATAAAATCTTATCATGCCTTGATTTTTAATTATTTAATTAGGACAGGAAGGTGGAGGCTGAAGTATGAGAAGGAGCACCATCCTGCTGAAGAATTTGCCCTCTCCTGTGGTATGTAATGGGCAGCAAGAATGTCTTGATACCTCAGGCTGTTGATGTTGCCATCCACTCTGCAGATCTCTCGCACACTCCCATACTGAATGTAACCCCAAACCATGATTTTTCCTCCACAAAACTTGACTGTTTTCTGTGTGAATCTTGGGTCCATGCTGGTTCCAATAGGTCTTCTGCAGTATTTGCGATAATTGGGATGCAGTTCAATAGATGATTCATCAAAAAATCAACCTTATGCCACTTTTCCACAGTCCATGTTAGAATAGATAGAAAAACATGTTTGGAACATACTGTAACTGAACAAACAATGCATAATTGAATGACAAAATAGTTTTTATATAAGAGTATAAGTGCATTATGGTAGAGCATTACGTTAGCATTGCAAAGGTTGTGGGTTCCCAGGGAACACAGATACTGATAAAATGTATGTAACTCAAATGCACTGTGAGTTTCTTTGGATAAAAGTGTCTGCTAAAGGCATGAATGTTAATGTCATGTAAATGCAAACATTGACTTCTGTGTGTTGTTTTTGCTTTTCTTGTTTTGGCAGCGTGGCAGGGAAGAGGGGGTTTAAGAGGTGGGTGGGGGTAGTTGTATACCACTTTTTTTTGAGGACTACACCACTGGTAGTAAAGTGTAATTTCCTCAGTGTTGTCACATGAAAAGATAGAATAAAATATTTACAGAAATGTGAGAAGTGTAATCACTTCTGTCAGATACTGTATATTCATTGTCCATGGCTTTGGAGCTAAAACAGTTCCATAAATACACAAGTCTGCTTTTAAATATTCAGTAAACTATATTATACACGTCATCTGTCACTCAGATACATGAACAATGTTTCTTAGGTCACTGGCTGCTTTGTTACTACATTAATTCAGCTAAATTCAGTTCAATTTTATTTGTATAACACTTTTATCAGCAGACATTGTCTCAAAGTAGCTTAACAGAAATGTATTATTAGGATTTAATTTATTAATTTAGAAATGTATAAATTTATCTCTGCATGAACATAAAGCTCCAGAAAGCAAAGAAAGGAAACACAGAACTTACATAAAGCGACAAATTGGAAAATGCAAAGGAGGCATTTAATAATCAAAAGAAAGAAATGAAGCAAATGTGGCAGGATAGAGCTTATTGTTGTGATGTCAAATATTAATAGCCTATCGGAGATCAACGGTGTGTATAAGGGAGGGTGGCTGGTTCATGGTTATTGAACGCGCGTCATTTTCCGGTTTCCAGTTCCGTATTCAACAGAGCCAGCTGGGTGTTCCTGGTGCGGCTAGCTGTGCTACGTTTCTATTTTGTTCTAGTCACCTTCAGTTACTGTACCTGGGAGTTAAGAAGCTGTTGTGGTCGTACAGCAGGTTAATGCAGCACGTACGTTTTATTGTAGTGCTTCGCAAAGGCAAAAGGGCTAAAACAAACTCTGTTGCGACAGACTGTCTATCCTCAGGTATGTGAGCTTGTTTTATTAATTTTAAGTGGGACGCTAGTTTAAATGCCAGGCGGTGTGGTGTTTAGTTGTTTGTATCCCCCGTCAGCTTTCTTTTGTTATCCGATGTTCAGCTGGACCTGTACTGCATCTGTCGATTTGGTGTGGCGGACGGCTGTATTTCTCCGGTATATAATAGTATTTTAATTTAAGGGTTTTGGGTTTTATATATTTAAATTGCACTTATTTATTGTGCATGACATTTTCTGCTAGGAAAATATCTTTTTCCAATATCTTTGAAGAGTTTCAGTCAGGTTTCAGGCCCCATCATAGCACAGAAACTGCACTTGTTAAAGTTACAAATGACTTGTTCTTAGCTTCGGACTAAGACTGTATGTCACTATTAGTTCTACTTGACCTTAGTGCTGCATTCGACACTATAGATCACACATTCTTCTAGATCGCTTACAAAATTACACAGGTATTCATGGACAGGCTTTAAGTTGGTTTAGATCCTACCTGTCTGACCGATACCATTTTGTAGAATTAAATGGTGAATCCTCCAGTTTATTGCCAGTTAATCATGGGGTCCCTCAAGGATCAGTTCTAGGACCTCTGCTATGCTCAATATACCTGCTTCCCTTAGGAGACATCATTAGTAGACATGGGATTAGATTCCACTGTTATGCTGACGATACACAGTTATATATCTCATCAAAACCAGATGAAATAGCTATTTTTTTTTTAATAAACTGTATCAATTAAATAGATAAAATATTGGATGAACTGTAATTTTTTATTTTTTAATTCTGAATTATTGGTCTCAAAAAACCAGTACACAGAAGCTCTCACTCTTCAACTTCCATTTAGAGGGATGTACTGTTACTAGTAACTCGACAGTGAAAGACCTGGTGTTTATTAGACAGCAACTTGTCTTTAAAATCATATCGCCCATATTACAAAAACAGCCTTCTTCCACCTTAGAAATATTGCCAAGCTGAGAAACATCCTGTCTGTATCTGATGCTGAGAAGCTAGTTCATGCTTTCATGACCTCTAGACTGGACTATTGTAATGCATTACTAGGTGGTTGTCCTGCATCTTTAATAAATAGGCTACAGTTAGTCCAAAATGCAGCTGCCAGAGTTCTCACTAGGACAAGAAAGTATGACCATATAACCCCAATACCAATACAATACAATTTGTTATTTATATTATAATTATTATTTATATATAATTAATATTATAAATAATATAAAATTCTCCTTTGAAAAATATCTTTAATATTTTTAACTTTCCCCCTTCTATAACCACTTTCTCCTTGATCTTATAAAAAGCCCTTTAGCTTCATTTATTTGGTCTAATTCCATTTTTTTGTAATTGTGCTTAATACATTTGTTTCCTGTTTATATACAGTTTGCTTATGAAGAGATCCATTATATTTTTGTCATTTTTTGGCTTTGGCTGTTTCTTACAACTTAAAATAACTCTTTGAATTTCATATTTTATCAATTGTTGCCTATAAATTTTAAATTTTAATATAAGCTTAACGTAATTAATTTCCAGTAATTGAAACTGAATCTTCTATCTCTTTTGGGGCACATCTTTAAGATGGTGTCCAACATTGTGTAAAACCTGGTGAAGGTTGATAAAGAGTTGCTCGTCATTCTCCGTGCTGCTGCTCCAGAAGAGATACAGAGCATTTGAGCAGCTGTTCAAAGTGGATTCACATGAATCAGCCTATGCCTGAGTGAATAAACAAAAGTTCTTCTCTACAATTATATTCAATGAAGCTCATAAAGTATAAAACAAGTGCGTTATACTTTAATTAGCACAGTGTTCGTATTCAGGCTCCTTATCACAAATAGATATTACACGTGTAAAATGTTCACAAATGTAAGGCTGATCACAAAGTTGATTTATAAACATTCAAGTGAGTTTGACTTGGAAAAAACAGGTAGTCAAAATGGTTTCAAAACATTCTCCTGGCTTTGAAATATACCAGTCTGTAATATACCCCTTTTCCACCAAAAAGAACCGAGTGCTGGTTCAGAGCTAGCACTGGTGCTGGCAAACCTTCTAAGAACCGGTTTGCCTTTCCACCGGCTAGAGAGCATCACAGCGCCGAGTCTGACGTTACTGTATACGTGTCACGTGTCCCAGCAACGTTAGCGCAGCAGCGGCAAACACAAACACAACATCAACATTGGTGGATGTTGCATTACTGTTAATGCTCATGGCTTTGTGAACATACATTGGCATCCAAACGCGGCGAATAAAACGTGTACGTCCAGCTCCATGTAATCTGTATAAAAAGAGGTTGTAATTGATAAAGTACATAACGTTATTTTATCCTTAACACAGAAAAAAAGTTAGCCTTAGCATGTGGCTACCTACTATCATGTTGTCAGGCCCCTGGATCCGGTGGAAAGGAGACAGACCCGTCGGCAGGATAGCTTCAAATGATAGGGGTTTAATACACAAGGGAAACAAACAGACATCCATACGACACGGGGAACTAACGCAACTTAATCTAACTTAAATACACTAATGAATCCGCGCTGCCATCGGCAACGCGGCTCACATAAATACACACACACAGTCAATCACAGGATGGGAAACAGGTGAGGAGACAGGGAGGAGCGGACAAAGGCGTGGCAGACACGTGACAATAATAAAAACATTCGCACGTGGGGGGGGGAGGCCCACGGTGATTGGCAGGTGAGGGGAGCAAGGACGACGGCGAGGCCAGTGGGGGGAGCAAGGACCACGGCGAGGTAGGCGAGGGGAGCCAAGGCACACGGCGAGGTAGGTGGGGGGAGCAGGGCACACGGCGGCGCAGCCAAAGAGGGCCGAGCGACGTCCACAGCCGAGCTGAAGGGCCGAAGCGACTTCCGCATCCGAGCTGAAGGGCCGAGCGAAGTCCACAGCCGAGCTGTAGGGCCGAGTGACGTCCACCGCCGAACCGAGGTGACGAGCAACATCCCCCAACACACCGCGGCCAAACCCCCGCCTCGGCGACCTGAGAAAAGGGGCGGGAGGGCGGGAAGGATCCTCCGCCTCGGGCCCGCAGCACCCCCCGCGGAAAGAGTGAAGCGACGTCCTCCTCGGGATCTGTACCGGAAACGGAGCGGCGTCCTTCACCGGAAACGTGCGGGGCGATGCCGCAGGGCACCAAAAAAAAAGGGGGGCCAACCAGGATGACGACATCCTCCACGAACGTGGTGAGGATGTCACTGGACTCAGGCCCGGAAGGACTGACGGAACAGTCCAGGGGGGAAGGATCCTCCTCCTCGGACCTGCAGCACCCCCCGCGGAAAAAGTGAAGCGACGTCCTCCTCGGGATCTGTACCGGAAACGGAGCGGCGTCCTTCACCAGAACATGCGGGGCGATGCCGCAGGGCGCCAAACAAAAAAAAAAGGGGGGCCAACCAGGATGACGACATCCTCCACGAACGTGGTGAGGCGACGTCCTCCTCGGGATTGACCGGAAGCGGAGCGGCGTCCCTCACCGGAGAAATGCGGAGCGATGTCACTGGACTCAGGCCCGGATGGACTGACGGAACAGTCCAGGGGGAAGTGAAGCGACGTCCTCCTCGGGAGAAACCGGAAACGGAGCGGCGTCCTTCCCCGGAGAAAAAAAAAGGAAGAAAAAGAAAAAAAAAAAAAAAAAGGCCGGTCCGAGCTGGAAGCTATCCTGCTGGGTCTGCTGGGTCTTAAGGCGGATTCATTCTGTCGGCCCCCGGATCCGGTGGAAAGGAGACAGACCCGTCGGCAGGATAGCTTCAAATGATAGGGGTTTAATACACAAGGGAAACAAACAGACATCCACACGACACGGGGAACTAACGTAACTTAATCTAACTTAAATACACTAATGAATCCGAGCTGCCATCGGCAATGCGGCTCACATAAATACACACACAGTCAATCACAGGATGGGAAACAGGTGAGGAGACAGGGAGGAGCGGACGAAGGCGTGGCAGACACGTGACAATAATAAAAACATTCGCACGTGTCCAAAGGTCCGCGCTGATCCCTGAGTGAATAAACATAATACCTGGTATTGTTTTAAATTCTTAAAAATAAAATGAATAAATAAATACTGCTGTGTTATCAATTAAAGGAAATAAATCCCTGATTAGATCATTAAGTTGTAGCATTAAATTGCCTAAGAAATAATTAGCAGCAATGAATGTATCAGAGGTCTCTAGTTCAAATACATATTTCATGACCAGATCGTTCACCAAATAACATTTAAGTTAAATCAATCCAATCATACAATCCTTTGGCTTTGTGCAGGTTGAACTTGCATGTCGTAGCTTAGTGGTTAAGGTGTTGGGCTACTAATCGGAAGGTTTTTAGTTCGAGCCCAGAGTCACCAAGCTGCCACTGTTGGGCCCTTGAGCAAGGCCCTTAATCGTCAGTTGTAGTATAAATATGAGATAATGGAAGTCACTCTGGATAAAGGCATCTGCCAAATGTAAACCTGCCTCCTTTAGCCATGTGAGCAGTCTTTTGACAGATTCCTCATCTTTCTCTGGCCATTGATTGACTTGGAATCCCTCCATCCTTATGCTTTTAGCCAGCATGGCCATGTAGGGAAAAGGACCTACAGTGGAGTAGAAGAGAACACAGAAAGCATCTCAGCAAGTGCTCATTAATGTCTTTCAATATTTCCAGAATTATATTTCCAAACTTTAGGCCACTTAACAACGTTAAGGTTACAGAAATAGTGCTTATGAGCCAGAAAAACAACTCGACTGTCATTACAACAGAGAAGGAAAGCTGAAGTGGAAACCTGCAAATCAATAATCCGTATCTACATAAGTCATATCAGTTCCCTTTCGATACTCCACTCATACTGCGTATGGGGAAAAGCTCCTTTTTTCCTCAATACTGAAGCCTTTTTTCAATAACGCAGTGCAACTGCACTGCCATTGGTTTAATCTGTAAACCTTTTTAAAACCAATGACGGCGCTGCGTAGCTGCGCGAGCCTGTGGCGATGCAGCGCGCCAAAGCCCGCTAAAAAGGGGCGGGGCGTATAGCTATATAAGCAGGCAAATCGCCAGAGGAAATCAGATCTTACTCCTTCAGCGACGACTTCACTTCGCTGAATTTCTTCTGAACGCCTTCGCTGAATTTTTCGCCGTTGAATAGGCACCGCAGCGGACCAGCTGAGACCGCCGACCGCTTGCAGCGCCGGCGCTCTATACAGCCGTTTCGTGCGCCGTTCTCGGGTTGCCGGCTTCCTGCTTGCAGCCGCTTCTCAGCGATCTCCTGCCGCCATCCGGCGATCACAAAAAAGAGCTTTCCAGCGGTTTTCACCGCTCTAAAAGAGCATTCCTACAAAAAACGCCGTTTTAACGGCGGCGGCCATGCCGCGTCACAACTGTGGCATATGCAGAGTCCCTGTGCATGAGAATGACGGCCATGATGAGTGCGTTTCCTGCCTGGGTAAATCCCACGCTGAAACTGCACTCACTGAGTCCTCATGCTGCTTCTGTGAGAGCATGAGTCTCGCCTCTCTGCGCTCTCGGATCGCTTTCTTTAATGAAAGTGACCCCGCCCCTCACGCCCCCCCGTCCTTTTCCTCCCGCGAGCCGGCCAGGAAGCGACAGCGGGGAAGAGGGGCTCAGCGCCCGGGTTTGGGTGAGCTCACGCCGGCTCTGCGCCCGCGTGCCTCACCCTCCCCAACGAGAGAGCCGTCCCCCGTCCTCTTCTCACGCCCAGAGCAGCGTCCCTCAGCTGAAGTGAGTGACCTCGTCTCATTTGGCGGATCGGAGGACGAGCAGCTTGATGACTCCATGTCACTCGCGGCTTCTGAAACGGAAGACTGGGCCGGTGATTCTAACCCCGCCCACTTGCCGTCGCGAGAGCCCATCGACGCCAAAGCTGGGATGGATGCCGAGCTTCTCCGCATCCTCTCCAGAGCCGTCGAAGATCTCCATCTGGAGTGGGCCCCTCCTGAGGAGCCGACGCGCAGCAGGCTGGACGAGTGGTTCCTGCCGGGAAGCCGCCAGGCCCCCCGCCAGCGTTCTGCCCCGTTCTTCCCTGAGGTGCACGATGAGCTCACAAAGTCGTGGCGCGCCCCCTACTCGGCCCGCCTACGCACTTCCTCTGCAGCTCTCGGCGCAGTAGACGGCTCTCAGGAGAAGGGCTATGAGCAATTGCCGCCCCTGGACAAGGCCGTGGCTGCTCATCTCTGCCCCCCCGCGGCTGTGGGGTGGAAAAGCAAGAGAGCCCTTCCTTCAAAGCCCTGCAGGATGACATCTGCCATGGCTGGCAGAGCGTACACTTCTGCGGGCCAAGCCGCTTCAGCACT
>NC_083462.1:2220917-2337240 GCF_030014155.1 Tachysurus vachellii | reverse complement strand
TCCCTGACACATGTGTGCTGATAATGTATCATATTGCGGTAAAGTAAATGTGTATTAAACATTAGTATACTTAGGGTACGTTATCAAATGCGCTAACAGTAGCCCCGCCCACAGCCCCTAACACAAGCGGTTCTTAAGTCTAGACCAGCAACGTTTTGGTGCTACTTAAGAACCACTTTTCCTGGTTCAGAGCCGGTGCTTTGGTGGTCAAAACAGAAAGAACTGGTTCTAAATTAGGCTCTGAACCAGCACTCAAACTGCCTCGGTGGCAAAGGGGCAATAATGCATCAACTTTTGTGCCTCTATAGTGAAAATAATTCAAAATTTCTGTTTTTTTTTTTTTTTACTAAAAAATGAGGCATTTTTGTATATAAATGAGGTTTATTATACCAAATATTACAAAAATTTTTGTTAATTACAAAATATATGTTAATATGTTGGAAACAAGTTAGACTAAAAAGCTGAAAAAAATAGCTATCCTATTTTTTATAAGCAGTCAAAACAGAACAGGTCAACTTGACTCAGCACTCCTAATTTGCATAGAAATGCAGGAAAGGTTTACAGGAGGGTTCAAATTGAAATTATTTAACAAACTTGTTTAATTGACTGAAAAGTATCATCTTAAATTATATTGTTCAGTTTTTCCTCCCACATATTAACTTGCTTTAAATACTCACTCACTCTCTCACTCATTTTCTACCGCTTATCCGAACTACCTCGGGTCACGGGGAGCCTGTGCCTATCTCAGGCGTCATCGGGCATCAAGGCAGGATACACCCTGGATGGAGTGCCAACCCATCGCAGGGCACACACACACACTCTCAATCACTCACGCACTCACACACACACTACGGACAATTTTCCAGAGATGCCAATCAACCTACCATGCATGTCTTTGGACCGGGGGAGGAAACCAGAGCACCCGGAGGAAACCCCCGAGGCACGGGGAGAACATGCAAACTCCACACACACAAGGTGGAGGCGGGAATCGAACCCCCAACCCTGGAGGTGTGAGGCGAACGTGCTAACCACTAAGCCACCGTGCCCCCCTTTGCTTTAAATATTTAATTCTAATTACATTCATATAAATATTAAACACACATGTAATGTTCATGTGTATAATTAATGCTTTGTCTTGGCAGCAAATTTATTTTGTGCCTTAAATTGCTGTGTTGAGTTACTGTTGCACTATAACATTTTTCATATTACAAAACCTCTTTGTGAACTCATTACAAATAATAATGTGGTATATTAAAAAAAAGCTTGTGAAATTATAGACATGATGCCAAATGTCATTTAGTTCACTTCCATCTTCATTCTGTGTTACAATTATTAAGACTAAACTCTTATACTGTAAATAAATGTTACATATATATAAATTTACAAGAATAAATAAATGATGCGTTTTTTGGCCTCCCTTACTGCACCAATCCAAATGTACCAGAAAAACCCACTGTAAGATTCTGTTAAGAAATTGTTGACATATTTGTCACCTCACAGCTATACAATAAATTTACATTCACAACTACTGTGTGCTAATTTCTTTGTTTGACCTTCGCCACAATAAACTCTCTTTAATTTCATCCAGTTCCGTCTCCCTTTTCTGACACTGAAGTGACACCAGATTTCCTCTTGGGGATTAATAAAGTCCTTCTCTAATAATACTTTGTTGTAACAATTGTGTTTGGTGCAACAATTGAAGCTATCACCATGGCAACATTTACATAAAGGTACAAAGTTAAGAAAGGTTGATAGATTCACAGTCTGATAAATCAAACAAACCAATCACATTGGCATAAACAAATGAAATAATACATTTCAGAACTGCTTTTTAACAAACAAACAAACAAATAAATAAATGGGGGAGTTTACACACAGCAGGCCAGATCTGATTTTTTATATTGTTGTATCAGTCCGCACCGCACAATCAAGCGCATCTCCCCTGGAGTTCTTAGTTGAGCCTGACACTTATCAGCCGATCAAAAAAAAAAAGAGGCTACACAATAGCCAATCAGAAAATAGCACTGGGTAAGATTTAATGCAACAACCATTGAAAAAAAAACATATTCATTAGAGAGGGTATTTTCAATGGTCGATTTGAACAAATGTTTCAGACGAACCTCAGTTCTAGAATCTTAAAGTCTTTATAATGTTTAAAACAATCACATCTAACTTGTCTGGTGTTGAACTATCAAACTTTTAGTTCAGTTAGTTATGTCAAATGTAAACACTTCACCTGTATTTGTGTGTCCACCAAATAATTAGGGGAAGTCTTGATCTCAAAATGAACCAATGAACCACTGTCTACTAAGGTTTTCATTGATTTGGGGTCAGTTTTATTATGAATTTTAATAAAAATGGTATGTGCCAGTTTTGTTTGTGCTAATCCATGATCATTGCTCTCCTCAGGATGTGTTTTCATAACCCGATGATAAAAAATCCTGACAGATTTTATTATAAAACAAACAAACCAAGGCCAGATGTTGTGGGTTATTGAGTTGGAGGAAAGGTGGATAATTTGACATTTGAAGTATATTGTATAATGAGTTCTTCTTCTTCTTCTTCTTCTTCTTCTTTGGGCTTTTCCCGTTAGGGGTCACCATGGCAAATCATCTGTTTCCACCTAACACGATCCTCTATCGCACCAATTATCTTCATGTCCTCTTTCAACACATCCTTCTACCAATATAACCATCTCAATCTAGTCTCTCTGACTGTGTCCCCAAAACAGCCAACCTGAGCCGTCCCTCTGATGTGCTTGTTCTTAATATTGTCCATCCTCGTCACTCCTAAAGAGAACCTCAACATCCTCATCTCTGCTACCTCCATCTCTGCCTCATGTCTTTTCCTCACTGCTACAGTCTCTAAACCATACAGCAGAGCAGCTCTCACTACTGTCTTCTACACCTTTCCTTTGATTCTTTTTGATTCTCTTCTGTCACACACAACACTCCTGACACTCTTCTCCACCCACTCCAACCCACCTGCACTCACCTCTTCAATTCTTTTCCACACTCCCTGTCACGCTGAATGGTTGACCCCCAATCTCTTGCACCTTCTTGAACTCAGCCCCCTGTAACCTCACTGTTCCACTTCCCTCCCTCTTCATACACATGTATTCTGTCTGCCATATGGCCTCCACCACCTGTTGGTAGAGCTGGCACTCCGTGGGCCTCAACAGCCTCTTGGCCTACCCTGACCCTGTTAATAGCGTAGAGAATCAAACTCATTCATGCAGGTGACAACTGTCCCTGCACCATGGTCAAGACTGTGAGAAAGCAGAATCTTCTTGTGGTTGAGCCTGCAAGCACCCGATGTGGGTGAGCATCTCAATGCATTGTCACAAGCTCTTTCAACTAAACTATGATGAAACAGCTATGATGAATAGCACATAAAATGCCCTTTGAAATATACCAGCCTGTAATTGTGCATCAACTTTTATGCCACTATAGTGAAAATAATTCGAAATTTCTGTTTTTTTTTTCACTAGAAAATGAGGCATTTTTACATATAAATGAGGTTTATTAAACCAAATATTACAAATTTTTTTGCAAAATACACACGTGGACAAAATTGTTGGTACCCTTCGGTCAATGAAAGAAAAACTCACAATGATCACAGAAAAAACTTTAATCTGACAAAAGTAATAATAAATAAAAATTCTGTGAATGTTAACCAATGAAAGTCAGACATTGCTTCAATGGAATTATTTAAAAAAATAAAAATAAACTCATGGAACAGGCCTAGACAAAAATGATGGTACCCCTAGAAAAGACTGAAAATAATGTGACCAAAGGGACATGTTAATTCAAGGTGTGTCCACTAATTAGCATCACAGGTGTCTACAATCTTGTAATCAGTCAGTGGGCCTAAATATAGGGCTCCAGAGAGTCACTGTGTTGTCTGGTGACATGGTGTGTACCACACTCAACATGGACCAGAGGAAGCGAAGGAAAGCGTTGTCTCAGGAGATTAGAAAGAAAATTATAGACAAGCATGATAAAGGTAAAGGCTATAAGACCATCTCCAAGCAGCTAGATGTTCCTGTGACTACAGTTGCACATATTATTCAGAAATTTAAGATCCATGGGACTGTAGCCAACCTCCCTGGACGTGGCTGCAGGAGGAAAATTGATGACAAATCAAAGAGATCCAAGGTGAACTTCATGCTCAAGGAACATCAGTGTCAGATCGCACCATCCGTCATTGTTTGAGCCAAAGTGGACTACATGGGAGACGACCAAGGAGGACACAAATTATAAAAAAAAAGCTAGACTGGAATATGCCAAACTACATGTTGACAAGCCACAAAGCTTCTGGGAGAATGTCCTATGGACAGATGAGACAAAAAATGGAACTTTTTTCCAAGGCACATCAGCTCTATGTTCCCAGATGGAAAAATGAAGCATATCAAGAAAAGAACACTGTCCCTACTGTGAAACCTGGAGGAGGCTCTGGGGCTGCATCTGGTGCAGGGTACAATGAAATCTGAAGACTATCAAGGGATTCTAGAGAGAAATGTGCTGGCCAGTGTCAGAAAGCTTGGTCTCAGTCGCAGGTCATGGGTCTTGCAACAGGACAATGACCCAAAACACACAGCTAAAAACACCCAAGAATGGCTAAGAAGAAAACATTGGACTATTCTAAAGTGGCCTTCTATGAGCCCTGACCTCAATCCTATTGAGCATCTTTGGAAGGAGCTGAAACATGCCGTTTGGAAGAGACACCCTTCAAACTGGAGCAGTTTGCTCATGAGAAGTGGGCCAAAATACCTGATGAGAGGTGCAGAAGTCTCATTGACAGTTACAGGAATCGTCTGATTGCAGTGATTGCCTCAAAAGGTTGTGCAACAGAATATTAAGTTAGGGGTACCATCATTTTTTTTTAAATAACTCAGTTGAAGGATGGTTGAAAAGCAATGTCTGACTTTCATTGGTTAACATTTCATAGAATTTTTATTTATTACTTTTGTCAGATTAAAGTTTTTTTCTGTGACCATTGAGAGTTTTTCTTTCACTGACCGAAGGGTACCAACAATTTTGTCCACGTGTGTATATGTTGGAAACAATTTCGACAAAAAAGTTGAGGAAAAAAAAGGCTATCATATATATATATTTCATTTTTTATAAGCAGTCAAACCAGACAAGGTCAACTTGACTCTGCGCTCATAATTTGCATAGGAATGCAGAAGAGGTCTGCAGAAGAGTTAAGGAAGTTCACATACTGTAGTACTGCATTTCAGTGTCTTGGTTTTTATATGAGAAATATTTTGTAGTTCAAATGTACCTCAATAATTAAACAAAATATTGTTGTTATTTGAAAATGTTTTATTAATTATAGCCTTTGTCTTTCTACAGCCAGTATAACTTGTCACTTCAGTCAGCTTTAATCTGATGTGGATTTCTGCTCGGTTACCAATATTCTATCAAACATACACACACACACACACACACACACAGGGAGAAGAGAGAACAGTGAACAGGGAGAAATGCAAATTAATCATCTAGAACAGATAACATCTCAATAATCTTCTGCCATCAAGTGTCACACTTGCAGCCTTCAGGAAACATCAAGTAAGAAAAACAGGAATGTGGCTGTGGGGATTTTCCCATTTTAGAAGCAATAGTATTCGTGAGTTCAGGCACTAATGTAGTATGAGGAGGTCAGGAGGTTCCAACTTTGTCATACTGTTTGTGCCTCTTAGTTCCAGTGAAAGAACAAAGTAATGCTACAAAATACAAAGCTATTCTAGGCAACTGTGTGCTTCCATCTTTGCGGCAACAATTTGGAGAAGACACTTATGTCATATTCTTCTGATGTCAGTAGGATCTGAGGGTTTTCCCAGTGTTTCAAGTGGCACAGTGGTAGGTTTTAGATATAATTAAACAAACTTTTAGTACATGCTACACCCACTTCAGGTTTACATGTGAATATGGATGTTTGTATCACTAAACAGATCCAGCTAGTGGCATTGCATTAGTATGTGTATTAGTGTTCATTAATGTTAACTCTCATCTCATCTGTCATACAGACGCAATTGTTCAGACAGGTTTCCGATCTCATTATGAATTATTTCTCTGTGAATTCTGGAATTCAACTCACTCACCCAGTGTATTTATGATCTGTAATGCCCCCTGCCCTTGCCATGACCATGTGGAGTTTGAGTGAGTGCATGGTAGAAAAGCGGTTATAGGGTGTAGGGGACAGTGGGGACGGTTGCAGCATAAGGCGGTGGAACATTGACACGTGTACTTCATTTGGAAAACTGCATGGCCTGTATCAAAGTCTTGTCTTAACTCTGTGGGAATAAACAGAGTTCCTATCACCTCACAGCTCAGAGGTAGGAGCAGCAGTGTGACCCAAAAATATAAAAAGGCATAAAAGCAAGATGGCACCGCGAATGGCAGCCTCAGTGCTTAGCCCCACAGTGTTTTGTTCTGTTTTTGTTAGTTTTTCCTGTTCTTTGTCAAGAAAACCCGATCAGTTTCACCAGAGATGAACTGCTGAACATTCGGCAGTACACACCGCAAGATATTTTTCCGGTTTTTGAGTATTCCGACGTTTTGCCGAATATCGTAGTTGGCTTCGCGGCTGCGCTGTTTAAGCGCTTCAGGACGCGCAGACGGGGAAAGCGCGCCGGCGCGTTAGTGAAACTAAGACAACGCGGTTTAAGAACACCACTGCCTAGCATCCATCTGGCAAATCTCCGCTCTCTAGCCAACAAAACGGATGAACTCCTTCTGCTCACCCGGACTAATAAGGATTTTTCGAACTCTGCTGCTCTCTGTTTCATGGAAACCTGGCTGAACGTCTCCATTCCGGACAGCGCGTTAAGTCTGCCGGGCTTTCAGCTTTTTAGAGCGGACCGCGACGCAGAACACAATGGTGTTCTGATGTAACTGTGTTAAAGAAGATGTGCTGTCCAAATCTTGAAACACTCTTCATTAACTGCAAACCGTTCCATTCACCGCGGGAGTTTTGCTCGTTTATTCTGGTGAGTGTTTACATTCCTCCACAAGCACACGTGAGCTCAGCACTACAGACACTCGCTGACATGATCACAGAGAGTGAGCAACAACACCCGGACTCTGTACTAATAATTCTTGGGGACTTTAAAAAAGCGATTCTCTCACGTGAACTGCCTAAATACAAACAGCATGTTACATGTCCCACCAGAGACAGTAACACATTTGATCACTGTTACACTGTAATAAAGGATGCATACCACTCTGTCCCATGGGCAGCTCTAGGACTCTCTGATCACTATTTAGTTCATCTGATACAGACCTACAGGCAGAAACTAAAAACAGCTAAACCTGTATTAAGGACTATAAAAAGATGGACTAAGGAAGCGGAGCAGGATTTACAAGCCTGTTTCTCTCTCACGGACTGGTCTGTTTTTGAAGCTGCTGCCTCCGACCTGGACGAGCTCACAGAGACTGTAACATCATATATCAGTTTTCGTCAGGATTTGTGCATTCCCTCAAGGACTCACTTAACCTACAACAATGACAAGCCATGGTTCACTGCAAAACTCAGCCAGTTCCATCAGGCCAAAGTGGATGCTCACAGAAATGGGGATAGAGTCTTGTACAAACAGGCCAAATACACACTGGAAACAGTGGCGGTTCTAGACCATTTCAACTGGGGGGCCAAGCTGGGGCCAGTTGTACTGTTAGAGGGGCCAGTTACATTTAGACCTTATTGTTGTCATATCATTTTCTGCACTGCACTGCAGGCATTAACAGGCAAAATACCATGTTTATAATCATTCAACAACATTTTATTGTTTACATTTGCATTACATTTGCAGTATCAGATACAGTAACTATTTGCATTTTAATTATATTTTTACATTTACATAACATATACAGTATCAGTCACAGTAACTGTATCCTACGGTTTTTGTGTTTTTTTGCAAAAAGATTAGCAAATTCATCTAAATTTAAGGCCTTTGCCCTCCTTGACTCAATACTCAGCACACCTAAATTGCTTAATCTGTCATCTGACATTGTGGACCTGAGATAGGTTTTCACCAGCTTTAGTGCAGAAAAACTCCGTTCACAAGAAGCAGTACTAACAGGGATTGAAACAGCTATCTTGCATAGTTTAAAAAGCTCAAAGAAAACTTCTTTGTAAGGTTCAATGAATAATGCCAGCTCTACTACACTGGAGGGTTTCTGCATGCCACTCTGTAATTTCCTTTCTAAAATTCTTCTGAACTGATGTAGTTCATGCCCCAAGTCCTCAATATTTGATTCGTACATTCTAGCAAATGGAAACAGAGACTTTTCTTTGAGAAACACATCACTTGTAGGGTTTAGAGTTTGGATGCCAGTCATTATTTCACAGTTTTTGCTAGAAAACCTTCTGTTAAGCTCATTGAGCATCTGATCTAAAACAGGGTAGAAAAGGGTTGTGCAAAAACTCTCTTTTTCTCGTTCTGAATCTGACCTCTGACCCACTGTACTGAGTACACAGTCTGCATTAAATTGAGAGCTTAGCTTTTTTGGTCGTTTTGCAGGGGCTGTATTGCAGTATCACATTGCTCAGCTGTGTTCAACACTTCACTCCATAGGTCATCAAAAAATGAAAAAAATCCCTGTAGCTATTCAAAGTCTGAACTAAGGCTTCAACTAAATCAACAGCCTTTGACAGGTCAAGTGATGAAGACTGTAGCATATCTGATAGACATTTTGCTTCTCCAAACACTTTATGGAGGGTAACAAGGCACACAATGAACTGTAAATCTAACTGTGCAAGCAGACCTCTAGCCTCAACAGATCTGTCACCACTGTGTTCTTGGACTATGTCTTGCAGGACTTGCTTAATGGCAGGCAATCTATCCATAATAGTGTGTAGAACCATATATCGACATGCCCAGGGAGTGTCACTTAGCCTCTGAAGCTCTCTAGCCGGTGCACCTGGGTACATCTCTTTCTGTATCCTAAGCCATTTTTGATGCACATATGACCCAGATGTGAATACATACAGTCTTTCTAGTAAGGCAAAGAATTCTCCTACCTCAGGGATAGCTTTGACTGTATCCACTAAAACTAAATTCAGACAGTTTGCATTGCAGTGGACGTAAAAGGCATGCTTTGCTTGTTCTTTAATGCGTGCCTGGACACCTGAATGCTTGCCACTCATAACTGAAGCACCGTCATATGCTTGGCCTACTAGGTTGTTTTTGTATTCAAGACCATGATTTTCTAATATATGTATGATTTTGTCAGTAAGCCCTGCTGCATATAGTCGATCAGCCAATTCAAAGTGGAGAAAGCTCTCATGGACAGCCCCACTGAAATAGTACCTGAGTACTAGAGATATCTGCTCCTTTTTTTTTTTTACATCTTTTGTTTCATCTGCAATTAGACCTCACTGTCTTTCAGTTCTTCGATCATTTTTGTTCGAACCATGTCTGCCAAACAACTCAGAACCTCATTCTGAATCCCTTTGCTAATATATTTTGCATTATGAATGGAAGTCAACCTTTTTTGCACAGTTTTTTCATGCTTAGCTATTGTTTCTAAGATTGCCAAGAAGTTCCCTTTATTATCTGACTCTGCAGACTCATCGTGTCCTCTTTGTGCGATGTTTTGTGTGGCTGTAAGTAGTAGTATTTCTCCTATTGTTTTAATATAGTCCCGATTTTCTTGAACCTGTTTGTTGTGTTCCTTGTTTAGGGCATTTACCAGTGTTGCATTACTTTTTTTTTTTTTACAGCTTTCTGATAGTCTCTCCATGTAATCATTGCTTGTTTGTGCCGCTCAGACCTTGCATGAATTGCAAATCCCCCCTGTTTGTAAGTTGCCTTCTTCCAATTGTTAAAACCCAATTTTGAATCAAATACCGTCACTGAGACTTTGGGAGGGCTAAAATGCCTGCAGGCATAACAAAACACAGAGTCTAATTGTTTGGAATATTCAAGCCAGGGGTGGATATGGTACCAGGCTGCCTTGAAGCTCCTCCTCCGGTCCCCCATCAGAGTTCTTGGGTATGTATTCATTATTGGCTGCACAGGTGGTTCTTCCCGGGATTTGCTGATATCTGCCAAAGAAAATATATATATATATATATATATATATATATATATATTTTTTTAAAAGTATATATACCCTTTTCATTTCAGTAAATAGTTTTCATTTACATAAATATTGAGAATTAAGTTTTAAGTACACTTATTACTTCATCTGTCTATCTTAGTATACGATAAAATAAATCATAAAAAGGTATGTATTTGGCTAATTTTAGATATATAATTGCCATCAGGCAACCTCTGAAATCCACCTGATATCACAAGCTCATATCATGTTAAACAAGAATTAATTTCAAATCGCAAACTGATTTTATTTCTATACACCATATAAAGTGACTTATTGCAGAACCTATTACAGATGTATTTAACAGCACAAACCTGATGGTCCACTGCTAGTGGACGCACATGGCTCCTCTGTAGGTGTATCACTCTCAGCCTCGGTCTCTCCACTTGTCTCACTTTCTTCCTCTACTATTCCTTCACTCTCAGTCTCACCAATGGACAACTCTTCCTGCTCTCTCTCTGCACTCACTCTTGCTCTCTCCACACCTGAACCATCTGGCTCTGCCTCACTGTCTACCTTATCCTTTTTTTTGGAAGAATGACATGATGTCCTTCTTTCTCTTCATTTTGGTGAGAACTATAAAGCAAAAGCAATGGGGACCAAGAAGCTTATGAAATAATTTACTGAAAATAACTGACTTGCTAGGTAACTAACTCAGAACTATGAGTTTGTTGATTATATATTTTATCCCTTTTCAAACTGCCACAAACTAAACGGCCAGGTTGAGATTAGCTGATCTAACGTTATGCATTTACATATGCATTATTCTGTAATGCATTTAATACAAATACAACATATTAACAACTTTACTCATCTCTATATTTCCTTCTTTGCTTGAAGTCTTCAATAATAATATTTGAGCAAAACTTCCACCAACTTCTGAGTAGAAAAAAAACTGCACGTTGCACGTTTTGCGATACTGTTGTGTTCCGCTTTAAGCAGTCCCTCTAGAAAATGTGTGGGTTACATTTCTGTTCCGCGTTGCCACTGTCTAATATCGGATGTAAAAAAACAACGATCGCAAAAAACAATTTTGTAAAAATTATTTCACACTCCACATTTAGGGGGGCCAAAGTGGGGTCCAAGCTTGTTGTCACAGGGGCACTGCCCCCCCCCAGTTTTCAGTTTTCCTCAAATGGCAGCTTCAGTGTGGAAAGGTCTGAAAGTCATCACCAGCTACACGACACCATCCCCCAGCACTGTGGTGAATCAACAACTGGCAGACGACCTGAACGAGTTCTATTGCAAAAGCCCAGTTCTCACCTTCTGTAACCCCCGAATAAGCCACACCTAGAATTCAGTTCAGTGAAGATGATGTGTGTCAGGTCTTCAGGAAGATCAAGAGAAGAAAGGCTCCAGGTCCAGACAGCATTTCACCAGCCTGTCTGAAAGTCTGTGATGATCAGCTGGCCCCATCTTCACACAGATATTCAACACGTCACTGGAGCTGTGTGAAGTACCCTCATGCTTCAAATGCAGGAGATTAGAAAGAAAATTATAGACAAGCATGATAAAGGTAAAGGCTATAAGACCATCTCCAAGCAGCTAGATGTTCCTGTGACTACAGTTGCACATATTATTCAGAAATTTAAGATCCATGGGACTGTAGCCAACCTCCCTGGGCGTGGCTGCAGGAGGAAAATTGATGACAAATCAAAGAAATCCAAGGTGAACTTCATGCTCAAGGAACATCAGTGTCAGATCGCACCATCCGTCGTTGTTTGAGCCAAAGTGGACTACATGGGAGACGACCAAGGAGGACACAAATCATAAAAAAAGCTAGACTGGAATATGCCAAACTACATGTTGACAAGCCACGAAGCTTCTGGGAGAATGTCCTATGGACAGATGAGACAAAAATGGAACTTTTTTCCAAGGCACATCAGCTCTATGTTCCCAGATGGAAAAATGAAGCATATCAAGTAAAGAACACTGTCCCTACTGTGAAACCTAGAGGAGGCTCTGGGGCTGCTTTGCTGCATCTGGTACAGGGTGTCTTGAATCTGTGCAGGGTACAATGAAATCTGAAGACTATCAAGGGATTCTAGAGAGAAATGTGCTGGCCAGTGCCAGAAGGCTTGGTCTCAGTCGCAGGTCATGGGTCTTGCAACAGGACAATGACACAAAACACACAGCTAAAAACACCCAAGAATGGCTAAGAAGAAAACATTGGACTATTCTAAAGTGGCCTTCTATGAGCCCTGACCTCAATCCTATTGAGCATCTTTGGAAGGAGCTGAAACATGCCGTTTGGAAGAGACACCCTTCAAACCGGAAACAACTGGAGCAGTTTGCTCATGAGAAGTGGGCCAAAATACCTGCTGAGAGGTGCAGAAGTCTCATTGACAGTTACAGGAATCATCTGATTGCAGTGATTGCCTCAAAAGGTTGTGCAACAGAATATTAAGTTAGGGGTACCATCATTTTTGTCCACGCCTGTTCCATGAGTTTATTTTTTTAAATAATTCCGTTGAAGCATGGTTGAAAAGCAATGTCTGACTTTCATTGGTTAACATTCATAGAATTTTTATTTATTATTACTTTTGTCAGATTAAAGTTTTTTTCTGTGACCATTGAGAGTTTTTCTTTCATTGACCGAAGGGTACCAACAATTTTGTCCACGTGTGTATATGTTGGAAACAGGTTCGACAAAAATGGTGAGAAAAAAAAGGCTCTCATATATATATTTCATTTTTTATAAGCAGTCAAACCAGACAAGGTCAACTTGACTCGGCGCTCATAATTTGCATAGGAATGCAGAAGAGGTCTGCAGAAGAGTTAAGGAAGTTCACATACTGTATTACTTTTTTCAGTGTCTTGGTTTTATATGAGAAATATTTTGTAGTTCAAATGTACCTCAATAATTAAACAAAATATTGTTGTTTCTTGAAAATGTTTTATTAACTATAGCCTTTGTCTTTCTACAGCCAGTATAACTTGTCACTTCAGTCAGCTTTAATCTGATGTGGATTTCTGCTCTTACCAATATTCTATCAAACACACACACACACACACACACACACACACACACAAACAGAGGGAGAAGAGAGAACAGTCTCAAACACACAGGAACTGAAAGAAATGCAAATTAATCATCTAGAACAGATGACATCTCAAGAATTTTCTGCCATCAAGTGTCACACTTGCAGCCTTCAGGAAACATCAAGTTAGAAAAACAGGAATGTGGCTGTGGGGATTTTCCCATTTTAGAAGCAATAGTATTCGTGAGTTCAGGCACTAATGTAGTATGAGGAGGTCAGGAGGTTCCAACTTTGTCATACTGTTTGTGCCTCTTAGTTCCAGTGAAAGAACAAAGTAATGCTACAAAATACAAAGCCATTCTAGGCAACTGTGTGCTTCCATCTTTGGTCCATCTGTGTGCTTTCCATCTTTACCCTTCGGTCAATGAAAGAAAAACTCTCAATGCTCACAGAAAAAACAGATTAAAATTAATCTGACAAAAGTAATAATAAATAAAAATTCTATGAAATGTTAACCAATGAAAGTCAGACATTGCTTTTCAACCATGCTTCAACTGAGTTATTTAAAAAAAATGATGGTACCCCTAACTTAATATTCTGTTGCCCAACCTTTTGAGGCAATCACTGCAATCAGACGATTCCTGTAACTGTCAATGAGACTTCTGCACCTCTCAGCAGGTATTTTGGCACACTTCTCATGAGCAAACTGCTCCAGTTGTTTCCGGTTTGAAGGGTGTCTCTTCCAAACGGCATGTTTCAGCTCCTTCCAAAGATGCTCAATAGGATTGAGGTCAGGGCTCATAGAAGGCCACTTTAGAATAGTCCAATGTTTTCTTCTTAGCCGTTCTTGGGTGTTTTTAGCTGTGCGTTTTGGGTGTTTTGGGGTTTTGGGTGATTTGGGTCATCGTCCTGTTGTCCTGTTGACCTGCGACTGAGACCAAGCTTCCTGACACTGGCCAGCACATTTCTCTCTAGAATCCCTTGATAGTCTTCAGATTTCATTGTACCCTGCACAGATTCAAGACACCCTGTACCAGATGCAGCAAAGCAGCCCCAGAGCCTCCTCCAGGTTTCACAGTAGGGACAGTGTTCTTTTCTTGATATGCTTCATTTTTCCATCTGGGAACATAGAGCTGATGTGCCTTGGAAAAAAGTTCCATTTTTGTCTCATCTGTCCATAGGACATTCTCCCAGAAGATTCAAGGCTTGTCAACATGTAGTTTGGCATATTCTAGTCTAGCTTTTTTTATGATTTGTGTCCTCCTTGGTCGTCTCCCATCTAGTCCACTTTGGCTCAAACAACGACGGATGGTGCGATCTGACACTGATGTTCCTTGAGCATGAAGTTCACCTTGGATCTCTTTGATTTGTCATCAATTTTCCTCCTGCAGCCACGTCCAGGGAGGTTGGCTACAGTCCCATGGATCTTAAATTTCTGAATAATATGTGCAACTGTAGTCACAGGAACATCTAGCTGCTTGGAGATGGTCTTATAGCCTTTACCTTTATCATGCTTGTCTATAATTTTCTTTCTAATCTCCTGAGACAACTCTTTCCTTCGCTTCCTCTGGTCCATGTTGAGTGTGGTACACACCATGTCACCAGACAACATAGTGACTCTCTGGAGCCCTATATTTAGGCCCACTGACTGATTACAAGATTGTAGACACCTGTGATGCTAATTAGTGGACACACCTTGAATTAACATGTCCCCTCTCTCTCTGGCTCTCAATGAAGGCGGTTGCATTTTCTCTCCCTCTCCTCCCCTCTACTTTCCCTGCTTTGCTTCTTTCGTCTCCTCTACTGTCTTATACTTTGAGAGACTCTCTCTGCACTGCTCTCCAAACTAAAATATCATGGATTTGATAAACTGGTCTCTCAACGCAATTGACACCATCTTCTCGACGAGAAGCTTGGGTTCGGGGGAACCTGACTGCCCTGCCGGAACGTTCGCAGCTGGATATACGATGGACACGTGGGAAAGGTGGCGGGTCGTGTGCCTGGCACCTCTTTCCATGGAGGACATTGAAGATATCTACCTATTCGGAACCATGATAACAGGAGTTCTGCTGATTGGATTAGGCATTGCCCTGGGTTATCGAGAGAATCAGAAAACGGTAACAGCTGCTCAAAATTTCACAAAGCTGCCCGTCATGATCGATGCAGTGGGCAGAGTGGTCAGCACTGAGGCTGGGACTAATAACCGCAATATGGATAACATCACGATGAAGCTCACTGCTTTGGATACTGTTTTGGTTAACATCACGGAGAAGCTCACTGCTTTGGAAAGAAAAATGGATCGATATGGAGACCAGAATGGACTAAGAGAGTAGTCGTGTAAATTGGAATGCGTCTACTCGCCCCAAGACCAAACAATCCCAATCTTATCTGCTTTCGGCTCCCCTCAACCAGCACTGGCCTTGGCCAAGGCCGCTGTTGGAACAACAATTCCCCTGGAAGAGCACTGCAGTGAGACGCTCTTGCGTTCCTTCCCCCACTTCTACAGACACCTGCTGATTGTTGACTCTCTTTGGGACCTAATCAAGGTTGTCTCCATGGCAATTTGCTGTGTATCGCTTTGACAATCTTGCGGACTGAGGCACCAAGATTTGATGCCGGGAGCAACGACTCTCCAGGCCTACACTTGCATACATACACACACACACACACACATATAAAGATATGCACTAAAACCCTCCTCCCCCATCCCACGCCTTCGCCGCTTTGTACAGCCATTCTGACAAGCGGGTCTGTGACCAGCGCCGAAGATAAAGGCCGCAGGACCTGATGGCTGCTTGCCTGTGCTGGATTACCTACACCCCCCCCCCCCCCACTCCCCTCCCCTGTTGCAAGTCGTGTGTTTATGGTGTACTGTTTATGTGCTTATGTTGCTGAGGTGTTTTTGTCCTGTTCCCCACCGGAGTATAGTCTGGGGGTTGTTGTTTTTTTCTCCTCCCTTCCCTCATGTTATGCTGTATTTTTTTTTAATCCCCTGTCTTCCTGTCCTGTCACCCCCCCTTGTCATATTGTATGTATTGTATGTATGGGCAGGTTGATGGCCAATTTCGCTGGTTACCTGTGACCAGTGACAATAAAGGCTACTACTACTACTACCTTTGGTCACATTATTTTCAGTCTTTTCTAGGGGTACCATCTATTTGTCTAGGCCTGTTCCATGAGTTGATTTTTTTAAATAATTCCGTTGAAGCATTATTTAAAAGCAATGTCTGACTTTCATTGGTTAACATTCACAGAATTTTATTTATTATTACTTTTGTCAGATTAAAATTTTTTCTGTGATCATTGTGAGTTTTTCTTTCATTGACCGAAGGGTACCAACAATTTTGTCCACGTGTGTATTTTGCAAAAAACATTTTAATATTTGGTATAATAAAGCTCATTATGCAAAAATGCCTCATTTTCTAGTAAAAAAACCCACAGAAATTTTGAATTATTATTTCACTATAGTGGCACAAAAGTTGATGCACAATTACAGGCTGGTATATTTCAAAGGGCATTTTATGTGCTATTCATCATAGCTGTTTCATCATAGTTTAGTTGAAAGAGCTTGCGACAATGCATTGAGATGCTCACCCACATCAGGTGCTTGCAGGCTCAACCGCAAGAAGATTCTGCTTTCTCACAGTCTTGACCATGGTGCAGGGACAGTTGAAAAACCTCTGGAAAATACAAAGGTTTTTAAAACTTTATAACTGGAAAATATAGGTTTTAGATATAATTAAACAAACTTTTAGTACATGCTACACCCACTTCAGGTTTACATGTGAATATGGATGTTTGTATCACTAAACAGATCCAGCTAGTGGCATTGCATTAGTATATGTATTAGTGTTCATTAATGTTAACTCTCATCTCATCTGTCATACAGCCGCAATTGTTCAGACAGGTTTCCGATCTCGTTATGAATTATTTCTCTGTGAATTCTGGAATTCAACTCACTCACCCAGTGTATTTATGATCTGTAATGCCCCCTGCCCTTGCCATGTCCATGTGGAGTTTGAGTGAGTGCATGGTAGAAAAGCGGTTATAGGGTGTAGGGGACAGTGGGGACGGTTGCAGCATAAGGCGGTGGCAACATTGACACATGTACTTCATTTGGAAAACTGCATGGCCTGTATCAAAGTCTTGTCTTAACTCTGTGGGAATAAACAGAGTTCCTATCACCTCACAGCTCAGAGGTAGGAGCAGCAGTGTGACCCAAAAATATAAAAAGGCATAAAAGCAAGATGGCACCGTGAATGGCAGCCTCAGTGCTTAGCCCCACAGTGTTTTGTTCTGTTTTTGTTAGTTTTTCCTGTTCTTTGTCAAGAAAACCCGATCAGTTTCACCAGAGATGAACTGCTGAACATTCGGCAGTACACACCACAAGATATTTTTCCGGATTTTGAGTATTTTGAAGTTTTGCCGAATATCGTAGTTGGCGGAGCGGCTGCGCTGTTTAAGCACTTCAGGACGCGCAGACGGGGAAAGCACGCCGACATGCTAGTGAAACTCAGACAGCGTGGTTTAAGAACACCGCTGCCTAGCATCCGTCTGGCAAATCTCCGCTCTCTAGCCAACAAAAAGGACAAACTCCTTCTGCTCACCCGGACTAATTAGGATTTTTCGAACTCTGCTGCTCTCTGTTTCACGGAAACCTGGCTGAACGTCTCCATTCCGGACAGCGCGTTAAGTCTGCCGGGCTTTCAGCTTTTTAGAGCGGACCGCGACGCAGAATCAACGGGGAAATCGCGCTGTATCCGTATCTATTAACCATATGAATTATCTGTATCCGTACTCAGTGTGGGTGGGGCCTAACCCGGAAGTGGGCGGGGCTTTAACCAGTAATAATTAATTTGTAATATTTATAACACTAGCTTACTACCTTTATGTTTTTATGAAATACAGCAAAATGTGTCAGACACTCAGTGTCTGGTTACTGGTTAGAGACAGCTGAAGGTTTAAAAAAGAAAAAAAATCTCCGACAGGCAGAGACGCAATGCGAGTCGCATTCTACCAAGCAAGCACCACGTCTGAACGAACCCACGTTTACCAGAACTCTACTGGTTAGTAAGTACGTATTATTAACGTTACAACCCGAAGTAAAAAGCTGAAGAAACCCTAAACGTTAACGGAAAAGACCCGCGAACCCGAGTTACTGAGGGAGAGACAGAGAGCTGTTCTGTGTGTGACTGTGAGTGAGCAGAGCGAGACACAGCAACACAATACATCTGTATGTGTGTAGGGGAGGGGCGCTGTGACTAGCCTATCACTGTAGGGGAGGGGCGCTGTGACTAGCCTATCACTGTAGGGGAGGGGCACTGTGACTAGCCTATCACAGAACACTGACACAATCAGCTACCCAATGATGATTTTCATTCAATCCGAGCACAGATATTGACTCGTATTACTCGTATAATGCTCGTACTCGGCAGAAGTGCTTTATCCGTACCGGATACTCGTTTCAGCCGAGTATCCGGCTCATCTCTAATACAGACACTCGCTGACATGATCACAGAGAGTGAGCAACAACACCCGGACTCTGTACTAATAATTCTTGGGGACTTTAATAAAGCGATTCTCTCACGTGAACTGCCTAAATACAGACAGCATGTTACATGTCGGCGCTGTTTCTGTTACTGTTTACTGTTTATTGTCTTTTGTGTATTGCATTTTTTTGTACTTTTTGTATTGTCTTGTAACTTTGTGTCTGCACTGTATTTTGTCCTGCACTGTCTTTTGTCCTGCACTGTCTTGTCTGTCTTGTTTGCACCAGGTTGCACAGTTGCACTTTATGTGGCTAAGACTACTTACAAGTCTATGTACTGCAACAGCTATATATGGTTGAAATGACAATAAAAGCTTCTTGACTTGATGTCCCAGCAGAGACAGTAAAAGACTGGATCACTGTTACGCTGTAATAAAGGATGCATACCACTCTGTCCCATGGGCAGCTCTAGGACTCTCTGATCACTGTTTAGTTCATCTGATACAGACCTACAGGCAGAAACTAAAAACAGCTAAACCTGTATTAAGGACTGTAAAAAGATGGACTAAGGAAGCGGAGCAGGATTTACAAGCATGTTTCTCTCTCACGGACTGGTCTGTTTTTGAAGCTGCTGCCTCCGACCTGGACAAGCTCACAGAGACTGTAACATCATATATCAGTTTTCGTCAGGATTTGTGCGTTCCCTCAAGGACTCACTTAACCTACAACAATGACAAGCCATGGTTCACTGCAAAACTCAGCCAGTTCCGTCAGGCCAAAGTGGATGCTCACAGAAATGGGGATAGAATCTTGTCCCCATGGCAGCTTCTGTGTGGAAAGGTCTGAAAGTCATCACCAGCTACACGACACCATCCCCCAGCACTGTGGTGAATCAACAACTAGCAGACGACCTGAACGAGTTCTATTGCAAAAGCCCAGTTCTCACCTTCTGTAACCCCCGAATCAGCCACACCTAGAATTCAGTTCAGTGAAGATGATGTGTGTCAGGTCTTCAGGAAGATCAAGAGAAGAAAGGCTCCAGGTCCAGACAGCGTTTCACCAGCCTGTCTGAAAGTCTGTGCTGATCAGCTGGCCCCATCTTCACACAGATATTCAACACGTCACTGGAGCTGTGTGAAGTACCCTCATGCTTCAAAAGATCGCCACGGCAAATCATCTGTTTCCGCCTAACACTATCCTGTATCGCACCAATTATCTTCATGTCCTCTTTCAACACATCCTTCTACCAATATAACCATCTCAATCTAGTCTCTCTGACCGTGTCCCCAAAATGGCCAACCTGAGCCGTCCCTCTGATGTGCTTGTTCTTAATATTGTCCATCCTCGTCACTCCTAAAGAGAACCTCAACATCCTCGTCTCTGCTACCTCCATCTCTGCCTCATGTCTTTTCCTCACTGCTACAGTCTCTAAACCATACAGCAGAGCAGCTCTCACTACTGTCTTCTACACCTTTCCTTTGATTCTTTTTGATTCTCTTCTGTCACACACAACACCCCTGACACTCTTCTCCACCCACTCCAACCCACCTGCACTCACCTTTTCAATTCTTTTCCACACTTCCTGTCACACTGAATGGTTGACCCCCAAACTCTTGCACCTTCTTGAACTCAGCCCCCTGTAACCTCACTGTTCCACTTCCTTCCCTCTTCATACACATGTATTCTGTCTGCCATATGGCCTCCACCACCTGTTGGTAGAGCTGGCACTCCGTGGGCCTCAGCCTCAACAGCCTCTTGGCCTACCCTGACCCTGTTAATAGCGTAGAGAATCAAACTCATTCATGCAGGTGACAACTGTCCCTGCACCATGGTCAAGACTGTGAGAAAGCAGAATCTTCTTGCGGTTGAGCCTGCAAGCACCTGATGTGGGTGAGCATCTCAATGCATTGTTGCAAGCTCTTTCAACTAAACTATGATGAAACAGCTATGATGAATAGCATAATATACCAGCCTGTAATTGTGCATCAACTTTTGTGCCACTATAGTGAAAATAATTCAAAATTTCTGTTTTTTTTTTTTACTAGAAAATGAGGCATTTTTGCATATTAATGAGGTTTATTAAACCAAATATAATTTTTTTTTTGCAAAATACACACGTGGACAAAATTGTTGGTACCCTTCGGTCAATGAAAGAAAAACTCACAATGATCACAGAAAAAACTTTAATCTGACGAAAGTAATAATAAATAAAAATTCTGTGAATGTTAACCAATGAAAGTCAGACATTGCTTTTAAATGATGCTTCAATGGAAACTTTTAAAAAAAATAAACTCATGGAACAGGCCTAGACAAATATTCAATTCAATTCAATTCAAGTTTATCTGTATAGCGCTTTTTACAATGGACATTGTCACAAAGCAGCTTTACAGAACATAAATATAGAACAAAAGATAAACATAAGGAGAAGTATAAAGAATTAATATAATAAAAATTCAATATATATACAGATCACAGTATGTGTGTATTTGTCCCCAGTGAGCAAGTCTGAGGAGGCTCAGGCAACAGTGGCAAGGAAAAACTCCCTTAGATTGGTAAAGGAAGAAACCTTGTGAGGAACCAGACTCAAGGGGAACCCATCCTCATATTGGTGACACTAGATGGTGTGGTTACAAATATACAAGTATCACAGAGTCCAACTGGAGCCAGTAGATCTGTAGATGTCTCAGGGTTCTCACAGAGTCAGCCTTGTCTCAGTGGAGGTCCAAAAATTTCAACGCACGGAAGACGATCAGAGCATGGGTGTCTCAGCATGGGTAGAAAAAGAGAAGAGAAGAGCAGTGCAGAGGGATTAACATATCTGCTGTTCATAAGAATGTGCAAGTCTAGTGTAATAGTGCACAATATTATGGGATGTATTATGTGTACGCCTGACTAAAGAGATGAGTTTTTAATCTAATCTAATCTCAATGCATTGTTGCAAGCTCTTTCAACTAAGCTATGATGAAACAGCTATGATGAATAGCACATAAAATGCCCTTTGAAATATACCAGCCTGTAATTGTGCATAAACTTTTGTGCCACTATAGTGAAAATAATTCAAAATTTCAGTTTTTTTTTACTAACCAAATATTTGGTTTTATTAAACCAAATATTAAAATTTTTTTTGCAAAATATGCACGTGGACAAAATTGTTGGTACCCTTCGGTCAATGAAAGAAAAACTCAATGATCACAGAAAAAACTTTAATCTGACAAAAGTAATAATAAATAAAAATTCTGTGAATGTTAACCAATGAAAGTCAGACATTGCTTTTAAATGATGCTTCAACGGAATTATTTAAAAAAATAAACTCATGGAACAGGCCTAGACAAATAGATGGTACCCCTAGAAAAGACTGAAAATAATGTGACCAAAGGGACATGTTAATTCAAGGTGTGTCCAAAAATTAGCATCACAGGTGTCTACAATCTTGTAATCAGTCAGTGGGCCTAAATATAGGGCTCCAGAAAGTCACTGTGTTGTCTGGTGACATGGTGTGTACCACACTCAACATGGACCAGAGGAAGCGAAGGAAAGAGTTGTCTCAGGAGATTAGAAAGAAAATTATAGACAAGCATGATAAAGGTAAAGGCTATAAGACCATCTCCAAGCAGCTAGATGTTCCTGTGACTACAGTTGCACATATTATTCAGAAATTTAAGATCCATGGGACTGTAGCCAACCTCCCTAGACGTGGCTGCAGGAGGAAAATTGATGACAAATCAAAGAGATCCAAGGTGAACTTCATGCTCAAGGAACATCAGTGTCAGATCGCACCATCCGTCGTTGTTTGAGCCAAAGTGGACTACATGGGAGACGACCAAGGAGGACACAAATCATAAAAAAAGCTAGACTGGAATATGCCAAACTACATGTTGACAAGCCACGAAGCTTCTGGGAGAATGTCCTATGGACAGATGAGACAAAAATGGAACTTTTTTCCAAGGCACATCAGCTCTATGTTGCCAGATGGAAAAATTAAGCATATCAAGAAAAGAACACTGTCCCTACTGTGAAACCTGGAGGATGCTCTGGGGCTGCTTTGCTGCATCTGGTACAGGGTGTCTTGAATCTGTGCAGGGTACAATGAAATCTGAAGACTATCAAGGGATTCTAGAGAGAAATGTGCTGGCCAGTGCCAGAAGGCTTGGTCTCAGTCGCAGGTCATGGGTCTTGCAACAGGACAATGACACAAAACACACAGCTAAAAACACCCAAGAATGGCTAAGAAGAAAACATTGGACTATTCTAAAGTGGCCTTCTATGAGCCCTGACCTCAATCCTATTGAGCATCTTTGGAAGGAGCTGAAAGATGCCGTTTGGAAGAGACACCCTTCAAACCGGAAACAACTGGAGCAGTTTGCTCATGAGAAGTGGGCCAAAATACCTGCTGAGAGGTGCAGAAGTCTCATTGACAGTTACAGGAATCGTCTGATTGCAGTGATTGCCTCAAAAGGTTGTGCAACAGAATATTAAGTTAGGGGTACCATCATTTTTGTCCAAGCCTGTTCCATGAGTTTATTTTTTTAAATAATTCCGTTGAAGCATGGCTGAAAAGCAATGTCTGACTTTCATTGGTTAACATTTCATAGAATTTTTATATATTATTACTTTTATCAGATTAAAGTTTTTTTTCTGTGACCATTGAGAGTTTTTCTTTCATTGACCGAAGGGTACCAACAATTTTGTCCACGTGTGTATATGTTGGAAACAGGTTTGACAAAAAAGGTGAGGAAAAAAAAGGCTATCATATATATTACATATATATATATATATATATACTTCATTTTTTATAAGCAGTCAAACCAGACAAGGTCAACTTGACTCGGCGCTCATAATTTGCATAGGAATGCAGAAGAGGTCTGCAGAAGAGTTAAGGAAGTTCACATACTGTATTACTGCATTTCAGTGTCTTGGTTTTATATGAGAAATATTTTGTAGTTCAAATGTACCTCAATAATTAAACAAAATATTGTTGTTACTTGAAAATGTTTTATTAATTATAGCCTTTGTCTTTCTACAGCCAGTATAACTTGTCACTTCAGTCAGCTTTAATCTGATGTGGATTTCTGCTCGGTTACCAATATTCTATCAAAACAGACACACACACACACAGAGGGAGAACAGAGAACAGTCTCAAACACACAGGAACTGAAAGAAATGCAAATTAATCATCTAGAACAGATGACATCTCAAGAATTTTCTGCCAAGTGTCACACTTGCAGCCTTCAGGAAACATCAAGTAAGAAAAACAGGAATGTGGCTGTGGGGATTTTCCCATTTTAGAAGCAATAGTATTCGTGAGTTCAGTCACTAATGTAGTATGAGGAGGTCAGGAGGTTCCAACTTTGTCATACTGTTTGTGCCTCTTAGTTCCAGTGAAGGAACAAAGTAATGCTACAAAATACAAAGCCATTCTAGGCAACTGTGTGCTTCCATCTTTGTGGCAACAATTTGGAGAAGAGACTTACAGTATATCATATTCTTCTGATGTCAGTAGGATCTGAGGGTTTTCCCAGTGTTTCAAGTGGCACAGTGGTAGGTTTTAGATATAATTAAACAAACTTTTAGTACATGCTACACCCACTTCAGGTTTACATGTGAATATGGATGTTTGTATCACTAAACAGATCCAGCTAGTGGCATTGCATTAGTATGTGTATTAGTGTTCAATAATGTTAACTCTCATCTCATCTGTCATCTGACAGCCGCAATTGTTCAGACAGGTTTCCGATCTCATTATGAATTATTTCTCTGTGAATTCTGGAATTCAACTCACTCACCCAGTGTATTTATGATCTGTAATGCCCCCTGCCCTTGCCATGACCATGTGGAGTTTGAGTGAGTGCATGGTGGAAAAGCGGTTATAGGGTGTAGGGGACAGTGGGGACGGTTGCAGCATAAGGCAGTGGCAACATTGACACGTGTACTTCATTTGGAAAACTGCATGGCCTGTATCAAAGTCTTGTCTTAACTCTGATGAAAGAAACAGAGAATAAACAGCTCCTATCACCTCACAGCTCAGAGGTAGGAGCAGCAGTGTGACCCAAAAATACACTCTAAAAAACACTGGGTTGTTTTTTTTAACTCAAATGCTGGGTTCAGACCGCTGGGTAAGACTTTGGGTTGTTTTAACCCAAGTTTGGGTTGACAATTGTCTTGTGCTATAACCCAGCGGCCCTGGGTTGGGAACACGGACATGAAAGAGAGCATGCACATCAACGTGAAAATCGGACGACACAAGTGAAAGAAGTCGCCATGTTCTTTGCGTCTTCAGATGAAAGCGAGTGAAATTCTGTCTGAAACGTAAGTTATTCAATATGTATGTAGGCCTTCAGTCAGCTTAACTGAGATTACCTCACAGCCAAGTGACAGCCGTGCTCCGACTCACGACAGATCCCAGATCAGTGAACGGGAGAGCATGCGTGTCTTCATCAGAGCTCGGAAGGAATATTATTATTTATTTATTTATTTATTTATTACAGGGACAATGCATATTAATAAACATTTCTGTCAATATGCCAGAGTTAACCAGATGGCTATTTTTCACCTGTAGTTCCTAGACAGATGGTAATAGTCACCCTAAAAAAGATCAAAGTAAATAAAGTACATAATGAAATAACAATAAACCTACAATACATTTAATAAATGTACTACTGTAAGTATTAGCTATGATGTAAATTAGAAACACAAGACACCAGCAATCAAACAAACATCAGACAAATACATGAACACACACACAATAAACAAAAAACCATCGGGGGCAACACGAGCAGGTCAAAAACTAAGCTAATGTTGACAGCTCTGGTTAATAACGAACCACTTCTTTAACTGGATCTTAAATGTACTATACGTGTTCAGGTTTCTGATGTTTATAGGGGTCAGGTTCCACTGAGTAGCAGCTTGAACAGAAAAAACGGTTTGGCCAAATACACTTTTCCTAAAGGGAATGATGCAATCTCCCCTCACTGCACCTCTGGTTCTACGATGATCAGCTGTTCGGATGTTGACAAACTGATGGAGGGGAGGGGAGGGGAGGGGAGGGGGGAGATGATAATCCATGAATAATTTTCTAAACAAGACATAGATTTGAGAATTTTACCATGTTTTCCCAGCTGAGTAATATATATTTTTGTAATCATTCATTCATTCATTCATTTTCTACCGCTTTATCCGAACTACCTCGGGTCACGGGGAGCCTGTGCCTATCTCAGGCGTCATCGGGCATCAAGGCAGGATACACCCTGGACGGAGTGCCAACCCATCGCAAGGCACACACACACTCTCATTCACTCACGCAATCACACACTACGGACAATTTTCCAGAGATGCCAATCAACCTACCATGCATGTCTTTGGACTGGGGGAGGAAACCGGAGTACCCGGAGGAAACCCCCGAGGCACGGGGAGAACATGCAAACTCCACACACACAAGGCGGAGGCGGGAATCGAACCCCCAACCCTGGAGGTGTGAGGCAAACGTGCTAACCACTACGCCACCGTGCCCCTATTTTTGTAATATTAAACAATAATGAGAAATGTTTGATTTCTTATCCAGAATTTTTACAGTTCGTTTGTAAAGTGATTGAAGTGGTTTCAGAGTTGTAACACTAGCCTGTGACCAACCGGGCAAACAGTAAGAGATATGTGAAAAAATCATAGAGTGAATGTACATTTTTGCTGCCTGTGTAGACATTTGATGGCGAATGTGTCTAAAGTTAATGAGGTTGAATTTGATTATATTACAAACCTTTTTTACATGCGATTTAAAAGACAACTTGAATCAATTAAAATCCCCGAATATTTGTACTCTGACACAATCTGTAGCCTTTCCCCTGACACAAAAACATCTGGGTCAACACTGAACTTATTGTTGGACTTGGTGAAAAACATTGCTACTGTTTTTGATGTATTTAACTGCAGGCAAGAATCTTTCAAACAATCTGTAATATTAACCATAGAGTTAGTAAGTTTCGCAGCTACCTGAGAAATATTACTACCATGAACATAGATTACAGTGTCATCAGCATACATTTGCACAGAAACATCTTTACAGACAGACGGTAGGTCATTTATATAAAGTGAGAACAACAAAGGTCCTAAAATTGATCCTTGAGGAAGACCGGTAGTTAAAGTGAGAGCCGTTGATTTAAATGACTGGACTCTGACATGTTGGGAACGGTCAGTGAGGTAAGAATCGATCCATTTAATAGCATTTGAGGAAAAATTAAAACTGCATAATTTTGTCAGCAAGACTTTATGATTGACAGTGTCGAAAGCCTTCTTAAGATCTAGGAACACAGCTCCAACCACCCCACCTCGATCCAACAACGCTCTAATATTTTCAGTAAAGAAGCAAGTAGCAGTTTCGGTTGAATAATTGGCTCTAAGGCCAAACAGCATATCGTGGAGAGCATAGTTTGTGGTATTTAGATGGTTAATAGTTTGTTTTGCTATCAGTTTCTCTGCAATCTTAGACACAGTAGGCAAAATGCTGATAGGTCTGTAATTTAACATAGAATGAGGGTCTTCACTTTTGAAAATGGGAACAATAACCGCTGATTTCCACATATTTGGGAACATATTTTGTGAAATTGATAAATTGATCATTTTGGTAATGGGGCATGTGACTGTTGTACTAAGCTCCTTGAGCATCATTATATCCATACCAAAATATCTTTACAGATAGATGGTCTAAGTGATTTAATGATCTGTGATACCTCCGATTCTGTGATGGTTATTAAACTAAAAACGGATTGACTTGTGTCTACTGGTAGAGCGTATGTGTTCTTAGGAGTAAAACAGCTTGCTATATTAGCCACAGAATCAATAAAATAGTTATTGAATGCCTCCGCTACAGCCGAAATATTATTTGTTAGTTGTTCATTTATTTTAATTTCTAAAGTGTTATGTTCTTTGGGGCAATCCCCTGTCATTTTTCTTAGCTGGTTCCATGTTATTTTAGCATTCCCATTTGATTTTTCAATTAAAGTAAGAAAGAAATCTGCCTTTGCTTTCCTTAATGATCTTTCAACTTTATTCCTCAACATGGTGAAATGTCCTTTGTCGTGCGTTGTTTTATTTTTATTTGCTATTTTTAAAGCTTGGTCTCGTTCTTTCATAAGTTTTATAATATCTGGATTTATCCACGGTACAGTATTTTTGTGTTGTTTGAGCTTAATTTTATGTGTGAATTCTTTAATAGTTCTCTCAAGTGTTTTTAGAAATATTTGGCTGTCTTTTTCATAATCAACGAAAGATAAAATGTCATTCCATTGAATTTGAGCTGCAGCTATAAAGTTTTGATATTTACTTTTAGGAATTGTAGTAATTTCTTTATTTTCTTTAGCACAAGGATAAAAACGTTTTCTAGTGATAAGAGTTAGATTATGATCCCATAAGCCTGTTAACATATTAAATGATTTTACAATTCTTTCCGGCCTATTGGTAAATATGAGATCAATCTGTGTCTTGGAAGAGTTTGTTATCCGTGTCGACCCGCGAACAACTTGTGTTACATCAAACCTATCTGTAATTTGTTTGAGCCTTTTTTCTAGCGGATTCGTCTTCCCAGTTGATGTTAAAATCCCCCATAATAATAATTTCTTTATCAAGATTGCTTTCTTATAACAGCTTTTCAAAATTTTCATAAAAGCTGTTATCTGACGAGGGAGGCCTGTAAATTATGGACAAGGACAAAGGACATTTGTAGTGAAAGACTAACGGTAACGGCTACTCCCTTCTTTAATTCCTCCCTGTCTTTCCTGTAGATGGTATAACCAAGGATATTCAGGGCGGCTAATGGAGCATTTTGATTGAGCCAGGTGTCAGATAAGCATAAAAAGTCCAGGTTTGAATCCATTAATAAATGCTGTATTTGCTCACTTTTAGACATTATGCTTCTAATGTTTAGATGACCACCTAAAAGGCCCTTTGGTTTAGCCTTAGGGTCCCATACTGTTCGTGAATGATTGACAGTCTGAAACACCTCACATTTCCTGTTCTTTGCAATCCCTAGATTTAGCTGTTTCCTGTTTACATTCTGCATCACTACGGGGACACGTCAAGTGCCCACCGTTAAAGTAGTCATAGCCCAGGGTCTAGCCAGCCCAACATGCACCCCATGCCCAGACAAAACACCGGATCCACCCGACGTCACTGTGAAGACATCGCTCCTCAGACTCGTCCCCCGTGATCCCCAATGGACAGACCGCACAACACCCACGCCGACACCAAAAGCACCAGGCACGTCACCAATGCCAACACCGGCACAAGAAACCCGCGCATGCCAATCCACCACACCCGCCACAGCACCAGCACAGCCACTCAGCGTCCCATCCATAGCATCACCAAACATAGATGACGGACAGGAAAGGTTAGAATGTACAGTACTACACTGAGATGCATTATACAATGTGCATACCTGAAGGACTGTAGCAGTGTGCTCCTCCACAGGCCTCTCCTCGGGTGTCAGGCGGTACAGTCCTTGGCATGGATGCATGTCAAAACTCTCTGAGTCAAAGACAGGACTGTTACTGAGTTCTGATGTTTGAAACATGGGCACATCCTGTAAGATATCCAAGGGTAGTTTAGCCAAACTCCCAACATCTCCCACTGAAGGCCCACTGATCTCTGCACTACAGCTCACACTCCAGCTTGGATTACACTCAGTTGATCCACTTACTGGTTCAGTTATATGTTGGTTTATTGATGGTCCTGGATTCATCTGTATGTCGCCGCTGAGTAGGAGAAGAATCAGTAGAACCTTTGGACCATACCATTTGCTTCCCTTGACATGCTGATGACTTTCTTTTCCTTTATGATGCTTTTTTTGCCAGCGGATAGAATAAATAATGTGGTATCCTTGGCTGAAGAAGTTCAGTTGAGGTCTATCAACCATGAGCATGAGTTTAACAGATGTAGTCTGTGTTTCATTTCCAGTAGCACTGGCAGCAAAACCACGTGGACTTATCAGAAGCCACAAACGGAGCAGCCATATGCAACAAGATACATTATCCCTCTTTCCAACATTTAAAATCCATCCTTGGCTAAAAATTTCTTTAATATTGATAAGAAATTGTTGAAAAATACAAAATGAGATAAAAAATGTTTGTAGAAAAACGTTAAACAAAGGGGCACGTGTGTAGCCTAACAAACCACCCCTGCACCTGGCTGCCATCTTGGAACAAGATGTCCGCCAAACCTCTCTGATTCCACACATTGTATCTGGGTGCAATAGGGTAAATGCTTTTTAAATATTACTTTTGTACACGTTAAATCTACTTTATCATAAATGATTTCTGTGTTAGATAAGGTTTTAATACGGCGGAGTTTACTTAATGGTACGTACAGTATTTTGTTAGGACATCCAATTTCCCGCTCTGCTTCTACATTTTGTTTAACTTCACTGTGAGGTAAATTCAACAGCTAACGAGATTCATTCACTACAAGCATACTATATAATATATAGGTTTTTTTCAGGATTAAATTTAAATTCCTATACTTCTGTACAGTCTATGGTTAGTTTGAAACAAGCGGGACTGTCTGAGGTCTGCTCAAGCTAAATAACTTTAGGGTTTGAAACTCAACATGTTCCACCGCCATTTTATTCGTGACACACCCAGGATAATTAGGATAATTTAGGAGCAAATCTTGAAAAAAATGCCTTTTGACTGACATTAATATTTTCTATGTAATTAGTTGATGGCAGCAAGCAGTGTTATTTATGATCTTTCTTAAGTGTAAACTGGACAGTGCATGGAACGGAAAGTGTTAAATCCAGCTTCTTCAACATCGTGGTTTTCTGTCGTTAAACCAGAACGTAAAGTTAATGTTACTTCATAACTTTCTCACTCTGCTTGTACATCTCGTTTAGCTGTAACTTTGCTTACATTCAGTAGAAAATTATATTAATTCATACGAGCATTTTGCATTCTATAGACGTGTTTTGACCTATCTTGTTTTCCCTGTTCCCTGGTGTGTGCAGTTTCGACAGACTGTGGTGTATGAACTTCCTGGGGAGGAGACACCAGCAGTAAGAGTTCTGCGAGAATTCATTTTTGCAGACAAACTGTAACTTATTTTTTTGTTTTTATTTTATTATTATTATGTGACCTGACTGCTTCATTGGATTCTGTGTTCTTTAACTTGTACACTGTTACATGAAATGTTCTCATATCTCACACACATATTTAATTGGAGGTAAATTTTCCTGACTGCAGTCAGTTTGATGCATGTTCATTATTCTAAATTCTTCTATTTTTCTTATACAACACTGCAATTACATTGCAATTGATGAAACTTACTGATGATTCTTATATGTTCGGATATTGATTTTTATGATTGTTTGTGTAAATGTTATAAATGTTTTCATATTTCAAATTTGTAGTTTCTTAACGTTAATTTTTCTGATTAAGTCAGTTTTATACTGTTTTCTTATTACATCTACATACTTTTCTACTCTGCAATTACATTGTAATTGATGATTCTTACTGATGATTCTTATATCTTCAGATATTGAGGTTGATGTAAATGTTATGAAATGTTTTTCTATTTTAAATTTGTATTCTTTCTGACTGAAGTCAGTGATGCATTTACTGTGATGTGATACATTTTCATAGAATGCGAGCGTTTTACATGCTGTTATCACGAAATCAGCTCCGTATACTAGACATATATTAGATTTAAGTTTTGCTATTTTAGCCTAGACATCCTTTACAAAAATAAGAAAACGTGTGTTAATAAAACGAAGGACAACATTTTATTTAGATCACCTAAATTGCTTCCACATACTTCCGTGTTTCCCGTGGGCAGGGTTGGATTACCGAAGTAAGTATTGCTGTAGATTCATTATTTTAATCACTTAAATTTCTGACCCATTTTGAGTTAAATTCAACCCAGCAGTGTCGTCATTTTTAACTAATAGTTGGGTTAAAATCACAACCCAGCATGCTGGGTTAAACATTATAACCCAACTAGTTGGGTTAAAATAACCCAGAGTTGGGTACGTCCCTTTTTGACCCAGCGCTGGGTTGCAAAAATAATCCAAATTGGGTTGTTTTTAACCCAGCAGTTTTTAGAGTATATTCTATCACTAATTTTCATCCTCCTTACCCTCTCTCTGTCACACATACTTAAGCTACATCACATGTGTAAACACACACAAACACATACACACAAACACACACACACAGAGGGAGAACAAAGAAAAGTCTAATGAACACACAGAAACTAAAAGAAATGCAAATAAATCATCTAGACTGTGTAAGAGCAGATGGCATCTCACCAATTTTCCACCTTCAGCACATTTTTCCGTTTAACCATCTCGGAAAAATGATGGTACACTTATTGTGTGAGCATGTGTGAAAAACAAAAGAACAGTTTGTTCACAATATCAAACATTTTACAAGATAAGTATCTTTTCCTGGTTTTGAAATCTTTCACCTAAAGATACTGATCGCCAAATCAATGTCATAGAAATCAGATTTTTTTCAGCATTCTGTTCTCAAACTCAAGTTATCTTTCACATTCAGTGAAGATTTGCAGCCTTCAGGAAACATCAAGTAAGAAAAACAGCCAGGATTACTTCTGTTAACAGGAATTACCAGATATCCAGATGCACAGATTATCAGATAGTTGCCTGCATATCCAGAGGCACAATACCAATACATTCCAACAATCACTTAAACACACACACACAGTTCGGTAAGATTTTAACGAAGTTCACATATTACTGCATTTAAGGTAAGGTAAGGCCATCCTTAAAAATATTCTTGTTTGCCGTAACCCAACCGATCCTGTCAATTTAGGACCGACTCAATTTTATTTATTTATTTTTTTTGCCTTAAGTCCGACCGACTTGCCGGTTGTAAATTTGCGTTAAGACTGACCTTTTTTTTTTTTTACTCTTCAAACAACTAATACAAATGCAATAAAATAATTTTAACGGGTTTGGGCACCATAATACACCTAAAAAATTCATTAAAACAGCTCGACACCGCTTTAACTTGGCACAAAGTTCTGGAGAAACTGTGTCCAGCATCAAAATAAACTTTGCAATGATGCGCCCGAAGGCACGGGTTGAAGACCCAGTCAGTGACGTCACCATATGCTAATTTGTTTAAAGTCATACCTACGTAATCACCATCACCAAAATTGTACTTTTTTTTTACATTGAAACTTGAAAAAAAAATATAGACCTACCTACTCACCCTTTTTGGGTTTTTTTACTGTTACTGCAAACCAAAATATTTTTAAGGATGGCCTAAGGTAAGGTAAGGTAAGGTAAACTTTTATTGTCCCCAGTAGGGAAATTTGTCTTGGGCCATCACCCATGCTGCAATCATACAGTACACACATTAGACAGATACAATTCACAAAATATTGAATACATAAAATAGCAACTATTTCCTTCCCCTATTTAACAACTTCACCGACACTGGGATAAAAGAGTTTTTAAATCTATTTAATCTACAGCGAGGAACTCTGAATCTCCTGCCAGAAGGCAGCAACTCATACTCCATATTCAAAACATGGGAAAAATCACAGACAATCCTCTCAGTGTGTCCTAGAGTGACATGTTCGTACATAGTTTGCACTGGTGTCAATTCTTTCACTCCTATAATTTTCCAAGCAATATGTATCATCCGTATCAGCTTTGATCTCGATTGCACAGATAGATTCCCAAACCATACTGTGATACAGTATCTGATTAAACTCTCAATTACTGCCTGGTAAAAGATTACCATAAATTTTTGATCAACCCCATGGACTCTCAGACGACGTAAAAATTTGCAATCTTTGTTGCATCTTACTATAGAGATTATCCACATGTACTGTATATGCCATGTTAGTGAGTCATCAAAAAAGACACCAAGGTATTTGTATGATGAGACCTGTACTACATTTTGATTGTGGATGCTCAGTGGCCTATGATCACCCACTCCTCTGGCATCAAACACCATTTCCTTTGTCTTGTCTTATTTAGAGCTAGGTGGTTGTTATCACACTAGTTCTCAAATCCTCTAATCTATGAAAAATATTCTGCCAGGTCTCCATCCTTTTTTAATAACCTTAAAATTGCAGTATGTAAGTTTAAGGAAGTTCACATATTACTGCATTTCAGCATCTTAGTTTTGAATGAGAAATATTTTGTAGTTCAAATGTTCTGCAATAATGAAACAAAATATTGTTGTTACTTGAAAATGTTTTATTAATTATAGCTTTTGTCTTTATACAGCCAGTATAAATTGTCACTTCATTCAGCTTTATTCTGAAGTCAGCTTTAATCTAACCCTAACCCTAACCCTAACCCTAGTGGCATTGCATTAGTATGTGTATTAGTGTTCATTAATGTTAACTCTCATCTCATCTGTCATACAGCCGCAATTGTTCAGACAGATTTTCGATCTCATTATGAATTATTTCGTTATTAATTATTTCTGTGAATTCTGGAATTCAACTCACTCTAATAAAAGCTGAATCATCTTACTCTGAAACAGAAAATGTTCTAGGGGAAAATCTCAATCCTCATTAAAAATCCTCATAAAAATCTACTTCAGTGTCTCTAGTCATCTGTCATCTCTTACAGAATGATTTTATTGACAAAAAGTCCTCTATAGCTCAAAAGGATAATGAATAAAAACAAGTTCTTTCCTTGACACTAAAGCAATATTTTATGATCCTTTACCACAAGGTTATTTTGTTTATCTTCTTTATTACATTATATTTGTCATAATCATTTTATTTTTATTTTTTACCATTTTGAATGAAAGTGCTCAAGTTATTACATAAACACAGTAAAAATAAATACAGCACTCAGAAAAGCAGCATGATTACTTTGTCACAGGGTTTATTTCTCTTCGAGCTCACACATTGTTTCTTATAACAAACTTTACTACAACATCCTTTTACTGTATTTATTTATGTTCATGTTTAGTGGCTTTTAATGCTTTTGAATATGACACAGAATCATACTTGTTTTTTTTTTTACTTTATTCTTATTTGAACAAAACTCTGAAGTGCTACAGAATATTTATTTTTCTGTGTATCTCTGTTCAAAATAAAAGAATTAACAATATTGTGATATTGAGCTGTTCTCTGAGGCACAGATGGCTGCTAGTCGTTGGTTGTTCTCCTTCATCTGATTGATGAGTCTTGGCAGGTCATTGCCATAGAGGAGCTCATTCCCTGTGATCTGCTCTATGGCCTTCATCACATCCTCCATCACCTTCATCACAGGCTCTTGGAGGATGGATCTGCGAGTCAGACCATCAGCTACACTGACCCCCCCACTCAGGACACCCAGAAGATGAACAGCTCCTCTCACTTTCCCCTGGAACTCGGCTACAGACTGACTCTGCTTCTTCACCTTCTGGATTCCTTCACGTATCTGTTTCAGCTGGTCATCTTTCTGACTGATGTCACGTTCGGTCTGGGAAATCTTAGACATGCAGTGAGATACTTTAAGTTCATAGTTTCTCACTTCATTCTCAGACTTTCTCACCTCCTCTTGAGCCACTTGGACAGCTTCATTTGCTTGATCCAGTTCAACTGCACCACCAATCATCATGGCAGAACCTGAACAGTGAAGAAACAAACTATAGAGTCAGAACAGACTCTCACATGAAGGTTATGATGATGAAACAGTTCAGATGTCATTATTCTTATCGGTATGCTGTAATTCTTACCTGCAATCCATCCAATGATAGGTATAACGAACACTCCTGCCCCAACAGCTGTGACAATTTCAGCATCACGTTTCCTTTTCTCCTGACCCTGAAGTGTGTGTATGGCTGAATCCAGATTTCTCCTGGTCTGCTCCAGAGCTCCCTGAGATACTCTGAGTAAATTTTCATTTGATTCCTTCTCTTTTCTAAAGTTGTCTAAGGTTAGTTTTGTGTCATTCATCTCCTGCTCGAGTTTCCCCTCCTCTTGTATCAGTCTCTCTAAGTTTTTATCCAGACTCTTCAACCCTGAACTGGCTTCCTGTTCTGACTGCTTCAGGAGCTGATGAGCCTGTACTATCTGCTGTCTGATGTAGTCGTAGTTGGAGCATTTCCCAGTTACAGGATCTACATCTGCCTTAATAAGAGCCTTATAGACTTCATTCAGGGAGGAGATCCCACCTTTCAGTGGAATGAGAACAGCTTCAGCTGTGTTCTTCAGCACAACTCTGTAGAGACAAACAAAACATTTCAACACAGAAAATCAAAAAGCTGTAGACAAAAAATACTGTACTTATTTTTGTTTTGGTTTAATCTTTTTTATGCAATTCCTTTTAAAAGTGAATAAATTGTTATGAATCATTTCTGTGAATTCTGGAATTAAACTCACTCCAATGATGAAAGCTGATTCATCTTACTCTGGAACAGGAAGTAAAGATGCTAAAGTGGAAAAACTCAAACCTGATCATAAGATCATCAAAAAAATCTCCTTCAGTGTCTCTAGTCATCTGTCATCTGTTACAGAATGATTTTATTAATAAAAATCCTCTACAGATCAAAAGGATAATAAATAAAAACAAGTATTTCATACTAAAATACTATTTTGTGAGTCTTAAACATGAGAATTTTCTGTTTTTCTTCTACATTTCATCCTATTTTTCATAATTTTATATTTATATTCTACAAGTTTGAATGAAACCTCAAGTTATTACATAAACTTTAAACGTAAGTTATTTAAACACAGTAAAAAAAAAAAAAAAGAATCCAGCACCCATAAAAGCAGCCTGAAACATGATTACCTTGTCACAGGGTCTCCTGAAGATAAATCTGTAATCAGAGTGTGAAAGTTTAACTCTGTTGCTGTTCTTTCTATTCTGGATCACCACAGTCACTTATTATGTGAGTGTACTGTATCAGTGGTGGGTGGGTGAAAAGGGGAGGGCAGGTTACACATTATAAATACACAGGGGCTTTTAGTTTTGAGGCAGTGCACCATTTGGGTCACAGAGCAGACAGAGAACCTCCACACCTTCACTGAAGACTTTCAGCATATCCAGGTAGGAAGAGACTGTTCTCAACAATAAGTTTTGTCACACTGCAAACATTTAATCCTTTTATACAATTCAATTTAAATTTATTTGTATAGCGCTTTTTACAATGGACATTGTCTTAAAGCAGCTTTACAGAACATAAGAAACATCACAAAGTTTATTATACAAATATTAATATTAGACAAAAGTTTAAGACATATTTAAATGTGTTGTATTTATCCACAGATAAAAAATATAAAATCTTTGTCTTCATTCATTCATTCATTCATCTTCTACACAGGCTCCCCGTGACCCGAAATCTTTGTCTTACAGTTATGAATACAAGAAACAGACAATGATATAGATGATAGATGACATTAAATTGTTAATAATGAAGGTGTGTGTGTGTGTGTGTGTGTGTGTGCGCGCATCATTATGCATTATGTCACCTTGCAAAGTTTCTATTCCTGCTTTTGTACGCTTCCACTTCTCTCTACAAAGCGATGTTTCCTCTCCTCACTTGGATCATAGAGTTTCTCCACTTTGTGAAGTCTATAGGTTGTCTACACCTTTTACTTCATCTCACTCTGAAGCTTTATTTCACGCTTTATTTTCAGATTTATTTTATTTATTTATCACGCGCGATCTGGGAAATCTTAGACACGTAGTGAGATACTTTAAGTTCATAGTTTCTCACTTCATTCTCAGACTTTCGCACCTCCTCTTGAGCCTCTGGTACAGCATACTCTGCTTGATCCAGTTCAACTGCACCAACAATAATCATGGTAGAACCTGAACAGTGAAGAATCAAACTATAGAGTCAGAACAGACACTCACATTAAGGTTATGATGATGAAACAGTTAAGATGTCATTATTTTTATCTGTATGCTGTAATTCTTACCTGCAATCATCCAAAGAAAGGTACAGTATAACTAACACTCCTGCCCCAACACCTGTGACAATTTCAGCATCATGTTTCCTTTTCTCCTGATCCTGAAGTGTGTGTATTGTTGAATCCAGATTTCTCCTGGTCTGCTCCAGAGCTCCATGAGATACTCTGAGTAAATTTTCATTTGATTCCTTCTTTCTTTTTTCTAAAGTTGTCTAAGGTTAGTTTTGTGTCATTTATCTCCTGCTCGAGTTTCCCCTCTTCTTGTATCAGTCTTTCTATGTTAGCGTATTCCTCCGGAGGTTCAGTTTGCGGCGTTCGTTGGTGAAGCCACTTTCGGGTCACCAGACTTTTTATCTCGGCAGCACTATTTAAGCATGTCGTTCATGCATGATTTTAGCCAGATCATCTCTCGCCAGTTACACCGCGATCTGTGAATCATCTTGCTGTCATCCTGTTCTAGTTATTTCTCGTATTATATTTTTGGAGTTTTGAACTTTGTCACAATTTTTGCTCTTCCCTTTTCCCTGTGGATTATTATGGCCGGTGTGTGGATTATTTCCTGTTTATGGATTGTAACCTCTGTGGGTTAAGACAGTGTTGGGCAGTAATGCGTTAAAGCCGTTACTTTTGACAATAACTAATACTCTAACGCGTTACTTTTTTAAATAAAGTAACTCTGTTACCGTTACTATATGATGCGTTACTCGTTACTTTTTTAAATTAATTAATTTAGGCTGAAGTGTAGCCTACAGCCTAACTTGTTTACAGCAGCGACGCATTGTAGGATTGGTGGACGCCAACCACTGTAAACACGAAGAAGACGCGCTGTGGGCATGTTTCCGTTTATTCAAGTATGTGCGGCAGTAATTCCGAAACACATGGGCTATAGCCCGCCCACACTGACAATTGATTGGTTGACTTACCGAAACAGGCCAATCAGGATTGGCCCCCTCCCTCTCTACCTTGTGCTACAAGGTTTGGAGCACATACTTGAATACTTGTCTCTGGTGCGCATGCGCGCTCTTGCTCGCTCGCTCGCTCTAGATTCCGGGAGATTGTAACTAATTTGCGGGCATCAGGGAGCCGCTATCAATATGCGGGAGACTCCCGGAACATCCGGGATATTTGGGATGTCTGGTTTTGTGTTTGTATAGACCATAACGCATAAAAGGGCATTAATGGGAACATTAAAGAACGTTCTTTTAAAAAAGGTACTTTTAACAGTAACGCGTTACTTTTTGGTGTAAGTAATCAATAACGTAATTGAGTTACTTACATTTACATTTACATTTACAGCATTTGGCAGACGCCCTTATCCAGAGCGACGTACATAAGTGCATAAATCTCTAACATTGAATACATTAATGCTGGATCACTAAGTTACAGACTTAAGATACCATGAGTTTAAAACATTTGTTCAGAGTTACAATGAAAAAGTGTCAAAGGTTTTTTGGTTACTTTTTAAATGAAGTAACTAGTAACTGTAACTAGTTACTATTTTTTAGTAACTAGCACGACACTGGTTAAAGACCTGTTTAAAGAAACTGTTTAAAGACCATTAAATTCTCTTCTCATTAAATCCTTAAATTCTCTTCTTTGGACATTGTCCTGCATTTGGGTTTCTCCCTAGCACCTCCATACCTCTCACTGATACACAGAGCAGACAGAGAACCTCCACACATTCACTGAAGACTTTCAGCATATCCAGGTAGGAAGAAACTGTTCTCAACAATTACTTTTAAAGTTTTGTCTTATTCTTTCTAACTTAATGAACACATTTTCTCCTTTTTATACAGTTAGGAATTTAATAATGAATAAGGTATGCAAAAAAAAGATGACTTAAATGCCATTGAATTCTGAATAATAAAAGAATCACGGCATCATGGTTTAGTTGTTATGATTGCACTCTACATTCTCTATTAGCAGCCAATAGGGCAATTTTATAATTTTGTAATTTATTTTCTTTTTGTTTTTAGTAGGAAAAAAGAAGCCATGGATTCGCAAATTGTAAAGAAAACTCAAAGCCTCACCACAGCCGAGGAGATGAGGAACCAAACCAAGCTTGTGATGCAGCCATATGCCAACTGGGAGGAGTATCTGACTCCTGCTCCTCTCTCCATAGCGATCCTGGGAGAGCTGGTCTTCATCTCCTCCAAAACAGATTTCTCCATCAACAAGAACCCACCTAAAGTTGGCTACAAGTTCATCAAATACCCAGAGTCATTTCGTGCCTGCCTCATGCAGGTGTGTAACTCAGGCTGGTGGGCTTTCAACGAGGCCCATAAGAACATGGATCAGATTAGACTTTACACAATGACAGTTCCTGATTACATGAAGATGGCTGTGAAGATCCTGTTCCAAGGTAGTGATGAGGTTGTTGAAGCTCACCTCCCTGAACAGCTGGAAAACATCCGTGTTGTTGCAGATGACTGTCTTGAGCTGGCCAATTCAACAGAAAAACGGTTCACTGATGTCATCAACATTATCCAAGAACTGCTGGAAACATGTGTAAATGCTGAGAACTTTTATGGAGAGGAGCTGGAAAATATTAAGAGGAAACTGGACGAAGCCAATCTGAGAAAACAGTCATCAGAAGAAGCTGCTAAACGCTCAGAGAAGGCAATGAAGGACCTGGAAAAGCAGCTGAACGAAGCCCATGAAAGTTACAGCAAAGCAATGGATTCACTGCCCAGTGGATGGGACATGATAGGAATGGATTTGGTTGAAGGCATGACTGAGGGCGTCACAACTCTTATTAATGGAATAGCATCCATGGGATCTGAAGTGTTCACACCGATTTCTCCTAAAAGAAATCAGACTAAAAGTCCAGAACCTAAAGCTGATTGCCTTGATGAAATTAATATGTTCAGTAAATCTGCAGAAATCCTGAAATACGCAGAGAAAATTCAAAAGTTTGTGATTGAAAACACAATTAACTGGAAAGATTTGTATGATCAAAAACACAAAACTACAAAGACAAATTTTCTGGCAGATCAGTTCAAACGAATCAGGATGGATTTAAAAGAATTTCCAGACTGCAAAACAAAAGAGAAAACTCAAAACATCTGTACCAAAGGCATCGAGATCTGTGAAGAACTAGCAAAGTATGCACCAGAACAGAAATGTGAAGAAGTCAAAACAAATGAGTTGATTAAACTGATCAGAAACCTGAATGAATCAGCTCGTAAGTTTGACAGTAAAAGTAAATCTGTCACAAAGTCTCCTGCTCTGACTCCAAAACCACCAATGATGTATAAAGAAGAAAGTAACACTGGGAAGGTGAAAGCTTCACAAAGGGCATCAGATAATGCCAGGTTCCGCATAGAGCAGAGCCGCACTCAACTGGACAAGACCAGAGAGAGTTATGAGAAGAGTGTAGAGAACATGGAGAAGAACCAAAAGGAGCTGACTGACATCCTGATCACCATGAGGAGCTGTGAGATCAAAGAGATAGACTTTAACACCACTATAAAAATGTTGGTTAAGGGTATGGATGCCATGGGGAGAGTGAAGGAGCAGTGGGAGAAGATGGTGCGCTTCTTTCAGATGGTGTCCAACATCGTGAAAATCAGTCTGACCAAAACCCTTAAAAATTTTGTATCCACATCTGAGAAGACACAGAAGCTTTCCTACAACGCAAAGCTCTTCTCCAAAGATCTGCTCTACAATCAAGCATTTCAAGCCACTAATATCGCCAACCTTGTCAACATGATCTCTACAACCTACACTGAGGTGTCCACCAAGCACATCATGGATCGTGTCAGCACTCTGGGAAAACTGATGGTCATGGACAAGGAAAAGCCAGAGTTTCAGTTTGAGGTTGATCAGTTACGGAACGCCTGTGATGTGGCTCAGAAAGCCATCTTAGTCCTTGTCCTCAAGAACAAGAAGGAGTTTGAAGAGAAGAGTTTTGCAAGACTGGAGAAGATTGATAAAGAGTTGCTCGCCATTCTCCCTGCTGCTGCTCCAGAAGAGCTAAAGCGCATTCAAGCAGCTGTTAAAAGTGGATTCACAGAAGAAGATGAATCAGCCTACGCCTGAGTGAATAAACAAAAGTTCTTCTCTACAATTATATCCAATAAAGCTCCTAAAGTATAAAACAAGTGCCTTACACTGTAATTAGCACAGTGTTCGTATTCAAGCTTCTTCTCACGTGATCATAAATATCATGTGAGCATCATATCATTCATTTTTGTCACTTTTAATTAACTTGCTTTTTCTAATTACATTTATATTACAAATATTATACACACATGTAATATTCTTGTGTGTGTTAATATATGTGTATGTATTAATGCTCTGTCTCTCTGTCAAAGTGACAAATTTATTCTGCACTTCAAACTATTCTCTAATACACAATATAACGTATATCTTTTTCTAGTAGCTTTGCATTTAACAAAAAAATAAAGATTTCTTACTTATGTGTATTATTTAGTACTCAGTAGTTTACTTAAAGTGATAAATTTCTAAAATGATAAAAGTTGTTTACTTCACCTCCTTCTTCAGGTTTACAATTATAAAGACTAAACTCTTATAAATGGATGTGTTTTTATTATTTTTTCAGTGTGGGTGTTGATGTTAAATTGGTCCTCTATCACTGTACCAACCCAAATGTACCAGAAAAATCCACTAGAATTCTGACATAAAATAATTGCCTTATAATTTGGATTTTTTTTTTTTTTGCACTTTGCCAGAATAAACGCTTTCTGTAATTTCATTCATTTTGTCTACTTTTCTGATTTCCCCTTGGGGATTAATAAAGTTCTCCACTAATAATACTTTGTTGTAACACTTGTTAAGCTATTGTAAGAGGGACTATACACTCTCAGATGAACCTCCAGTCTCCTGCAAATGGGTCCATCAGAATAATGCAGGCATTCATTAAAATATGGAACTTTTATTAGTTAGCGTTCATGAGGTTTTGAACACCATACGTTACAACTTATTACACAACTTCCTGCACATACTTTACCTGCACGTACAACGACTCATACGTCAGCACGCCAAATCCTAATAACACAATTACCTCCATAGACAAAATAAACACACAAAAATAAATCTCACACTATCATTATGGCAACATTTACCTGTATGTAGAAATGTTGAGGAATGTTGATAGTTAAACAGTCTACTGCCAAATTAAACAGATAGACAAACCTATCACAAAAAGGGGTGGTGGGGGTGTGGTGGGTTAGAGGTTAGGGTTAGGGTACAGACAGCAGGGCAGATTTTATATACTGTTTGTCTGTCTATTATAGTCACATTTGCTTACACTTTTACATAACACTGTTGCTAAAGTAATAGTGCAAGTGTTTGTGTATGTCTTTGTGTGTGTATCTGTGTGTGTATGCATGCGTGTGTGTGTATGTGTGTGTGAGAAATGTTGCCAAACATATTGAGAAATGTTGCCATACAGCACCCTCTGCTGTTACCTTATGTTTTGATTCTGTTTGCTTATTTATTTAATTAATTCATTAATTAATTTATTTATTTATTTAATCTGCACTAACTATAATTCAATAAATATCTTCAGCAAGGTTCCAGTAATCCATGTCCTTAGTTTGTCATCAGCAAACAGTTTGCAGGCTTTCTTGTGCATCATCTTTAGAAGAGGCTTCCTTCTGGGACGACAGCCATGCAGACCATTGATGCAGTGTGTGGCGTATGGTCTGAGCACTGACAGGGTGACACCCCACCCCTTCAACCTCTGCAGCAATGCTGGCAGCATTCACATGTCTATTTCCCAAAAACAACCTCTGGATATGACGCTGACCATCTGCACAACTTCTTTGGTGGACCATGGCGATGCCTGTTCTGTGTGGAACCTGTCCTGTTAAACCGCTGTATGGTCTTGGCCATCGTGCTGCAGTTTAGACATTAATGTTTGTGTTGAGTTATTTTGAGGGGGACAGCAAATTTACACTGTTATACAAGCTGAACACTCACTACTTTTCGTTGTAGTAAAATGTAATTTCTTCAGTGTGAATGAAAAGTCTTTTCAACATGAAAAGATATAATAAAATATTTACAAAAATGTGAGAAGTGTAATCACTTCTGTCAGATACTCATTTTCCATGGCTTTGGAGCTAAAACAGTTCCATAAATACACAAGTCTGCTTTTAAATATTCAGTAAACTATATTATACACGTCATCTGTCACTCAGATACATGAACAATGTTTCTTATGTCACTGGTTGCTTTGTTACGACATTAATTCAGTTTTGTTTGTATAACACTTTTATCAGCAGACATTGTCTCAAAGTAGCTTAACAGAAATATATTATTAAGATTTAATTTATTAATTTAGAAATATATAAATTTATCTCTGCATGAACATAAAGCTCCAGAAAGCAAAGAAAGGAAACACAGAACTTATATAAAGCTTTCAAGTTTGCAGTTATTTGGCCACTCATCAAAAAACCCAATTTAGATCCAAATGAACTATCAAATTACAGACCTATTTCACACCTCCCATTTATGTCTAAAATACTAGAAAAGGTTGTCTGTTCAAATGAGCTCCTTCTTACAGGAGAACAATATCCTTGAAGAGTTTCAGTCAGGTTTCAGGCCCCACCATAGCACAGAAACTGCACTTGTGAAAGTCACAAATGACCTGTTCTTAGCTTCGGACCAAGACTGTATGTCACTATGAGTTCTACTTGACCTTAGTGCTGCATTCGACACTATAGATCACAACATTCTCCTAGATCGTCTACAAAATTACACAGGTATTCATGGACAAGCTTTAAGTTGGTTTAGATCCTACCTGTCTGATCGACACCATTTTGTAGAATTAGATGGTTGAACCCTCCAGTTTACTACCAGTTAATTATGGGGTCCCTTCAAGGATTAGTTCTAGGACCTCGCTTTTCTCGATATACATGCTTCCATTAGGGAACATCATTAGAAGACATGGGATTAGTTTCCATTGCTATGCTGATGACACACAGTTATATATCTCATCAAAACCAGATGAAATAGCTAACCTGTCCAAATTAACTCAGTGCCTTAGAGAGATAAAAGACTGTGGATGAGCTGTAACTTTTTGTTATTAAACTCTGATAAGACGGAAATACTAATTATAGGTCCAAAAACCAGTACACAGAAACTCTCACAATTTAACTTCCAATTAGAGGGATGTACTGTTACTAGTAGCTCTACAGTGAAAGACCTGGGTGTTATATTAGACAGCAACTTGTCCTTTGAAAATCATATCGCCCAAACCACAAAAACAGCCTTCTTTCACCTTAGAAATATTGCCAAGCTGAGAAACATCCTGTCTCTACCTGATGCTGAGAAACTAGTTCACGCTTTCATGACCTCTAGACTGGACTATTGTAATGCATTACTAGGTGGTTGTCCTGCATCTTTAATAAATAGGCTGCAGTTAGTCCAAAATGCAGCTGCCAGAGTTCTCACTAGGACAAGAAAGTATGACCATATAACCCCAATTTTATCATCTCTACACTGGCTACCTGTTAAGTTTAGAATTGATTACAAACTGTTGCTACTTACGTACAAGGCTCTTAATGGTTTAGCTCCCACGTATCTAACTAGTCTTCTAACACGTTACAATCCTTCACGCGCTCTCAGATCACAAAATTCAGGACTTCTGGTAGTTCCCAGAATATCTAAGTCCACTAAAGGTGGTAGAGCGTTTTCATATTTAGCTCCCAAACTCTGGAATAGTCTTCCTGATAGTGTTCGGGGCTCAGACACACTTTCCCAGTTTAAATGTAGATTAAAAACTCATCTCTTTAGTCAGGCGTACACATAACACATCCCGTTATATTATATTGTGCACTATTACACTAGACCTGCACATTTCTATGAACAGCAGATATGTTAATCCCTCTGCACTGCTCTTCTCTTTTTCAACCCATGCCGAGACACCCAGACATTGTACCAGCCTCGATTGTCTTCCGTGCGATGAAGTTTTTTGGTTTCCGCTCAGATGAGGCCGACTCTGCGAGAATCCTGAAGAAAACATATACAGATCTACCAGCTCCAGTTGGACTCCGTGATACTAAGAGGAGATCTGAACTCCATGTGATCCTTACACCAATACAACATTTGTCTGATTGTATATTTGGAATCACACCATCTAGTGTCACCCAGATGAGAATGGGTTCCCCTTTGAGTCTGGTTCCTCTCAAGGTGTCTTCCTTTACTACTCTAAGGGAGTTTTTCCTTGCCACTGCTACCTGAGTCACCTCAGACTTGCTCACTGGGGATAAGCACATATACATACACACGTACACACACACTGTGAACTATATACATTTTGAATTTTGAACTTTTATTATATTAATTCTCTATATTACTCCTTATGCTTATCTTCTGTTCTATGTTTACGTTCTGTAAAGCTGCTTTGAGACAAGGTCCATTGTAAAAAGCGCTATACAAATAAACTTGAATTGAATTGAATTGAATAAAGCGACAAATTGGAAAATACAAAGGAGGTGTTTAATAATCAAAAGAAAGAAATGAAGCAAACAATAAAAGTTCATGCACTTGGTAAGGCTGCCCTCTGGTGGTCTGTGGGGGAATTCAATTCAATACAAATTTATCTGTATGACGCTTTTAACAATTGACATTGTCTCAAATCAGCTTTAGAGAACATAAACATAAAACAAAAGTTTAATATGGGACGATAGTCATTGAGGCAGGACACTGTAGACTTCTTTGGGACAGGAATGATGGTGGTAGTTTTGAGTTGTGGAATAATCTCCCTCTTCATTTAAGATCTGCTACCAATGTCTCATTGTTTAAATCTGCTTTAAAAACCCACTTTTATTCTGTGTTTTAACTTTGTTTGAAAGTGTAAAATTTTATGTTTTTTCTTTTGGTTTGTTTGTTTTTGGTGTGCTTCTACTTGATGTACAGCACTTTGGCTGCAACGGCTGTTGTTTTAAATGTGCTTTATAAATTAATAAACTAAACTAAACTAAACTAAGTGTGTGTGTGAGTGGATGTGTGTGAGTGTTTGAGTGTGTGTGTGTGTGTTTCAGTGTGTGAGTGTGTGTGCAGAGTAAGATGGAAGAAATACATTCATGAGTGTGTGTGTTTGTGTGTGTGAGAGTGTGTAAGTGTGAGTGTGTGCATATGTGCAGTGTGTGCGTATATTGAAGCCATCCAGCTTTAGACTGGAGTCTGAATCTCTTTCGGAATCCTGAGATGTTTCATACAAACACAAACTCAGGTGGATTAGGGTAAGTAAAATGAGTACCACCAATTTTCTCCTTTCCTTCTCTTAAAATCCTTATTCAGTAATATATACTTCAAAAGTCAGCATAATCCTCATAAAAGATCAATTTAAGAGTATTTAACCCTCCTGTTTTCCTTCCCTGCATTCCTATGCAAATTAGGAGCACAGAGTCAACTTGACCTTGTCTGTTTTGACTGCTTATAAAAAATGAAGTATATATGATCACCATTTTTTTTCTTTCAACTTTTTAGTCTAACTTGTTTCCAACTTATTAACATATATTTTGCAAAAAAAATTGTAATATGTGGTATAATAAAGCTCATTAATATGCAAAAATGCCTCATTTTCTAGTAAAAAAAAAACCCAAACATAAATTTTTAATTATTTTCACTATAGAGGCACAAACGTTAATGCACAATTACAGGCTGGTATATTTCAAAGCCAAGAGAATGTCAGCAAATAATAAAACCTGTTTTTTTCCAGGCCAAATTGACTTGAATGCTTATAAATCAAAAATTTTACACTTGTAATGTCTATTTTGTCTGTGTGTGTGTGTGTGTGTAAAGCTTGTTGGTAGAGAAGATATTGCCCCCAGCTGGACAAATGCATATAACCAGTGTGAAATATTTACAAATGAGTAGCTTTTGTTTTTTTCTGGAGGCCTAATGAACTGCAATGCCAATGCGTGTGTGTGTGCGCGAAGCTTCTTGGTAGAGAAGATATTGCCCCCAGCTGGACAAATGCATATTACAAGTGCAAAATATTTACAAATGAGTAGCTTTTGTTTTTTCTGGAGGCCTAATGAATTGCAATGCCCAATGCTTGTGTGTGTTTGTGTGTGTGTGTGTGTGTGTGTGTGTGTAACATCATTTCGGCAGATCATATTTTGCCCTCTGCTAGGCAAAGGCATATCAAAAGTGTGAAATATTTACAAATATGTAGCTTTTTTTTTCTGGAGGCCTAATGAAATGCAATGCCTAATTTGTGCATGTGTGTGTGTGTGTGTGTGTGTGTGTGTGCGCGTGTGTTAGTGGACATTTTATGTCTGCATTTTTGTGTCTGTATGTATGTTCATTGCGCTGCAAAGAGCAAAAGTGTAACCAATTGCCCCACTAAATGTGGCGAGGTCAAATTGACCTGGAGGTTGCACAAAAGTTGCACAGTGTTTATTGGTACAAACACATGGTTCAACGAAAAATAGACAAAATTAATTTTACTTGCAAAGTTTATAATTTTGAACAATCCTGGTAAATTTCAGCCAAATATGTGGAAGAAAACCCAAGTTATGACACATTAAGTTTCCAGCAGAGGTCAAAATTGTCCTGAGGAAAATGGGAAGGTTAATAGTCTTTAAAACAATTAAAAAACAAACATCAAACACGCATGTACTCACGACGACACCTGTAGCTGCAAGTCGCCATTGAGCCGTGCTTTTGAGATGTTTTTTATAAACCTTATCAGACTCATAAACATCAACAATCTACTTTCTGAAGGCCTCAGAGAGCACTTTGAATCTCACCATGGTGAAACCTCTCACTTCACAATTAAGAGCAAACCACACTAAATGACTGAGGTTTAACGACAAGAGACAAAAAAAATGCTCTGTAACAGTGTTCTAATAATTTGTATCTGTAGGTCATTTAATACATTTTAAATACAAATAATTGTTGGCTGTCCTTGAACATTTTTTTAATTACATTTCACCGATCATTTTAAAGACATTTCTTTGGTTTTATTTGTTTTGTTATATTACTTGTTAAAATGAAGATAAAATGCCCATATGTTTAACTATGTTAAAAAACACAGGTTCTCATGTGGTGTCCTAATTTTTTTACATGACTGTATTTGGTGTGTTAGCCAGATTAAACCATATTATTTACTAGAGATGAGCCGGATACTCGGCTGAAACGAGTATCCGGTACGGATAAAGCACTTCTGCCGAGTACGAGTATTATACGAGTAATACGAGTCAATATCTGTGCTCGGATTGAATGAAAATCATCATTGTGTATCTGATTGTGTCAGCGTTCTGTGATAGGCTAGTCACAGCGCCCCTCCCCTACACAAATACAGATGTATTGTGTTGCTGTGTCTCGCTCTGCTCACTCACAGTCACACACAGAACAGCTCTCTGTCTCTCCCTTAGTCTCTCGGGTTCGCGGGTCTTTTCCGTTAACGTTTAGGGTTTCTTCAGCTTTTTACTTCGGGTTGTAACGTTAATAATACGTACTTACTAACCAGTAGAGTTCTGGTAAACGTCGGTTCGTTCAGACGTGGTGCTTGCTTGGTAGAATGCGACTCGCATTGCGACTCTGCCTGTCGGAGATTTTTTCTTTTTTAAACCTTCAGCTGTCTCTAACCAGTAACCAGACACTGAGTGTCTGACACGTTTTTGCTGTATTTCATAAAAACAAAAGGTAGTAAGCTAGTGTTATAAATATTACAAATTAATTATTACAGGTTAAAGCCCCGCCCATTTAAAGACAAGCCCCGCCTAATTCCGGGTTAGGCCCAACCCACTCCGAGTATGGATACAGATACAGATAATTCATATGGTTAACAGATACGGATACAGATACAGATAATGCTGTACTCGCTCATCCCTATTATTTACCTACTTCTGATTGTTTTATTGTTTTTACTCTCCCTATCTAACCACCGATGCAGAACAAACCCCTGAACAGCACTTTTCTTCATCTTCAGTGCTACCTGTAATCTGTACTCACAGTTACACAGAGTAAATAAAGTGCTGTGCTGCAAGGTAATAATTGGGCAATACCAACTTGTGAAGTGGAGGGGATTCAGGTGTGACAAATTCACAATTCACACCAATGATGTTACAAAATAAATTACTTCTACATATATTTCATTTGATCGTAGTATAAATATTGGAGAGTTGTAATTGCTAGTTCTATTATATATAATATCTGAAATAACACAAACACACACACACTCCCTCACACATACACACAAACACACACACACCACACACACACACAAACACACACAAACACCAGGACTTCCGGTCTTTTGTCACACTCTCCCACCACACATTGTATTTGTCACGCAGAAAAAAACTTTTTGACTATTTATTATATATTTAATATGCCACAGTGCCCAAACTGGATCTGTCCGCACATCTGTCGCTATGGAACCGGGCAGGAATCAAGCGCGTCTCCCCTGGAGTTCTTAGTCGAGCCTGACACTTTTCAGCCAATAAAAAAAAAGAGGCTACACAATAGCCAATCAGAAAATAGCACTACTGTATCTGGGTAAGATTTAATGCAACAACCAATGAAAAAATAGCAGTAAAAGTAACAAAACAAAATTGGTACACAGGCGAACAATGAAAGCAATGAAAGGCCTGGTATTCAAATACTTCATGATCGTGGCTTAAGAGCAACCAAGAAGTGTCCCTTGACCAGGACATCAATCAATATTCAGGCAGCAGCTCCATCTGGTTATTAGCTGTTATTAGCTCCATTAGCTGTTTTCATAGATGTCAGGAGACCCTTTAGCATATGTTGTTACTGTAAAGTCGCCAAATTTAGACTTGACCTGAACTGGCACAATGGACAATGAACAATCTTGTTCTCCGGCCCCAGTATGAGCATAGGTCTGCAAAGTAACAAGAGCATTACTCAATTGTTTCTCCTCAAAGGGTTTACTCTTAGCTGAGATATGCAATATAGTAGGATGCTTCTGACTACACACACCACAAATATGCCGACTTGTACAGTACAATCTTTGCTAAGATGTCCAATTTTTAAACAGGCAAAGCAAATTTTGCCCTCTACCACTGTAAGGTACAGATTTGACTTTATAGGACATGTGTGGTTGTGTTTCTTTAATATCTCCAAAGAGAGGATCCATGAGAATCTTTACCTGATGTTCGATAAAATCCACCATGTCTGTAAACTTGACCCTACAGCCATTCCGTTCTTGTAACTTGTAAAATGACTCTCCATTTTTCCCTGAGTCGGTAAGGCAGTTTCATCATGATGTTCTTAAGGTTCAATGAAACATTAATCTCATCCATATACTGCAAGTTTACCAACACATTGCAATACCCTCTCAGAAACAAAACATATGATTGCAACCCTTTAATGTCACCAGGTTTTATTGTAGGCCAATCCAAAGCCTTTTCCATGTAGGCTGCAGTGATTTTCAACTCATGACCAAAATGTTCCTTCAACAAATTTTTGGCTTTGCTGAACCCTTGTTGTAGTGGCATATGCTGGCAGCTTCTGACCAACTCTCTTGGTTGTCCTCTAGTGTATTGTTGTAAATAGTACAAGCAATCCTGTGCATTTGTGGTCTTTTTCAATTCCATGCTCAAAGGCTTGAATAAAGGCAGCAAACTGCAATGTATCTCCATCGAAAATTGGAATTACTCAAGGAGGTAAAGAAGATGCCACATCCCCCCGATGAACAAGCTGAGCAGTTATATTTGCTTGCTGCTGCATAATGTTATACAAAATATCTTGTCCAGTATAAGTTTGAGAATAAGATTGTGAAGAATGAATCTGTGATTGAGAATTAGAGACTGGATTACTTTGAACAGCAGTTGTAGAATCCTGTGTGCCTGTGTGACAGATTGAAAGATGAATTTAAATTCACAAAACAAATGTGTGTTTAGTTCTTCTGCATTCTATATAAGAGCGATTGCTTTTGCCTGCTGTTCAAAAAAAGGAAATAAATCTGTGTACTCTGAAAGAGGAAAACAGTAAAAAATAATTTACAAATATTCTGAATGCTTACAACTGTTATAAAATATACCTAGGACATCTGTTTGTAGTTTTAGTTCATCTGCATTCGTTTGGTACAATCAGATTGATTGCTTTTGCCTGCTGGTTCACTAGAGGGAGAACTCGCGGTTTTCTTCATTTCCCATAAAGTTGGCAGTGAAGAAACTCCGTGTTTGTCATTCTTTTACATCTCCCTCTTTTCAGGTAGCAGTTTGAACGATAAAATGTGACAATGTTCTTATGTGATTATAATATAATGTTTAAGAGTATATAGAGGTTAAAATGATATCGATTGTGTTTTGTTGGAAATGTTAAATGTGTATTAGTTTAACGATGCACGAGCTCAGGTGTGAGAGGGCGCAAGGCCTACATAATGGCGCGAGGCTATAAAGATACATAACGAGAGAGAGTTTAACATTGGCGTGTTGTATTTAATGTTTAACTCGGTAATTTAGTGTTGATTGATGTGTGGAAAAGAAAAAGGTGAATATATGGAGATGTGAAAAGTGGATTACAGAATTGAGGTATAGATGCAGGTTAGTTAAAGAGCATATAAATGGTATTTTGAATAGTCTGTATTAGGCATTACTAAAAAGCTGTATTAATTGATTCATGTCTTGATTATAAATGACCAAATATTATATATAAATAACTAAAATGTTCTATAATTAAGAGTGCTGTTAAAATGGATAAAAGGAAGAAACAAGACAATGGATGCTGTTTTGCAAAGTTATTGTAAATTGTGATAAATACAAAATTAAATTTCCCATAAAGTTGGCAGTGAAGAAACTCCGTGTTTGTCATTCTTTTACATCTCCCTCTTTTCAGAGGTTTAACACCTGCAACTTGTTGTATGGTTGAACATTGCGTTGCAGCTTGAGTAGAATTCCCAGGCAGCTCTACTTGTAAATTGTGATTCAATGAGTGTGGTTTTTTACATTTTGAATCATTGGACGATGCCTTTTTTCCACTTCCAACATCACTGGTTCTTAAAACTGACAACTTTGCATCGTTGGCTGCTATTTTTGCATTCATTGAGTTGTTCCTTTTGTATTTTTAGTCTTTCACTTTGAATGCGAAGCTTTTCTTCCTCTTCCTCCAAGACATGTCTCTTCTCCATAGCAGCAGCATGTTGTAATAATGCAGCCCTTTCTGCCATAGCCTTTATCCATGCAGTAGGAGTGAAGTAGTGGTTGAACCTTTCGATGCTTTGCTGTGATGGGATTGTTTTGTGGACACATTTGAAATACTATCATCAGGTCCTATTTCACTGCTTGTTGTAGATGAAGTGTCACAGATTTTATCCACATTCAATGATTTTCCAGTATCAGACACCCATTCACTGATATCTTTGTAAAAACACAGATTTTCAGCCATTTTAGCATTAAACCATTTGTCTTGCTTGTCAGACTCATCCGGAGACATTGGCATTTCAACAATTGAATTGTGCAATTCTTCAGCCTCTTTACAATATTTATCAAACCTCTTCATTTGCTTTTCCACATCTGGTATAGTTTCACTTGTGATTTTGAGAGAAATTAAATCATTCACCTTTTGTTTGATTTTATTTATTTGACTTAACTTCTGTTTTGTAGTCTTTTGCAAATTTTCAAACAGCAGAACAACCCCCCTTGCAGTCCTTTTTCTCACTCTTTTTTTGTGACTCATTTTCATCAACAGCACCAACAGCAGTAACATGATTTGCAGTCTCTTCAGTAACAACCTTTCCACCATCAATACCAGTAGCCATTTCAGAGTCTGATTTCTCCTTTTTATCCATGAGCAACACCACCACCAGCATGAATCAGCAGCACAGCATGTCTCTGTTTGTTTCAAACTTCAAATTCCATTGCATGAAGCCTTTAAACATATTAAGCAGCACCCACCGGCCTTCCTTGTCGTCCGTCCTGTTTCCACATTGCGAACTTGAACAAAGCGAGCGGGATCCGTTGATTCCTCATTCACCTTTGTCTGTTTGGCGTTTATACAGAAATCCACTCCAATAGCACTTCACGTATAATCCATTCAACGCCGCTCAGCGATCCAACGGGAACTAGTTTTTTACTTTTGTTCCAGCAGCTCCTATAGCTGCTGATGGCTTGGATAAAACGCGCACGCTTTACACACACCAAAAGACTTTTGTAGTAGATTTTAACTTGACTACTTTATTGAACATTATGCAAGCATATATTTACAATACTTGAAGAAAACAGTTGATATCCAGTTTGTTACTCTTATAGTTTCTGTGTTAAAAAAACTACGTGTTCCGTTTCCACCAAGCCAACTTCCTCTACCTGCCCCCACCTGGTGACAGCCCAAAATGCATTTACAACATTAGCTCCTACAATATCTCTCACCTTTTACCTCAAAGATTTTAGAAAAAATTGTGTCCGACTAACTTCAGTCATTTCTCACTCATAACCGTTTGTCTGACAATTTTCAATCTAGTTTTATAACTACTCATAGCACTGAGTCCGCCCTTCTGGGAGTGCTAAATGATATTTTTCAGCTACTGAGTCTGGAGATTCTGTGGTTCTAGTTTTACTGGAATTATCTGCAGCATACATTAAGTGGACGATACCCAAATCTACTTACAGTACCTTTTAAGAAAAATGACCCCTCAACCATTACATCACGTTTATTGTGTTTAGATGAAGTTAAAGCTTGGCTAGCCCAAAACTTTCTGTTTTTAAATGAAGATAAAACTTAGGTGATTGTGTTGAGCCCCACAGAAAGTACAAAGGTCACCAACCTTGATTTAGGATGTCTATCTGTCTTTAGGTCTCCGCAGGTACAGAATCTGGGTGTTCTTTTAGACGAGTCCCTAAAACTTGATAAAGTTTCCGCTGTCATTGGATTGAGTTTTTATCAGCTATGCATTTTATCAAAAATTAAGCACTTTTTAACTGACAAACCTTAGAGATGCCAGTACATGCCCTAATCACCTCTCGTCTAGACTATTGTAACTCTCTACACTGTGGTGTCCCCAACAAAAAAAGCGTAAAAGCGATCACATTACCCCTCTTCTGAGGACTCTTCACTGGCTGCCTATTGAATACAGAATTTGTTTTAAAATACTTTTGTTTTTAAGTCCCTGCATAATCAAGCTCCTATTTATTTATCTGAATTATTACATCCTTACTCTCCTTCCAGAAGCCAACGATCAGGCAACCAGAACCTCCTCACTGTTCCCTTTTCAAGACTTAAGCGTAGAGGGGATCGAGCTTTTTCAGTGATTGGGCCACAGTTTTGGAATGATTTGCCCATAGAGTTAAGATTAACACCCTTTCTGTCCATTTTTAAGTCCCTTTTAAAAACGTATCTGTTTTCCATGGCTCCGTTTTCCTTTTCATTTTAATTAGGTTTATTCCTACATTTGTTTTTATTATTGCTTATTTTAGTGTTTTTGTAACCCACACCAAGGGTGTAAATTTTGCATTAACTTAATTAGACCAGGACAATCAGAAGGCTAGGTTTGTCAGAGAGAGAGAGAGAGATGGAGCGACAAGAGTGAACACACCCAGATGTTCAATATTCAGGAACAAGATTAACTATTAAACACAAAAATTTGTAAAATAAATACAAAAGAAAATAAAAACAGTAGCACAAGAATGCTCACTTGTCAATACTTCGTACTATTTCCCTTTTTTTTTTCTCTTAAAGCATTGCAATCACTTTATCAAAATAAACAAATTCAAAAGGTTTAACACGAATCAAAATAAAACAACAAATCTGGATAACCAGTAAAGCAGTGACAGATTAATTCACTATAAATTGAAAGAACCTCAAGATTTATAATTTTCCCTATAACAAAGAAAAACTTATCAGTATCTGAATTCAGTTAAGTTTCTAAAAGAAAATGTCTTTTAATGTGCAGCTGATCCAGGATTAGGCCAAAAATAACAAAAAAAGGTTTTTGTACAACTTCGCTCCTACCGTTTGATGGCAACCACTTTCAAGCTTAAAAGAAGTTCTGAGGATTCACTCAACAGTAGGGTTGCAAAATTCCAGGAATTTTCAAGGCTGGAAACTTTCCATGGGAATTAACGGGAATATATGGGAATTAACGGGAATATATGGGAATTAATGGGAATATACGGGAATTAATGGGAATATATGGGAATTAACGGGAATATATGGGAATAAACTGGAAATATTAAAAAAAATGCAGAGTTGCTTATAACAAGGAACTTAAATGTAGTTAAAAAAATATTGCAGCTTAATTTTGTTTAAAAGAAGATTTAATGCAGTTTAAGTTGAATTTGTACCCTGCGTTCCTCGGTCACTTGCACACAGCACACTGCTTACTGGAGGGCCATTGAGGCCACACCATCTGTATGTACTTGCATTCTTCCATAACATGCACAGTAACACTTTATTTTAGGGTCATTTAACTAGTTGCTTATTAGCATGAATATTAATAGAATATTGGCTATTTTTAGTACTTATTAAGCACATATTAACCACACACACTCGCTCCCCCAAAATAAAAAGGAACCCTCCATATATCACTTAATCCTCCATTTTCCAGGCCCTGACTACCACAGAAGCAGAGACCTAATAAGCTTGAGGAAAAATGCTTCATTTTACACTTTGATTGGGACTTTTTTTTTAGAAGGGCACGGGGTGGGGGATGCTTTCATTTTACAGCAATCATAAGCAAATATGTTTATTACAATGATTAAGTTTATTATGTTTATTACAAGCGTAATAATGTTTATTATGCTTTTGTGTTACTCAATGAAAGAATCAGTTAAAGTTCTACTTACAATTAAATCAGTCAAGACATCATTTTTAAAATGTGTATTACCTTGCATGAACGTCTGCTTATGACCAAACAAAATGTTTATTTATGTTTGTATATGATATAGTTTATATAAATTTCCCTATATTTCCAAATAATTCCCATGAATTCCTGTAAATTCCCGTAACTTTCCATAAATTCCCATAAAGTTTTCCAATTTTGAATATTCCCAAAATGGGCACGGTGGCTTAGTGGTTAGCACGTTCGCCTCACACCTCCAGGGTCGGAGTTCGATTCCCGCGTCCACCTTGTGTGTGTGGAGTTTGCATGTTCTCCCCGTGCCTCGGAGGTTTCCTCCGGGTACTCCGGTTTCCTCCCCCGGTCCAAAGACATGCATGGTAGGTTGATTGGCATCTCTGGAAAATTGTCCATAGTGTGTGATTGCGTGAGTGAATGAGAGTGTGTGTGTGCCCTGCGATGGGTTGGCACTCCGTCCAGGGTGTATCCTGCCTTGATGCCCGATGACGCCTGAGATAGGCACAGGCTCCCCGTGACCCGAGGTAGTTCGGATAAGCGATAGAAGATGAATGGATGAATGAATATTCCCAAAATTCCCCAGATTAAGTTCCCGTGGAAAGTTTCCAGAAATTTACTGGAAACTTTCCGCCCCTTTGAAACCCTACTCAACAGGTGGCTCACCAGTCCAAATCACTCAGATGCATACAGAAAATGCAGGAGAGGGTTGAGACAAATCAGAGGGATTCACACTTGGGTCTATCCACATCAGGATCAGGCAGCACTCAACAGTAGACCTCAAACTCGGGCTGTTCTGTTCCTGACAACATACAGTATCTTCCATTTCCTACTTGCTGTTGAATATTATACATAAACCTACCCTTGCTATCACCATTTCATGCCTCTTGCCATTTGTTATTTATGAATTCTTTAATTTTCCCTTTAACTTAATTTTTGCTTAGAGACACTTGAATATCTATTTCTGAGTGTTTAAGAGCTTCCTTAGCTAGTTTATCTACCACTTCATTTGCCTCCACTCACACATGAGCAGGAACCCACAAAAAAGTTAACACACTTACTTTGCTGATTCATAATAAACTTGCAAGTATCTCATATATAATGTCTTGTCTTGATGATTTTAGTCCACTTGCAAGACTCGATAAAGCTGCGTAAGAATCAGAACAGATTACAACTAAGGTTGGTTTTACTTCCTCTATCCACTGGAGGGCTACCACCATAGCAATTAATTATGTTGCGTAGACAAATACATGATCAGTTATTCTTTTTTTAATACTAATTTGAAATTGTGGAATATATACTGCAGCAGCAGTTCTACCAGAGATAGGGTCTTTAGAACCATCTGTGTATATATGTAACCATGGTGACTAACTCTGGTCTACATACTGTTGCGCGATGATGTTCTTAGGGGTATCTTCCTCATTTTTCATTTTAACTTATATTTGAAAATCTACATTAGGCATTGGAAAAAACCATGGTGGGATTTTGGATACTATCACAGTTGGACTTACATCGCAGTCAGCAATACCATCTACTTCTGCTTCTCTTTTAGAAGTCCATCCAAAGCTTTTCATATTTTTTATTTCCATGCTCCCAGCATTCTTCAGTCACCCCCTTTACTGGACGAGACTCTTTATGTCCTTTCAAATTCACCCAATAGTTCATTCTCACTTTATACCTACGAAGGTGTAGAGGAGCTTCTCCTACCTCTACCTGCATAGCTGCAATGGGAGATGTTTTAAAAGCCCCACAACATATTCTTAAAGCTTGATTCTGCATTGTTTCAAACTTTTTCAGAATAGATTCAGATGCGAATCTAAAAATAATACTTCCATAATCTAAGCTTGGTCTGATTAATGAACAGTAAATTCTTTTCAAGGATAATCTACAAGCTCCCCCCCATTCTACCCCAGATAAACATCTTAAAATGTTTACTCCTTTCTTACATTTATTAATCAACTTTTTAGCATGAGTTGCAAACGTCAATCTAGATTCCATCCACACACCAAGATATTTAACTACCGGGACTTGCTTCAGTTCCTGATTGTATAACTTTAACTTAACTTCTGGTACTTTTTTCCCTTTTGTAAAACATATAACTTGGGTTTTAGCCACTGATAATCTAAAACTCCAATTATTTGCCCATACCTCCACTTTATCTACAGCTTCTTGTAGTCCTTGGGTCACACATGCAGTATTACCTCCTCTTTTCCATATTGCCCCGTCATCTGCAAATAATGCCCTTCCAAAAAACATGATCACAGAGAGTGAGCAACAACACCCGGACATTCTGTTCTAATAATTCTTGGGGACTTTAATAAAGCGATTCTCTCACGTGAACTGCCTAAATACAGACAGCATGTTACATGTCCCACCAGAGACAGTAACACACTGGATCACTGTTACACTGTAATAAAGGATGCATACCATTCTGTCCCACGGGCAGCTCTAGGACTCTCTGATCACTGTTTAATTCATCTGATACAGACCTACAGGCAGAAACTAAAAACAGCTAAACCTGTATTAAGGACTGTAAAAAGATGGACTAAGGAAGCGGAGCAGGATTTACAAGCCTGTTTCTCTCTCACAATCTGGTCTGTTTTTGGACTGTAACATCATATATCAGTTTTCGTCAGGATTTGTGCATTCCCTCAAGGACTCACTTAACCTACAACAATGACAAGCCATGGTTCACTGCAAAACTCAGCCAGTTCCATCAGGCCAAAGTGGATGCTCACAGAAATGGGGATAGAGTCTTGTACAAACAGGCCAAATACACACTGGAAAAGGAGAATAGAGTGGCAAAGAGGAATTATTCCGAAAAACTACGGATTCAGTTTTCCTCAAATGGCAGCTTCAGTGTGGAAAGGTCTGAAAGTCATCACCAGCTACACGACACCATCCCCCAGCACTGTGGTGAATCAACAACTGGCAGACGACCTGAACGAGTTCTATTGCAAAAGCCCAGTTCTCACCTTCTTTAACCCCCGAATCAGCCACACCTAGAATTCAGTTCAGTGAAGATGATGTGTGTCAGGTCTTCAGGAAGATCAAGAGAAGAAAGGCTCCAGGCCCAGACAGCGTTTCACCAGCCTGTCTGAAAGTCTGTGCTGATCAGCTGGCCCCATCTTCACACAGATATTCAACACGTCACTGGAGCTGTGTGAAGTACCCTCATGCTTCAAAAGCTCGCCACGGCAAATCATCTGTTTCCGCCTAACACTATCCTGTACCGCACCAATTATCTTCATGTCCTCTTTCAACACATCCTTCTACCAATATAACCATCTCAATCTAGTCTCTCTGACCGTGTCCTCAAAATGGCCAACCTGAGCCGTCCCTCTGATGTGCTTGTTCTTAATATTGTCCATCCCCGTCACTCCTAAAGAGAACCTCAACATCCTCATCTCTGCTACCTCCATCTCTGCCTCATGTCTTTTCCTCACTGCTACAGTCTCTAAACCATACAGCAGAGCAGCTCACACTACTGTCTTCTACACCTTTCCTTTGATTCTTTTTGATTCTCTTCTGTCACACACAACACTCCTGACACTCTTCTCCACCCACTCCAACCCACCTGCACTCACCTCTTCAATTCTTTTCCACACTCCCTGTCACAGTGAATGGTTGACCGCCAAACTCTTGCACCTTCTTGAACTCAGCCCCCTGTAACCTCACTGTTCCACTTCCTTCCCTCTTCATACACATGTATTCTGTCTGCCATATGGCCTCCACCACCTGTTGGTAGAGCTGGCACTCCGTGGGCCTCAGCCTCAACAGCCTCTTGGACTACCCTGACCCTGTTAATAGCGTAGAGAATCAAACTCATTCATGCAGGTGACAACTGTCCCTGCACCATGGTCAAGACTGTGAGAAAGCAGAATCTTCTTGCATGCATCAACTTTTGTGCCACTATAGTGAAAATAATTTAAAAATTCTGTTGTTTTTTTTTTACCAGAAAATGAGGCATTTTTGCATATTAATGAGGTTTATTAAACCAAATATTACAAATTTTTTTGCAAAATACACACGTGGACAAAATTGTTGGTACCCTTCGGTCAATGAAAGAAAAACTCACAATGATCACAGAAAAAACTTTAATCTGACAAAAGTAATAATAAATAAAAATTCTGTAAATGTTAACCAATGAAAGTCAGACATTGCTTTTAAATCATGCTTCAACGGAATTATTTAAAAAAAATAAGCTCATGGAACAGGCGTGGACAAATAGAGGGTACCCCTAGAAAAGACTGAAAATAATGTGACCAAAGGGACATGTTAATTCAAGGTGTGTCCACTAATTAGCTTCACAGGTGTCTACAATCTTGTAATCAGTCAGTGGGCCTAAATATAGTGCTCCAGAGAGTCACTGTGTTGTCTGGTGACATGGTGTGTACCACACTCATCATGGACCAGAGGAAGCGAAGGAAAGAGTTGTCTCAGGAGATTAGAAAGAAAATTATAGACAAGCATGATAAAGGTAAAGGCTATAAGACCATCTCCAAGCAGCTAGATGTTCCTGTGACTACAGTTGCACATATTATTCAGAAATTTAAGATCCATGGGACTGTAGCCAACCTCCCTGGACATGGCTGCAGGAGGAAAATTGATGACAAATCAAAAAGATCCAAGGTGAACTTCATGCTCAAGGAACATCAGTGTAAGATCGCACCATCCGTCGTTGTTTGAGCCAAAGTGGACTACATGGGAGACAACCAAGGAGGACACAAATCATAAAAAAAGCTAGACTTGAATATGCCAAACTACATGTTGACAAGCCACGAAGCTTCTGGGAGAATGTCCTATGGACAGATGAGAAAAAAATGGAACTTTTTTCCAAGGCACATCAGCTCTATGTTCCCAGATGGAAAAATGAAGCATATCAAGAAAAGAACACTGTCCCTACTGTGAAACCTGGAGGAGGCTCTGGGGCTGCTTTGCTGCATCTGGTACAGGGTGTCTTGAATCTGTGCAGGGTACAATGAAATCTGAAGACTATCAAGGGATTCTAGAGAGAAATGTGCTGGCCAGTGTCAGAAAGCTTGGTCTCAGTCGCAGATCATGGGTCTTGCAACAGGACAGTGACCCAAAACACACAGCTAAAAACACCCAAGAATGGCTAAGAAGAAAACATTGGTCTATTCTAAAGTGGCCTTCTATGAGCCCTGACCTCAATCCTATTGAGCATCTTTGGAAGGAGCTGAAACATGCCGTTTGGAAAAGACACCCTTCAAACTAGAAACAACTGGAGCAGTTTGCTCATGAGAAGTGGGCCAAAATACCTGATGAAAGGTGCAGAAGTCTCATTGACACTTACAGGAATCGTCTGATTGCAGTGATTGCCTCAAAAGGTTGTGCAACAGAATATTAAGTTAGGGGTACCATCATTTTTGTCCACGCCTGTTCCATGAGTTTATTTTTTTAAATAATTCCGTTGAAGCATGGTTGAAAAGCAATGTCTGACTTTCATTGGTTAACATTCATAGAATTTTTATTTATTATTACTTTTGTCAGATTAATGTTTTTTTCTGTGACCATTGAGAGTTTTTCTTTCATTGACCGAAGGGTACCAACAATTTTGTCCACGTGTGTATATGTTGGAAACAAGTTCGACAAAAAAGGTGAGGAAAAAAAAGGCTATCATATATATATATATATATATATATATATATATATATATATATATATATATATATATATATACTTCATTTTTTATAAGCAGTCAAACCAGACAAGGTCAACTTGACTCGGCGCTCAAAATGTACATAGGAATGCAGAAGATTTCTGCAGAAGAGTTAAGGAAGTTCACATACTGTATTACTGCATTTCCGTGTCTTGGTTTTATATGAGAAATATTTTGTAGTTCAAATGTACCTCAATAATTAAACAAAATATTGTTGTTTCTTGAAAATGTTTTATTAATTATAGCCTTTGTCTTTCTACAGCCAGTATAACTTGTCACTTCAGTCAGCTTTAATCTGATGTGGATTTCTGCTCGGTTACCAATATTCTATCAAACACACACACATACACACAGAGGGAGAAGAGAGAACAGTCTCAAACACACAGGAACTGAAAGAAATGCAAATTAATCATCTAGAGCAGATGACATCTCAAGAATTTTCTGCCATCAAGTGTCACACTTGCAGCCTTCAGGAAACATCAAGTAAGAAAAACAGGAATGTGGCTGTGGGGATTTTCCCATTTTAGAAGCAATAGTATTCGTGAGTTCAGGCACTAATGTAGTATGAGGAGGTCAGGAGGTTCCAACTTTGTCATACTGTTTGTGCCTCTTAGTTCCAGTGAAGGAACAAAGTAATGCTACAAAATACAAAGCCATTCTAGGCAACTGTGTGCTTCCATCTTTGTGGCAACAATTTGGAGAAGAGACTTATATCATATTCTTCTGATGTCAGTAGGATTTGAGGGTTTTCCCAGTGTTTCAAGTGGCACAGTGGTAGGTTTTAGATATAATTAAACAAACTTTTAGTACATGCTAAACCCACTTCAGGTTTACATGTGAATATGGATGTTTGTAACACTAAACAGATCCAGCTAGTGGCATTGCATTAGTATGTGTATTAGTGTTCATTAATGTTAACTCTCATCTCATCTGTCATACAGCCGCAATTGTTCAGACAGGTTTCCGATCTCATTATGAATTATTTCTCTGTGAATTCTGGAATTCAACTCACTCACCCAGTGTATTTATGATCTGTAATGCCCCCTGCCCTTGCCATGACCATGTGGAGTTTGAGTGAATGCATGGTGGAAAAGCGGTTATAGGGTGTAGGGGACAGTGGGGACGGTTGCAGCATAAGGCGGTGGCAACATTGACACATGTACTTCATTTGGAAAACTGCATGGCCTGTATCAAAGTCTTGTCTTAACTCTGTGGGAATAAACAGAGTTCCTATCACCTCACAGCTCAGAGGTAGGAGCAGCAGTGTGACCCAAAAATATAAAAAGGCATAAAAGCAAGATGCCTCAGTGCTTAGCCCCACAGTGTTTTGTTCTGTTTTTGTTAGTTTTTCCTGTTCTTTGTCAAGAAAACCCGATCAGTTTCACCAGAGATGAACTGCTGAACATTCGGCAGTACACACCACAAGATATTTTTCCGGTTTTTGAGTATTCCAACGTTTTGCCGAATATCGTAGTTGGCGGAGCGGCTGCGCTGTTTAATGAGACTGAAAAAGAGCAGCTTAGGTCAAAAATAGGACAGGTACAATGGGTTGCAAAACAAACCAGACCAGACATTATGTTTGATGCAAGCAGCTTAGCGTCTAATATAAAAGATGCCACTGTCCAGCCTATTCATGAGACAAATAAGGTCATTAGAAAGATTAAATCTGAAGAGTTTAATCTCAAGTTTCAGCATTTGGGAAACAATGATGCTCTGAACTTTATTGTTTTCAGTGACGCTTCCCTTGGAAATCTCCCTGATGGGGGCACACAAGGGGAACCTTGATTGGTCTCATGGGAGAAGGAGGGAGGTTTTCTCCTCTCAGCTGGCAATCTAAGAGAATTCGATGTGTGGTGTGGAGACTCTGGCAGGTGAAACTTTGGCCCTGTCAGATGGAATAGATAATGCTGTGTTTCTGGCTACCCTATTTTCTGAGCTCACCACTGGAAATGCTGAGATGAATGCTCCTCCCTTGATCTGTGTTACGGACAATCACTCTCTGTTTGATGCGCTTAAGTCAATGAAACAGGTCTCTGAGAAACGACTTCGACTGGACATCAGCAGTATAAAGGAGCTCATACAGAGCAAAAGGATAAAGAAAATACTCTGGTCCGATACAAAAACTCAACTCGCTGACTGTCTTACAAAAAAGGGAGCATCTGCTCTGGTGTTATTGAAAGCACTCAGTGAAGGACTATGGTGCAATGGAAAGCACTCAGCTTAGGACTGTAGATATTAAGCTTAATTTTGAAAAGATTGAACACTTCCAATTGTGTGTGTAGCAACTGTTCTGTTTACAGCAATTTTGGACTTTGTTATACATTTTTTTATTTGGAAATTAAAAAAAAAAAAAAAAAAAAAAAAAATTTGATTTCTTTAAGTAAAGGGAGATTGTTAACATGTTATTCCTCCCCTACTCTGTTCATTACAGCATAAGGTGCTTCTATTCTGTTAAATACGGTACGATGTGCCGAAAGTTTCTTAGCGCATGTGCAGCGCGGGTTGTTCAGTGTGTGAGTGACGGTGATGCCGAACAGTGGAATAAAGTTGTGTAGACAATAAACAGTTGCCTAGAATGGTTTTGTTTTTTTGTAGCATTACTTTGTTCCTTCACTGGAACTAAGAGGCACAAACAGTATGACAAAGTTGGAACCTCCTGACCTCCTCATACTACATAGTGCCTGAACTCACGAATACTATTGCTTCTAAAATGGGAAAATCCCCACAGCCACATTTATGTTTTTCTAACTTGATGTTTCCTGAAGGCTGCAAGTGTGACACTTGATGGCAGAAAATTCTTGAGATGTCATCTGTTCTAGATGATTAATTTGCATTTCTTTCAGTTCCTCTGTGTGTGTGTGTGTGTGTGTGTGTGTGTGTGTGTATGTGTGTTTGATAGAATATTGGTAACCGAGCAGAAATCCACATCAGATTAAAGCTGACTGAAGTGACAAGTTATACTGGCTGTAGAAAGACAAAGGCTACAATTAATAAAACATTTTCAAGTAACAACAATATTTTGTTTAATTATTGAGGTACATTTGAACTACAAAATATTTCTCATATAAAACCAAGACACTGAAATGCAGTAATACAGTATGTGAACTTCCTTAACTGTTCTGCAGACCTCTTCTGCATTCCTATGCAAATTATGAGCGCCGAGTCAAGTTGACCTTGTCTGGTTTGACTGCTTATAAAAAATGAAGTATATATATGTAATATATATATGATAGCCTTTTTTTTCTCACCTTTTTTGTCGAACTTGTTTCCAACATATACACACGTGGACAAAATTGTTGGTACCATTCGGTCAATGAAAGAAAAACTCTCAATGCTCACAGAAAAAACTTTAATCTGACAAAAGTAATAATAAATAAAAATTCTATGAAATGTTAACCAATGAAAGTCAGACATTGCTTTTCCACCATGCTTCAACGGAATTATTTAAAAAAATAAACTCATGGAACAGGCGTGGACAAATGATGGTACCCCTAACTTAATATTCTGTTGCACAACCTTTTGAGGCAATCACTGCAATCAGACAATTCCTGTAACTGTCAATGAGACTTCTGCACCTTTCATCAGGTATTTTGGCCCACTTCTCATGAGCAAACTGCTCCAGTTGTTTCCGGTTTGAAGGGTGTCTCTTCCAAACGGCATGTTTCAGCTCCTTCCAAAGATGCTCAATAGGATTGAGGTCAGGGCTCATAGAAGGCCACTTTAGAATAGTCCAATGTTTTCTTCTTAGCCATTCTTGGGTGTTTTTAGCTGTGTGTTTTGCGTCATTGTCCTGTTGCAAGACCCATGACCTGCGACTGAGACCAAGCTTTCTGACACTGGCCAGCACATTTCTCTCTAGAATCCCTTGATAGTCTTCAGATTTCATTGTACCCTGCACAGATTCAAGACACACTGTACCAGATGCAGCAAAGCAGCCCCAGAGCCTCCTCCAGGTTTCACAGTAGGGACAATGTTCTTTTCTTGATATGCTTCATTTTTCCATCTGGGAAAATAGAGCTGATGTGCCTTGGAAAAAAGTGCCATTTTTGTCTCATCTGTCCATAGGACATTCTCCCAGAAGCTTCGTGGCTTGTCAACATGTAGTTTGGCATATTCCAGTCTAGCTTTTTTTATGATTTGTGTCCTCCTTGGTCGTCTCCCATGTAGTCCACTTTGGCTCAAACAACGACGGATGGTGCGATCTGACACTGATGTTCCTTGAGCATGAAGTTCACCTTGGATCTTTTTGATTTGTCATCAATTTTCCTCCTGCAGCCACGTCCAGGGAGGTTGGCTACAGTCCCATGGATCTTAAATTTCTGAATAATATGTGCAACTGTAGTCACAGGAACATCTAGCTGCTTGGAGATGGTCTTATAGCCTTTACCTTTATCATGCTTGTCTATAATTTTCTTTCTAATCTCCTGAGACAACTCTTTCCTTCGCTTCCTCTGGTCCATGTTGAGTGTGGTACACACCATGTCACCAGACAACACAGTTACTCTCTGGAGCCCTATATTTAGGCCCACTGACTGATTACAAGATTGTAGACACCTGTGATGCTAATTAGTGGACACACCTTGAATTAACATGTCCCCTCTCTCTCTGGCTCTCAATGAAGGCGGTCGCATTTTCTCTCCCTCTACTTTCCCTGCTTTGCTTCTTTCGTCTCGTCTACTGTCTTATACTTTGAGAGACTCTCTCCGCACTGCTCTCCAAACTAAAATATCATGGATTTGATAAACTGGTCTCTCAACGCAATTGACACCATCTTCTCGACGAGAAGCTTGGGTTCGGGGGAACCTGACTGCCCTGCCGGAACGTTCGCAGCTGGCTATACGATGGACATGTGGGAAAGGTGGCGGCTCGTGTGCCTGGCGCCTCTTTCCATGGAGGACATTGAAGATATCTACCTATTTGGAACCATGATAACAGGAGTTCTGCTGATTGGATTAGGCATTGCCCTGGGTTATCGAGAGAATCAGAAAACGGTAACAGCTGTTCAAAATTTCCCAAAGCTGCCCGTCATGATCGATGCAGTGGGCAGAGCGGTCAGCACTGAGGCTGGGACTAATAACCGCAATATGGATAACATCACGATGAAGCTCTCTGCTTTGGATACTGTTTTGGTTAACATCACGGAGAAGCTCACTGCTTTGGAAAGAAAAATGGATCGATATGGAGACCAGAATGGACTAAGAGAGTAGTCGTGTAAATTGGAATGCGTCTACTCGCCCCAAGACCAAACAATCCCAATCTTATCTGCTTTCGGCTCCCCTCAACCAGCACTGGCCTCGGCCAAGGCCGCTGTTGGAACAACAATTCCCCTGGAAGAGCACTGCAGTGAGACGCTCTTGCGTTCCTTCCCCCACTTCTACAAACACCTGCTGATTGTTGACTCTCTTTGTGACCTAATCAAGGTTGTCTCCATGGCAATTTGCTGTGTATCGCTTTGACAATCTTGCGGACTGAGGCACCAAGATTTGATGCCGGGAGCAACGACTCTCCAGGCCTACACTTACATACATACACACACACACACACACACACACACACACATATAAAGATATGCACTCACCCCCCTCCCCCCATCCCACGCCTTCGCCAGTTTGTACCGCCAGTCTGACAAGCGGGTCTGTGACCAGCGCCGAAGATAAAGGCCGCAGGACCTGATGGCTGCTTGCCTGTGCTGGATTACCTCCACCCCCCCACTCCCCTCCCCTGTTGCAAGTCGTGTGTTTATGGTGTACTGTTTATGTGCTTATGTTGCTGAGGTGTTTTTGTCCTGTTCCCCACCGGAGCATAGTCTGGGGGTTGTTTTTTTTTCTCCTCCCTTCCCTCATGTTATGCTGTATTTCTTTTCAATCCCCTGTCTTCCTGTCCTGTCCCCCCCTTGTCATATTGTATGTATGGGCAGGTTGATGGCTAATTTCGCTGGTTACCTGTGACCAGTGACAATAAAGGCTACTACTACCTTTGGTCACATTATTTTCAGTCTTTTCTAGGGGTACCATCTATTTGCCTAGGCCTGTTCCATGAGTTTATTTTTTTAAATAATTCTGTTGAAGCATTATTTAAAAGCAGTGTCTGACTTTCATTGGTTAACATTCAGAGAATTTTATTTATTATTACTTTTGTCAGATTAAAGTTTTTTCTGTGATCATTGTGAGTTTTTCTTTCATTGACCGAAGGGTACCAACAATTTTGTCCACGTGTGTATTTTGCAAAAAAATTTGTAATATTTGGTATAATAAAGCTCATTATGCAAAAATGCCTCATTTTCTAGTAAAAAAAAAAAAAAACCAGAAATTTTGAATTATTTTCACTATAGTGGCACAAAGGTGGATGCAAATTACAGGCTGGTATAGTTACATTTACATTTACAGAATTTGGCAGACGCCCTTATCCAGAGCGACGTACATAAGTGCTTAAATCTCCAACACTGAATACATTAATGCTGGCTCACTAAGTTACATACTTAAGATACCATGAGTTTAAAACATTTGTTCAAAGTTACAATGAAAAAGTGTCAAAGAGTGTTTTTTTTTTTTTTTTTTTTTTTTAAATGCAAAAGATAAGGAAAGAAGTGCTAGTTGAAGTGTTTCCTGAAGAAGTAGGTCTTCAACCGCCGCTTGAAAATAGCCAGTGACTCAGCTGTCCGGACCTCTAGGGGAAGTTCATTCCACCATCTTGGTGCCAGTACAGAGAAGAGTCTTGTAGTATACTTGCCTCTTACCCTGAGAGATGGTGGAACCAGTCGAGCAGTGCTGGTAGATCGGAGGGTGCGGGGTGCAGTGCGCGGAGTGATGAGGGCTTTGAGGTAAGAGGGAGCTGGTCCGTTTTTGGCTTTGTAGGCCAGCATCAGTGTTTTGAATCTGATGCGTGCAGCTACCGGAAGCCAGTGGAGGGATCGCAGCAGCGGGGTGGTATGTGAGAACTTTGGCAGGTTGAAAACAAGCCGTGCAGCTGCATTTTGGGTCATTTGCAGAGTACGGATTGCATTCATAGGTAGACCTGCCAGCAGTGCATTGCAGTAATCCAGTCTAGAGATGACAAGAGACTGACCAAGTACCTGAGCAGCCTGTGTGGACAGAAATGGCCGAATCCTTCTAATGTTGTAGAGAAGAAACCGACATGAGCGAGTCACATTAGCAACATGAGAGGAAAAGGACAGTTGATTGTCCATGGTTACCCCAAGGTTGCGAGCTGTGGCTGAAGGGGAGATCAGATCGTTGTGCAAGGATATAGCAAGGTCATGACCTGGGGATGAGTCACCTGGGATGAACAGCAGTTCAGTTTTGCTAGGATTGAGCTTTAACTGATGAGCAGTCATCCATGATGAAATTTCTGCCAGACATGCTGAGATCCGGTCAGAAGCTGTGGCATCTGAGGGTGGGAAAGAGAAGATAAGTTATGTATCATCAGCATAGCAGTGGTAAGAGAACCCATGTGAGGAAATAACTTCCCCAAGAGAGTGAGTATACAGGGAGAAAAGAAGAGGACTAAGTAAGAGGACTAAGAGCCCTGTGGGAGAGTCTGCGTGGAGCAGATGTCACCCCCTTCCATGTTACCTGATATGAGCGTCCTTCCAGGTAGGAAGCAAACCATTCCCAAGCTGAGCCGCAAATCCCAAGACTCCTGAGGGTGGATAAGAGAGTCTCGTGGTTGACCGTATCAAATGCTGCTGAAAGGTCAAGGAGGATAAGGACGGATGACAGTTTGGCTGATCTAGCAGCATGTAGTTTCTCAGAGACATCCAAAAGGGCTGTCTCTGTGGAATGAGCTGCTTTAAAGCCAGACTGGTTGGGGTCTTGGAGGTTGTTCTGTGAGAGATAGACAGACAGTTGATTATAGACAATGCGTTCAAGAATTTTTGAAAGAAATGAGAGAAGTGATACCGGTCTGTAGTTACTGATGTTTGATGGATCCAGAGCGGGTTTCTTTAGGATGGGAATAACCCTTGCTCTCTTGAAAGTAGTTGGTACCTGACCAGATGCTATGGATCTATTGATGATAGTGGAAATGAAGGGCAGAAGGTCTTGCGAGATAGTCTGGAGCATAATGGAAGAGAGTGGATCCAATGGGCAGGTGGTAGGATTGCAAGACTGGATGAGTTGTAAAATCTCTTCTGCTGCTACAGTTGAGAAATGTGACAACAAAGGTGTAGGGGAATCCATACTCTGAGATATAAGTGCAGTCGGGGCTGAAGTGAAGGTCCGGCAGATTTCCTCAATCTTCTCCTGGTAAAAGGAAGCAAAGTCTTCTGCAGTCAGGAAGGATGAAGAAGGTGGAGCCGGGGGGTTGAGCAGAGAAGAGATGATGTTGTGGAATTTCCGAGGGTCATGTGATGAAGCTTTAAGTTTTTCCTTGTAGAAGGAAGTCTTGGCAGAGGTCACATCTGAGGAGAACCTGGCAAGAAGTGTTCGGTAAGAATCAAGATCTGCATCATGTTGTGATTTCTTCCACTTTCTCTCTGATGATCTTAGCTCTCGTCGATTGTTGCGCAGCACATCTGAAAGCCAAGGGGCAGAACAAGAAGTTTTCTTGGGTTTAGTGAACATAGGACAGAAGAAGTCCATAGTTGAGGAAAGAGAAGAGAGGAAAGTATCTGTGGCTGAGTCCAAGGGTAGTGAGGAAAAAGACTCAGGATCAGGAAGGGAAGAAAGAGTGCCAGAAGCTACAGAGGAAGGGGAGACAGAGTGAAGGTTGCGGTGGGTAAGAGCAAGGGGGTGAGAGGTAGTTTTAGGTAGGGTAGGGAGAGTGATGGTGAATGATACCAGGTGATGATCAGAGACATGTAGTGGGGTAGCAGTCACGTCTGTAGCTGGAGAAGGACGGGTGAAAACCAGGTCCAGGACATTGCCTCCTTGGTGTGTGGGGATGTAACTGTTGAGTGTAAGGGTGAATGAGTTGAGAAGAGACAGAAAGGAAGAAGAATGTAGCTTGTCAGAGGGGAGGTTGAAGTCACCAAGCAGCGTCAGAGGGTAGCTATCGGAAGGGAAAACACTAAGCAGTGTGTCCATTTCTTCCAGGAAGTCACCTAGGGGACCAGGAGGGCGTTAAACAACAATGATAACAAGGTTTATTGGAGAGGTAACTGAAATGCCATGGAATTCAAAAGAGGAGATGGTTAAATGTGACAAAAGGAGAGGTGTAAAGCACCATTTCTTTGGCAGCAATACACCTGTACCACCACCCCTGCCCGTTTCTCTTGGTGAGTGAGAGAAAGCATAGGCAGAGGATAAAGCAGCTGGTGTAGCAGTGTTCTGTGGGGATATCCAGGTCTCTGTTAGCGCAAGAAAATCAAAGGAGTAATGGGAAGTTAAAGCAGAGATAAAATCAGCTTTTTTCACAGCAGACTGGCAATTCCAGAGCCCACCTACCACCACTGTTTGAGACTTACACAACAGAGGAGGGTAGATGAGGTTACTGGGATTGTGACCTCTGCTCTGTGGACGAGAGCGTCTGCGAGAGTAGGAATTGAGTACAGAGATGGGTTTAAGGCACATATTTGCAGTCAAAGTGAGAGGTAAGGTATGGTAGAATATATCAAAACAGTACTAGACACTAATGTTACAATGTGAGGGAGAGAGAGAGAGAGAGATACCTACAAACCTTCAATTTAAATAGGTAAGCCCTGCCCACAATTCACACCTTAAGGTAGACTGAAACTACTCCTGATTAATCAGCTGAGAGAACAACAAAGACCAATACTATAAAATCAACAATGGTATAGAATATAACAATTCAAATCACACTACTCTAGAACAAAGTGAGTTAAGCAGATAGTATACAAAAGTCAGGAACCTACTTTACCAGAAGACAATATATTCAAATGAAGAGAGTTAAAGCACACTGAAGAGTAGGCTGTTGGTGTCAGATCGCACCATCCGTCGTTGTTTGAGCCAAAGTGGACTACGTGGGAGACGACCAAGGAGGACACAAATCATAAAAAAAGCTAGACTGGAATATGCCAAACTACATGTTGACAAGCCACGAAGCTTCTGGGAGAATGTCCTATGGACAGATGAGACAAAAATGGCACTTTTTTCCAAGGCACATCAGCTCTATTTTCCCAGATGGAAAAATGAAGCATATCAAGAAAAGAACACTGTCCCTACTGTGAAACCTGGAGGAGGCTCTGGGGCTGCTTTGCTGCATCTGGTACAGGGTGTCTTGAATCTGTGCAGGGTACAATGAAATCTGAAGACTATCAAGGGATTCTAGAGAGAAATGTGCTGGCCAGAGTCAGAAAGCTTGGTCCCAGTCGCAGGTCATGGGTCTTGCAACAGGACAATGACCCAAAACACACAGCTAAAAACACCCAAGAATGGCTAAGAAGAAAACATTGGACTATTCTAAAGTGGCCTTCTATGAGCCCTGACCTCAATCCTATTGAGCATCTTTGGAAGGAGCTGAAACATGCCGTTTGGAAGAGACACCCTTCAAACCGGAAACAACTGGAGCAGTTTGCTCATGAGAAGTGGACCAAAATACCTGATGAAAGGTGCAGAAGTCTCATTGACAGTTACAGGAATCGTCTGATTGCAGTGATTGCCTCAAAAGGTTGTGCAACAGAATATTAAGTTAGGGGTACCATCATTTTTGTCCACGCCTGTTCCATGAGTTTATTTTTTTAAATAATTCCGTTGAAGCATGGCTGAAAAGCAATGTCTGACTTTCATTGGTTAACATTCATAGAATTTTTATTTATTATTACTTTTGTTATATTAAAGTTTTTTTCTGTGACCATTGAGAGTTTTTCTTTCACTGACCGAAGGGTACCAACAATTTTGTCCACGTGTGTATATGTTGGAGACAAGTTCGACAAAAAAGGTGAGAATAAAAGGCTATCATATATATATATATATATATATTTGATAGATATTTGTTTTCTGGGAGCGTCCTAGGCTGTTCTGCACCGACGGCCTGCACCCCAGCAGAGTTGGAGCAGAGATCCTCTCGGACCACATCTCCTGGGCACTGCACACCTTCTGACTGGTAAGCTACGCTTTAAATTTAAATTTCAACAGCCCTCCTTCATCTCATCCCATAGAAACTGTGTCTGTTCCCCGAGCAGTGAGATTCAAAAGTAATTATGTGAGATGTTCTCGAAATAATCTTACTGTAATTAGACCAGAAAAATGCCAAAGAAACAAACAAAATCAGTTCCTAAAGTTTGGGCTTCTGAACATTAGATCACTTGCACCAAAAGCACTTATTGTAAATGAAATAATCTCAGAAAATAGCCTTACTGCACTCTGCCTTACCGAAACTTGGATTAAACCAAATGATTACATCGGTCTAAATGAGTCTACACCTTCAGGATATACCTATAAGCATGAGCCTCGTCAGACTGGTCGTGGAGGTGGTGTCGCCACTATTTTAAGTGATTACCTTACTGTTACACAGAGAACACAGTATAGATTTAATTCTTTTGAAGTGCTCGTCCTCAAAGTTACACTATCGCACATGCACACGAAAAAAATCCTTGACGTCTCTTGCGCTAGCGACCGTGTATAGACCACCAGGGCTCTACACCGATCTTCTTAGAGAATTCACAGATTTTCTTTCTGACCTATTGGTTAGCTTTGATAAAGCATTAATTGTAGGAGATTTTAACATTCATGTTGACGACACAAACGATGCGTTAGGACTCACATTCATGGACTTACTAAACTCACTTGGGCTTAAACAAAACATCACTAGAGCAACTCACCGTCGTAATCATACACTAGATTTAATAATATCACACACAATAGATGTCACTGATATAGATATCATTCCTCAAAGTGATGACATCACAGACCATTACCTCATACTGTACACACTACCTGTAGAACAGACTAACTGTGTCTCACCACGATATCGACTCGGTAGAACTATTATTTCGACCACTAAAGACAGATTCACAAATAACCTACCTAATCTGTCTCAACTTCTTACTGTACCCTTAAACACAGACGATCTAGATGAAATTACTAACAGCATAGGCACTACATTCACTGACACTATTCATAGACACTGTTGCCCCAATCAGATTACAGAAGGTTAGAGATAAAATGCTTGCACCTTGGTATACTGTAATAGTCATACTCACACCCTCAAGAGAGAGACCTGTAACCTCGAGCGAAAGTGGAGAAAAACTAAATTAGAGGTTTTTAGAATTGCGTATAAGGAAAGTATGTCCAACTATAGACAGGCCCTAAAAGCTGCCAGGGCTGAGCACCTGAGCAAACTCATAGAAAATAACCAGAACAATCCCAGGTTGTTATTTAGCACAGTGGCTAGATTAACAAAACACCAGAAATCTGAACACACTATTCCATCACAGTTCAGTAGTGAGGATTTTATGAGATTCTTCACTGATAAAATCGAAAGAATCAGGAATAAAATAGGTGACACTCAACATATGAGAGCTTCTAGTGACCCAGTCTCACCTAAGGCTCTAGACACACAACTACAGTGCTTTACAAGTACAGGACAGGAAGAGTTAGTTAAGCTTATTACCACAGCTAAATCAACAACTTGTTCACTAGACCCCATTCCAAATAAATTACTGAAAGAAGTGTTAAATAAAGCTGGTGAGCCTCTTCTTTATATTATTAACTCCTCGCTATCTTTAGGTTACGTCCCTAAGTCTGCAGTTATTAGGCCACTCATCAAAAAACCTAATTTAGATCCAAATGAACTATCAAATTACAGACCTATTTCACACCTTCCATTTATGTCTAAAATACTTGAAAAGGTTGTGTCTGTTCAACTGAGCTCCTTCTTACAGGAGAACAATATCCTCGAAGAGTTTCAGTCAGGTTTCAGGCCCCACCATAGCACAGAAACTGCACTTGTGAAAGTCACAAATGACCTGTTCTTAGCTTCGGACCAAGACTGTATGTCCCTATAAGTCCTACTTGACCTTAGTGCTGCATTCGACACTATAGATCGCAACATTCTCCTAGATCGTCTACAAAATTACACAGGTATTCATGGACAAGCTTTAAGTTGGTTTAGATCCTACCTGTCTGACCGATACCATTTTGTAGAATTAGATGGTGAACCCTCCAGTTTACTACCAGTTAATTATGGGGTCCCTCAAGGATCAGTTCTAGGACCTCTGCTCTTCTCGATATACATGCTTCCATTAGGGAACATCATTAGAAGACATGGGATTAGTTTCCATTGCTATGCTGATGACACACAGTTATATATCTCATGAAAACCAGATGAAATAGCTAAATTGTCCAAATTAGCTCAGTGCCTTAGAGAGATAAAATTCTGCATGAGCTGTAATTTTCTGTTATTAAACTCTGATAAGACAGAAATACTAATTATAGGTCCAAAAACCAGTACACAGAAACTCTCACAATTTAACTTCCAATTAGAGGGATGTACTGTTGCTAGTAGCTCGACAGTGAAAGACATGGGTGTTATATTAGACAGCAACTTGTCCTTTGAAAATCATGTCGCCCAAACCACAAAAACAGCCTTCTTTCACCTTCAAAATATTGCCAAGCTGAGAAACATCCTGTCTGTATCTGATGCTGAGAATCTAGTCCATGCTTTCATGACCTCTAGACTGGACTATTGTAATGCATTACTAGGTGGTTGTCCTGGATCTTTAATAAATAGGCTACAGTTAGTCCAAAATGCAGCTGCCAGAGTTCTCACTAGGACAAGAAAGTATGACCATATAACCCCAATTTTATCATCTCTACACTGGCTACCTGTTAAGTTTAGAATTGATTACAAACTGCTACTACTCACGTACAAGGCTCTTAATGGTTTAGCTCCCATGTATCTAACTAGTCTTCTAACACGTTACAGTCCTTCACGCTCTCTGAGATCACAAAACTCAGGACTTCTGCTAGTTCCCAGAATATCTAAGTCTATTAAAGGTGGTAGAGCGTTTTCTTATTTAGCTCCCAAACTCTGGAATAGTCTTCCTGATAGTGTTCGGGGCTCAGACACACTCTCCCAGTTTAAATGTAGATTAAAAACTCATCTCTTTAGTCAGGCGTACACATAACACATCCCGTTATATTATATTGTGCACTATTACACTAGACTTGCACATTTTTATGAACAGCAGATATGTTAATCCCTCTACACTGCTCTTCTCTTTTTCAACCCATGCCGAGACACCCAGACATTGTACCAGCTGCGATCATCTTCCGTGCGATGAAGTTTTTGGATCTCCGCTGAGATGAGGCCGACTCTGTGAGAATCCTGAGACATCTGCAGATCTACCAGCTCCAGTTGGACTCTGTGATACAAAGAGGAGATCTGAACTCCATGTGATCCCTACACCAATACAACATTTGTCTGACTGTATATTTGGAATCACACCATCTAGTGTCACCCATATGAGGATGGGTTCCCCTTTGAGTCTGGTTCCTCTCAAGGTTTCTTCCTTTACCAATCTAAGGGAGTTTTTCCTTGCCACTGCTGCCTGAGTCACCTCAGACTTGCTCATTGGGGATAAATACATATACATACATACATACATACATACATACATACATACATACACACTGTGAACTATATATATTTTGAATTTTTATTATATTAATTCTCTATAATACTCCTTATGTTTATCTTCTGTTCTATGTTTATGTTCTGTAAAGCTGCTTTAAGACAATTTCCATTGTAAAAAGCGCTATACAAATAAACTTGAATTGTATTGAATATATATATATTACATATATACTTCATTTTTTATAAGCAGTCAAACCAGACAAGGTCAACTTGACTCGGTGCTCATAATTTGCATAGGAATGCAGAAGAGGTCTGCAGAAGAGTTAAGGAAGTTCACATACTGTATTACTGCATTTCAGTGTCTTGGTTTTATATGAGAAATATTTTGTAGTTCAAATGTACCTCAATAATTAAACAAAATATTGTTGTTACTTGAAAATGTTTTATTAATTATAGCCTTTGTCTTTCTACAGCCCGTATAACTTGTCACTTCAGTCAGCTTTAATCTGATGTGGATTTCTGCTCGGTTACCAATATTCTATCAAACACACACACACACACACACACACACACACACACACACACAGAGGGAGAAGAGAGAACAGTCTCAAACACACAGGAACTGAAAGAAATGCAAATTAATCATCTAGAACAGATAACATCTCAAGAATTTTCTGTCATCAAGTGTCACACTTGCAGCCTTCAGGAAACATCAAGTAAGAAAAACAGGAATGTGGCTGTGGGGATTTTCCCATTTTAGAAGCAATAGTATTCGTGAGTTCAGGCACTAATGTAGTATGAGGAGGTCAGGAGGTTCCAACTTTGTCATACTGTTTGTGCCTCTTAGTTCCATTGAAGGAACAAATTAATGCTACAAAATACAAAGCCATTCTAGGCAACTGTGTGCTTCCATCTTTGTGGGTAACAATTTGGAGAAGAGACTTATCATATTCTTCTGATGTCAGTAGGATCTGAGGGTTTTCCCAGTGTTTCAAGTGGCACAGTGGTAGGTTTTAGATATAATTAAACAAACTTTTAGTACATGCTACACCCACTTCAGGTTTACATGTGAATATGGATGTTTGTATCACTAAACAGATCCAGCTAGTGGCATTGCATTAGTATGTGTATTAGTGTTCATTAATGTTAACTCTCATCTCATCTGTCAACAAGCCGCAATTGTTCAGACAGGTTTCCGAGCTCTTTATGAATTATTTCTCTGTGAATTCTGGAATTCAACTCACTCACCCAGTGTATTTATGATCTGTAATGCCCCTTGCCCTTGCCATGACCATGTGGAGTTTGAGTGAATGCATGGTGGAAAAGCGGTTATAGGGTGTAGGGGACAGTGGGGACGGTTACAGCATAAGGCAGTGGCAACATTGACACATGTACTTCATTTTGAAAACTGCATGGCCTGTATCAAAGTCTTGTCTTAACTCTGTGGGAATAAACAGAGTTCCTATCACCTCACAGCTCAGAGGTAGGAGCAGCAGTGTGACCCAAAAATATAAAAAGGCATAAAAGCAAGATGGCACCGCGAATGGCAGCCTCAGTGCTTAGCCCCACAGTGTTTTGTTCTGTTTTTGTTAGTTTTTCCTGTTCTTTGTCAAGAAAACCCGATTAGTTTCACCAGAGATGAACTGCTGAACATTCGGCAGTACACACCACAAGATATTTTTCCGGTTTTTGAGTATTCTGACGTTTTGCCAAATATCGTAGTTGGCGGAGCGGCTGCGCTGTTTAATGAGACTGAAAAAGAGCAGCTTAGGCCAAAAATAGGACAGGTACTATGGGTTGCAAAACAAACCAGACCAGACATTATGTTTGATGCAAGCAGCTTAGCGTCTAATATAAAAGATGCCACTGTCCAGTCTATTCATGAGACAAATAAGGCCATTAGAAAGATTAAATCTGAAGAGGTTACTCTCAAGTTTCAGCATTTGGGAAACAATGATGCTCTGAACTTTATTGTTTTCAGTGACGCTTCCCTTGGAAATCTCCCTGATGGGGGCACACAAGGGGGAACCTTGATTGGTCTCATGGGAGAAGGAGGGAAGTTTTCTCCTCTCAGCTGGCAATCTAAGAGAATTCGACGTGTGGTGTGGAGACTCTGGCAGGTGAAACTTTGGCCCTGTCAGATGGAATAGATAATGCTGTGTTTCTGGCTACCCTATTTTCTGAGCTCACCACTGGAAATGCTGAGATGAATGCTCCTCCCTTGATCTGTGTTACGGACAATCACTCTCTGTTTGATGCGCTTAAGTCAATGAAACAGGTCTCTGAGAAACGACTTCGACTGGACATCAGCAGTATAAAGGAGCTCATACAGAGCAAAAGGATAAAGAAAATACTCTGGTCCGATACAAAAACTCAACTCGCTGACTGTCTTACAAAAAAGGGAGCATCTGCTCTGGTGTTATTGAAAGCACTCAGTGAAGGACTATGGTGCAATGGAAAGCACTCAGCTTAGGACTGTAGATATTAAGCTTAATTTTGAAAAGATTGAACACTTCCAATTGTGTGTGTAGCAACTTTTCTGTTTACAGCAATTTTGGACTTTGTTATACATTTTTTTTATTTGGAACTTTAAAAAAAAAAAATTGATTTCTTTAAGTAAAGGGAGATTTTTAACATGTTATTCCTCCCCTACTCTGTTCATTACAGCATAAGGTGCTTCTATTCTGTTAAATACGGTACAATGTGCCGAAAGTTTCTTAGCGCATGTGCAGCGCGGGTTGTTCAGTGTGTGAGTGATGGTGATGCCGAACAGTGGAATAAAGTTGTGTAGACAATAAACAGTTGCCTAGAATGGCTTTGTATTTTGTAGCATTAATTTGTTCCTTCACTGGAACTAAGAGGCACAAACAGTATGACAAAGTTGGAATCTCCTGACCTCCTCATACTACATTAGTGCCTGAACTCACGAATACTATTGCTTCTAAAATGGGAAAATCCCCACAGCCACATTCCTGTTTTTCTTACTTGATGTTTCCTGAAGGCTGCAAGTGTGACACTTGATGGCAGAAAATTCTTGAGATGTCATCTGTTCTAGATGATTAATTTGCATTTCTTTCAGTTCCTGAGCGTTTGAGACTGTTCTCTGTTCTCCCTCTGTGTGTGTGTGTTTGATAGAATATTGGTAACTATAGCTATTTTTGACCTAAGCTGCTCTTTTTCAGTCTCATTAAACAGCGCAGCCGCTCCGCCAACTACGATATTTGGCAAAACGTCAGAATACTAAAAAACCGGAAAAATATCTTGTGGTGTGTACTGCCGAATGTTCAGCAGTTCATCTCTGGTGAAACCGATCGGGTTTTCTTGACAAAGAACAGGAAAAACTAACAAAAACAGAACAAAACACTGTGGGGCTAAGCACTGAGGCTGCCATTCGCGGTGCCATCTTGCTTTTATGCCTTTTTATATTTTTGGGTCACACTGCTGCTCCTACCTCTGAGCTGTGAGGTGATAGGAACTCTGTTTATTCCCACAGAGTTAAGACAAGACTTTGATACAGGCCATGCAGTTTTCCAAATGAAATGCACGTGTCAATGTTGCCACTGCCTTATGCTGCAACCGTCCCCACTGTCCCCTACACCCTATAACCGCTTTTCCACCATGCACTCACTCAAACTCCACATGGTCATGGCAAGGGCAGGGGGCATTACAGATCATAAATACACTGGGTGAGTGAGTTGAATTCCAGAATTCACAGAGAAATAATTCATAATGAGATCGGAAACCTGTCTGAACAATTGCGGCTGTATGACAGATGAGATGAGAGTTAACATTAATGAACACTAATACACATACTAATGCAATGCCACTAGCTGGATCTGTTTAGTGTTACAAACATCCATATTCACATGTAAACCTGAAGTGGGTGTAGCATGTACTAAAAGTTTGTTTAATTATATCTAAAACCTACCACTGTGCCACTTGAAACACTGGGAAAACCCTCAGATCCTACTGACATCAGAATAATATGATATAAGTTTCTTCTCCAAATTGTTGCCACAAAGATGGTGTTAACATGTTATTCCTCCCCTACTCTGTTCATTACAGCATAAAGTGCTTCTATTCTGTTAAATATGGTACGGTGTGCTGAAAGTTTCTTAGCGCATGTGCAGCACGGGTTGTTCAGTTTGTGAGTGACGGTGATGCCGAACAGTGGAATACAGTTGTGTAGACAATAAACGTCGTGTTTATTTCAATTAACATGGTAGCAGAGGATGGTTAAAGGATGGCAGCGAGTTATAAAGTTCCGCCGAAGTTTGATGAAGCCACGCCATACAAGTGTTGGAAAAATGAAGTTAACATCTCGACGCGGGTTACCGATTTGGATAAAAAGAAGCAAGCCCTTGCTGTCGCTTTGGGGCTTGAAGGGAGAGCATGTGAGACGGCAATGGAAATACCTGTGGAAGATTTGGACCGCGATAACGGCATGGCAACGTTGATGGCAAAGCTGGACGGCGTGTTCCTTAAAGAGGAAAAAGATTGTGCGTATGAAGCCTATTCATACTTTGATGGCATAACAAAGAATAATTGCGTTTCCATGGAGGACTACATAATTGACTTTGAACAGCGATACAACCGGATGAAAAAGTATAATATGCAGAGATATTTATGACTGAATCATTGGGATAAGCAATTATTGACACTGTCAGCGTACTCCTTCGTTGTTCCCGTTCGCGGCGCGCATTTGTGACGTCATTCCCTAGTCGCCAGACTTTTATACTCGGCAGCACTATTTAAGCGCGCCATTCATGCTGGACTGTTGCCAGATGATCTCTCGTCACTACGTCGCGATTTGTGAGTCACTCCTGCCATCTTCCGGTCCGAGTGTTATCTGTGCCTTGCTGCTGTTTGTTCCCGTGTGGATTTCCCCGTCTCGGATTACTTTTCCCCAGGGATTTCATCATGAGTTTTTTTCATTGCTGCCGGGTGTTTTTCCGGTTTTTGCGCTCCGGCCTTTGCCGTTAGGATTACCTTTTTCTGTGTGGATTACTTCCTTTCTGTTTGGATTACTTTTGCTCATGCTTGGATTACTTCCTTTTTTTTCTGCGTGGATTACTTTTTGTAAATCGAACTTCCGGTTTCGAGACTGTTACTGTTAACAGTACTTCTACTGTTTCTGTAGGAGGTTCTCTTCTAGACTTTTCCCAGCTACATCTTCTGTCCATTTATATTGATACCTCTTGTATTGCAATAAACTCTCTTTTTGGACATTGGCCTGCGTTTGGGTTCTCCTCCTTAGCCCCCGCCTCTGTTTTGCTGATAGTATCATCTGGCCAACAATGAATCCAGCAGGATCTCAGGAGTTACAGTCACAGCTTGACTCCTTGTCCAAATCCTCCGCTGCTCACAAACGTCAACTCAAGGAGATAGCCTCGTCCACTAATGAACTCATTCGGCGCATGAGCATGCTCACCACGGCACAGGCCACCTCACCATTTCTGAGGCCACCGGCCCTGCCCCCCCTACCCATGGCGGAGCAAAACCAAAACTCCATGCGGGAGCCACATCTGCCTCACCCCAAGCGCTTCTCTGGAGAGGCGGGACTTTACCGCGCGTTCCTGATGCAGTGCTCAGTGATTTTTGAGCTCCAACCCTCCTCCTTCCCTTCGGATCGATCTAAGGTAGCGTACGTCATCTCCTTGTTATCTGGCAAGGCCAAGATCTGGGATACAGCAGAGTGGGAACGTCAGACTTTCATCTGTTCTTCATTTGATGCCTTTTCAGCAGAACTGCACAAGGTTTTTGACTCCACGCTACCCAAGCTGGACGCCACTCGAGCCCTGTTCGAATCATCTCAGGGGTCTCGCTCCGTGGCGGAGTATGCTGTGGATTTCCGTATGGCAGCTGGGGACAGTGGGTGGAACTCGACAACTCTCTACGATGCTTTCTACCGTGGCCTAGCTCCCCAGGTTAAGGATGAACTCGCGGCCCATGAACTCCCCGACGAGCTTGACGACCTGGTTTGTCTGGCAACCAGGATCGATCGCCGAATCCAGGAACAAAGAGAGGAGGGACACCCAACTCGTTCCTGGCCTCCCAGAACCTCGTACGCCAAGCCTCGTTCAGAACCTGGAAGATCACACCTGCCTCCCAGAGACCTGTATGTCAAGCCCCGTGCAGAACCTAGCCAATCCTACTCGCCACCATATCCTCAGCCCATGGAGATAGGATGCCGTCTCCTGTCCTCACCACAACCTCTGTCTGTACTGTGGTAAGGCAGGACACTTTGCATTCACATGTCCAGCAAAAGACAGGGCTCGCCGTTGAAGGAGGAGCCCGCGGTGAGCCTCTGGTGCTTAGCCTCCCCCAAGCCACTTCTCAAAGCACGTTTACAGATCGGGAGCCAAGGACACGATCTTGCAGTTTTCGTCGACTCTGGAGCTGACGCGGAGTTCCTTGATGAGTAGTTAGTGCGTCAACTGGGGATCGAGACCGAACCACTACCCACCATTCTTCAGGTGCGGGCCCTGGATGGGCATATCCTCCACCGAGCTCGCTACCATACCAAGCCTCTGTTGGTTTCCATTGCCGATGAACACACGGAGTGGATCTCCTTCCTAGTCATCCCCTCACCCCATGCTCCAGTCATGTTTGGATTGCCTTGGCTTCAGAAGCATAACCCTCATCTGGATTGGTCCAGCGGCCGGGTCCTTGGTTGGAGGATCTACTGCCAGGCTCACTGCCTGACCACCTTGACACCCTGCTCGTTATTAGTCAAGGAGGACCTGCCATCCGACCTCTCTCTTCTGCCAGCTGAATACCATGATCTGGGCCAAGTGTTTAGTAGAGCCCGTGCCACTTCCCTGCCACCTCATAGACCTTACAACTGTGGCATCGACCTCCTGCCAGGCACTGTTCCCCCACGGGGCCGCTTGTACCACCTATCCAAGCCTGAAAGGGAGGCCATGACCCAGTATATACAAGAGTCCGTGGAGTCAGGTATTATCCGCCCGTCATCATCCCCAGCCGGTGCTGGATTTTTCTTTGTGGAAAAGAAGGATGGTACACTACAGCCCTGTATAGACTATCGGGGTCTTAATGCCGTCACCGTTAAGAATCGCTACCCTCTGCCACTCATGGCTTCTGCTTTTGAGCTCCTCCGAGGAGCCACCATTTTCACTAAGCTGGACCTTCGGAACGCCTATCACCTAGTTCGTATTCGGGAGGGTGACGAATGGAAGACCGCATTCAACACCCCCACTGGTCATTACGAGTATCTGGTGATGCCATTCGGTCTCACTAATGCCCCAGCAGTGTTCCAGGCGCTGGTAAATGACGTTTTACGGGATATGTTAAATCTGTTCGTGTTTGTTTACCTGGACGACATCCTCATCTTGTCTCCAGAGGCTTTTTCAGAACCAATTATATATAAAGGCAGAGAAATGTGAGTTCCATGTCAAGAGGACCACTTTCTTGGGCTTCATTCTGGCAGCAGGTAGTGTACGGATGGATCCCGACAGAATCAAGGCTGTTAGGCCCCGCCCTAAGACACGAAGGCAGCTTCAGCAGTTCTTGGGATTTGCCAATTTTTATCGGCGATTCATCCGGGGCTACAGCTCTGTCGCTGCACCCTTGCACCAGCTAACTTCACCCCGTCAACACTACTCTTGGGTACCTCAGGCTGAACAAGCCTTCAAGAAGCTGAAGCAGCTTTTCACCTCAGCCCCCATCCTCACCTTGCCGGATTCCACTAGACAATTTGTAGTGGAGGTTGATGCGTCAGATACTGGTGTTGGGGCCGTTTTGTCTCAAAGGGACACCAAGGACAATAAACTTCAGCCGTGTGCCTTCTTTTCCCATCATCTCTCCTCGTCCGAACGGAACTACACTATTGGCAAACGTGAGTTACTGGCTGTCAAACTCGCCCTGGAGGAATGCCGTCACTGGTTGGAGGGTGCTGAACAACCATTTCTGGTCTGGACGGACCATAAGAACCTGGAATATCTCCGGACAGCCAAGAGGCTGAAACCCCGACAGGCTTGTTGGGCACTCTTCTTTGGAAGGTTTAACTTCACGCTGTCCTATCGGCCGGGAACAAAGAATGGGAAGCCAGATGCTCTCTCTCGTCAGTTCTCCCCCGATCCCGTCGAGTCTACCACTGAACACATTCTTCCTCACCCCGTTGCTATTCGGGCACTTCGACTAGGGATCGAGAGAAGAGTTCATCAAGCCATGTCTAACCTGACTGAACAGACTCTTTGTTCCTGATCATCTCCGGTCCCAAGTTCTCCAGTGGTGTCACAATTCCCGGCTCTTCCATCACCCCGGTTTCCCTCGGACCCTGTCTGTTCTCCAACGACGTTTCTGGTGGCCCTCGCTCAGACGTGATGCTCGGGACTTTCTCGCGGCCTGTCCAGTATGTGCGCAACACAAGTGTTCCCGATCTCTCCCATCCGGTCTCCTTCGGCCTCTGCCGATCCCTTGCAGACCTTGGTCACATATTTCGCTGGATTTCGTCTCCGGCCTCCCTCTTTCCGATGGCTATTCCACTATTCTCACTGTGGTCGATCGCTTCTCTAAGCTCGTCCATTTTGTTCCCCTGACCAAGCTTCCTTCTGCCAAAGAAACGGCTTTGCTTCTCCTTCAGCACGTTTTCCGACTCCATGGCATTCCCCGGAATATAGTCTCCGACAGCGGACCCCAGTTTACCTCCAATTTTTGGAAGGAATTTTACCAGCTCCTGAGTGTCTCCATTAGCCTCTCCTTTGGGTTTCATCCCCAGTCCAATGGGCAGACGGAACAGCTCAACCAGGAGCTAGAGACAGGTCTCCGCCTCCTCTGTGCCGAGGATCATTCGTCCTGGGTCTCCAACTTGGTATGGGTCGAGTATGCCCATAATTCTCTGCCCTCTGCTGCCACGGGTCTGTCCCCTTTTCAGGCTGCCTATGGCTATCAACCCCCATTGTTCTGTACTCAGGAGCTAGAAGCCTCGGTTCCTTCACCTTGCTGAAATCTTCCCGGAGCTACGCTCGCTGGGCCAACCGCAGGCGCCGCCCTGCTCCTCCTTACCGTGTCGGGCAACGAGTGTGGCTTTCCACCAAGGATCTCCCTTTGAAGCTGGCGTGCAGGAAGCTGGCTCCCCGTTTCGTTGGTCCGTTCCCCATTGCCAAGGTTATCAACCCGGCTGTGGTCCGGCTCAAGCTCCCCAGGGTGTTACGCATCCACACGACTTTCCACGTTTCCAGGCTGAATCCTGTCCAGTCCTGTGCGCTGGTCACGTTTCGGCAGACAGGCTACAGAGACTCATTCACCGTTCAGGAAACAATGATAAAGAATGCTTTACTATTTTACAACAAATAGTATCTGACTGTAAAATATGCCAGAAGTATAAAAAGACAAAGCCAAGACCTGCTGTGGGGCTGCCCTTAGCTTCAGACTATAACGAGACCGTGGCAGTGGATCTACACGAGCTGGAGCCAGGTGTGTGGTATCTTCATATTATCGACCACTTTATACGTTTCAGTGCTGGAAACATTGTTAAAACTAAGAAGTCATCTGAAATTGTAAACTCCTTCATTCACACTTAGATAAGTGTTCATGGAGCCCCCCAGAGGCTGTACAGTGACAATGGTGGAGAATTCAACAACGAAGAGATCAGAGACATGGCTGAAAACTTTAACATTGAAACAAAAACAACAGCAGGGTATAGTCCATGGAGCAACGGACTACTTGAGAGACATAATCAAACGCTCACTGAGATAATCCAGAAGGTCAAACGAGAAAATGGATGTGACTGGCAAACTGCCCTTGACTGGGCTACAGTCCATATCAATTAGTGTTTGGACAAAATCCGAACCTTCCTTCTGTATTAGTCGACAAACTACCTGCTCTAGAAAGAACCACTATGAGTGTAAGAGTTGGAGAACACATTTCGGCATTACATGCTTCTAGGAAAGCATTCACTGAAGCAGAGACTTCTGAGCGGATAAGAAGAGCACTACGTAAACAGCTCAGACCCACAGATGACATGTATGTGACAGGAGACAAGGTATACTACAAAAGAGCAGACTGTCCTGAGTGGAAGGGACCAGGGGCAGTTATCGGTCAAGATGAAGCTGTTGTATTTGTAAGACATGGGGGGACTCTTAAGAGGCTCTGCAAGATAAACACACAAGATCAGGAATCTGCAAAGCAAACTGTTCAGAACAACACAGACACAGCAAGTGAAAAATGCAATTTAAACAACGGAGTAGAAAGCTCAGATGGTCAAGAAAACATCAGCGATGATGAGGTGAATACAGGAGAAGCGTTTCATCCTATGACACAAACTGAAACAGATCACAATGTTAGTGATAACCCTGTCTCTTCTGCTGGTGTGAATTTAAGGGCAGGACAGACCGTGACATTTATGAAACAGGATGGTGATGAGCTACAGAGAGCCAAGGTTTTAGGCAGAGCAGGTAAAGCCTCTGGAAAATACAAACACTGGTTTAATTTGCAACATATTGAACCTGACGGCAGTGATGGACAAAAGGAGCCAGTGGATATGTCATGTGTTGATAATCTTAACATTGAATCAACTGATAGGGAGAATGATGTACTCATTACAAAAGACATTTCATTTGATGCAGCCAAGCAGGATGAATTTATGAATTGGAACAAAAACAATGTTTTTGAGGAAGTTGATGATGCAGGTCAAAAGTGTGTTTCTACCCGATGGGTCTGTAGCCTCAAAGAAACTCCCAGTGGCATTATCCCCAAAGCACGACTTGTAGCCAGAGGTTTTGAAGAGTTTAACATTCACAAGCTGCAGAAAGACTCCCCAACATGTGCTTCTGACTCTCTGAGGCTATTATTAGCAGTAATCTGTCAAAATAAGTGGCAAGTTCATTCTATGGACATCAAATCTGCTTTCTTACAGGGCATGCAGTTGTCCAGAGAAATCTATGTCCGGCCCCCTCCTGAAGCAGAAAAGAAAGACATTCTATGGAAACTAAACAAATGTGTTTATGGCCTTGCAGATGCATCACTGTATTGGTACAACAAGGTGAAAGACATCATGCTGAGTACAGGTGGGAGAATGTCTCAAGTAGATCCAGCAGTGTTCTATTGGTTGGATGAACAGTGTAAGGTTACTGGAGTACACGCATGTCATGTTGATGATTTTCTTTTGGCAGGCTCAGAAAACTTTTCAACAGGTGTGATACCCATACTAAAGTCTGCATTCCATGTTGGACGTGAAGAACATGACAATTTCTGCTATGTCGGAATGGACTTTGTCACTATTAATTATGTAGTTCATGTACATCAACATACTTACATTGAAAACCTGCAGCCTATTCGCATGCAAGCAGCATGTGCAGTGCAGAGAGATGCCTCTCTTAAGCGCTTCAGGACGCGCAGATGGGGAAAGCGCCGGCGCGCTAGTGAAACTCAGACAACGCGGTTTAAGAACACCGCTGCCTAGCATCCATCTGGCGAATCTCCGCTCTCTAGCCAACAAAAAGGACGAAGTCCTTCTGCTCACCCGGACTAATAAGGATTTTTCGAACTCTGCTGCTCTCTGTTTCACGGAAACCTGGCTGAACGGCTCCATTCCGGACAGCGCGTTAAGTCTGCCGGGCTTTCAGCGTTTTAGAGCGGACGGCGACGCAGAATCAACGGGGAAATCGCGCGGTGGTGGGACATGTTTTTACATGAATGAAAGGTGGTGTTCTGATGTAACTGTGTTAAAGAAGATGTGCTGTCCAGATCTTGAAACACTCTTCATTAACTGCAAACCGTTCTATTCACCGCGGGAGTTTTGCTCGTTTATTCTGGTGAGTGTTTACATTCCTCCACAAGCGCACGTGAGGGATGAGCGAGTACAGCATTATCTGTATCTGTATCCGTATCTGTTAACCATATGAATTATCTGTATCTGTATCCATACTCGGAGTGGGTGGGGCCTAACCCGGAAGTAGGCGGGGCTCGAAATGGGCGGGGCTTTAACCGGTAATAATTAATTTGTAATATTTATAACACTAGCTTACTAACTTTATGTTTTTATGAAATACAGCAAAAACGTGTCAGACACTCAGTGTCTGGTTACTGGTTAGAGACAGCTGAAGGTTTAAAAAAGAAAAAAAATCTCCGACAGGCAGAGACGCAATGCGAGTCGCATTCTACCAAGCAAGCACCATGTTTGAACGAACCCACGTTTACCAGAACTCTACTGGTTAGTAAGTACGTATTATTACAACCCAAAGTGAAAAGCTGAAGAAACCCTAAACGTTAACGGAAAAGACCCGCGAACCCGAGTGCCTGAGGGAGAGACAGAGAGCTGTTGTGTGTATGACTGTGAGTGAGCAGAGCGAGACACAGCAACACAATACATCTGTATGTGTGTAGGGGAGGGGCACTGTGACTAGCCTATCACAGAACGCTGACACAATCAGTTACCCAATGATGATTTTCATTCAATCCGAGCACAGACATTGACTCGTATTACTCGTATAATACTCATACTCGGCAGAAGTGCTTTATCCGTACCGGATACTCGTTTCAGCCAAGTATCCGGCTCATCTCTACTACAGACACTCGCTGACATGATCACAGAGAGTGAGCAACAACACCCGGACTCTGTACTAATAATTCTTGGGGACTTTAATAAAGCGATTCTCTCACATGAAATGCCTAAATACAGACCGCATGTTACATGTCGGCGCTGTTACTGTTTACTGTTTATTGTCTTTTGTGTATTGCATTTTTTGTACTTTTTGTATTGTCTTGTAACTTTGTGTCTGCACTGTATTTTGTCCTGCACTGTCTTTTGTCCTGCACTGTCTTGTCTGTCTTGTTTGCACCAGGTTGCACAGTTGCACTTTATGTGGCTAAGACTACTTACAAGTCTTTAGCCCTGTCTTTGTTTTATGTAGCACTATGATCCTGGAGAAACGTTGTCTCATTTCACTATGTACTGCAACAGCTATATATGGTTGAAATGACAATAAAAGCTTCTTGACTTGATGTCCCACCAGAGACAGTAACAGACTGGATCACTGTTACGCTGTAATAAAGGATGCATACCACTCTGTCCCATGGGCAGCTCTAGGACTCTCTGATCACTGTTTAGTTCATCTGATACAGACCTACAGGCAGAAACTAAAAACAGCTACACCTGTATTAAGGACTGTAAAAAGATGGACTAAGGAAGTGGAGCAGGATTTACAAGCCTGTTTCTCTCTCACGGACTGGTCTGTTTTTGAAGCTGCTGCCTCCGACCTGGACGGGCTCACAGAGACTGTAACATCATATATCAGTTTTCGTCAGGATTTGTGCATTCCCTCAAGGACTCACTTAACCTACAACAATGACAAGCCATGGTTCACTGTAAAACTCAGCCAGTTCCGTCAGGCCAAAGTGGATGCTCACAGAAATGGGGATAGAATCTTGATCCCATGGCAGCTTCAGTGTGGAAAGGTCTGAAAGTCATCACCAACTACACGACACCATCCCCCCGCACTGTGATGAATCAACAACTGGCAGACGACCTGAACGAGTTCTATTGCAAAAGCCCAGTTCTCACCTTCTGTAACCCCCGAATCCGCCACACCTAGAATTCAGTTCAGTGAAGATGATGTGTGTCAGGTCTTCAGGAAGATCAAGAGAAGAAAGGCTCCAGGTCCAGACAGCGTTTCACCAGCCTGTCTGAAAGTCTGTGCTGATCAGCTGCCCCCATCTTCACACAGATATTCAACACGTCACTGGAGCTGTGTGAAGTACCCTCATGCTTCAAAAGATCGCCACGGCAAATCATCTGTTTCCGCCTAACACTATCCTGTATCGCACCAATTATCTTCATGTCCTCTTTCAACACATCCTTCTACCAATATAACCATCTCAATCTAGTCTCTCTGACCGTGTCCCCAAAATGGCCAACCTGAGCCGTCCCTCTGATGTGCTTGTTCTTAATATTGTCCATCCTCGTCACTCCTAAAGAGAACCTCAACATCCTCGTCTCTGCTACCTCCATCTCTGCCTCATGTCTTTTCCTCACTGCTACAGTCTCTAAACCATACAGCAGAGCAGCTCTCACTACTGTCTTCTACACCTTTCCTTTGATTCTTTTTGATTCTCTTCTGTCACACACAACACCCCTGACACTCTTCTCCACCCACTCCAACCCACCTGCACTCACCTTTTCAATTCTTTTCCACACTTCCTGTCACACTGAATGGTTGACCCCCAAACTCTTGCACCTTCTTGAACTCAGCCCCCTGTAACCTCACTGTTCCACTTCCTTCCCTCTTCATACACATGTATTCTGTCTGCCATATGGCCTCCACCACCTGTTGGTAGAGCTGGCACTCCGTGGGCCTCAGCCTCAACAGCCTCTTGGCCTACCCTGACCCTGTTAATAGCGTAGAGAATCAAACTCATTCATGCAGGTGACAACTGTCCCTGCACCATGGTCAAGACTGTGAGAAAGCAGAATCTTCTTGCGGTTGAGCCTGCAAGCACCTGATGTGGGTGAGCATCTCAATGCATTGTTGCAAGCTCTTTCAACTAAACTATGATGAAACAGCTATGATGAATAGCACATAAAATGCCCTTTGAAATATACCAGCCTGTAATTGTGCATCAACTTTTGTGCCACTATAGTGAAAATAATTCAAAATTTCAGTTTTTTTTTTTTACTAGAAAATGAGGCATTTTTGCATATTAATGAGGTTTATTAAACCAAATATAATTTTTTTTTGCAAAATACACACGTGGACAAAATTGTTGGTACCCTTCGGTCAATGAAAGAAAAACTCACAATGATCACAGAAAAAACTTTAATCTGACGAAAGTAATAATAAATAAAAATTCTGTGAATGTTAACCAATGAAAGTCAGACATTGCTTTTAAATGATGCTTCAATGGAAACTTTTAAAAAAAATAAACTCATGGAACAGGCCTAGACAAATATTCAATTCAATTCAATTCAAGTTTATCTGTATAGCGCTTTTTACAATGGACATTGTCACAAAGCAGCTTTACAGAACATGAATATAGAACAAAAGATAAACATAAGGAGAAGTATAAAGAATTAATATAATAAAAATTCAATATATATACAGATCACAGTATGTATGTATGTGTGTATGTGTATTTGTCCCCAGTGAGCAAGTCTGAGGAGGCTCAGGCAACAGTGGCAAGGAAAAACTCCCTTAGATTGGTAAAGGAAGAAACCTTGTGAGGAACCAGACTCAAGGGGAACCCATCCTCATATTGGTGACACTAGATGGTGTGGTTACAAATATACAAGTATCACAGAGTCCAACTGGAGCCAGTAGATCTGTAGATGTCTCAGGGTTCTCACAGAGTCAGCCTTGTCTCAGTGGAGGTCCAAAAATTTCAATGCACGGAAGACGATCAGAGCATGGGTGTCTTAGCATGGGTAGAAAAAGAGAAGAGAAGAGCAGTGCAGAGGGATTAACATATCTGCTGTTCATAAGAATGTGCAAGTCTAGTGTAATAGTGCACAATATTATGGGATGTATTATGTGTACGCCTGACTAAAGAGATGAGTTTTTAATCTAATCTAATCTCAATGCATTGTTGCAAGCTCTTTCAACTAAGCTATGATGAAACAGCTATGATGAATAGCACATAAAATGCCCTTTGAAATATACCAGCCTGTAATTGTGCATAAACTTTTGTGCCACTATAGTGAAAATAATTCAAAATTTCTGTTTTTTTTTACTAACCAAATATTTGGTTTTATTAAACCAAATATTAAAATTTTTTTTGCAAAATATGCACGTGGACAAAATTGTTGGTACCCTTCGGTCAATGAAAGAAAAACTCACAATGATCACAGAAAAAACTTTAATCTGACAAAAGTAATAATAAATAAAAATTCTGTGAATGTTAACCAATGAAAGTCAGACATTGCTTTTAAATGATGCTTCAACGGAATTATTTAAAAAAATAAACTCATGGAACAGGCCTAGACAAATAGATGGTACCCCTAGAAAAGACTGAAAATAATGTGACCAAAGGGACATGTTAATTCAAGGTGTGTCCAAAAATTAGCATCACAGGTGTCTACAATCTTGTAATCAGTCAGTGGGCCTAAATATAGGGCTCCAGAAAGTCACTGTGTTGTCTGGTGACATGGTGTGTACCACACTCAACATGGACCAGAGGAAGCGAAGGAAAGAGTTGTCTCAGGAGATTAGAAAGAAAATTATAGACAAGCATGATAAAGGTAAAGGCTATAAGACCATCTCCAAGCAGCTAGATGTTCCTGTGACTACAGTTGCACATATTATTCAGAAATTTAAGATCCATGGGACTGTAGCCAACCTCCCTAGACGTGGCTGCAGGAGGAAAATTGATGACAAATCAAAGAGATCCAAGGTGAACTTCATGCTCAAGGAACATCAGTGTCAGATCGCACCATCCGTCGTTGTTTGAGCCAAAGTGGACTACATGGGAGACGACCAAGGAGGACACAAATCATAAAAAAAGCTAGACTGGAATATGCCAAACTACATGTTGACAAGCCACGAAGCTTCTGGGAGAATGTCCTATGGACAGATGAGACAAAAATGGAACTTTTTTCCAAGGCACATCAGCTCTATGTTCCCAGATGGAAAAATTAAGCATATCAAGAAAAGAACACTGTCCCTACTGTGAAACCTGGAGGATGCTCTGGGGCTGCTTTGCTGCATCTGGTACAGGGTGTCTTGAATCTGTGCAGGGTACAATGAAATCTGAAGACTATCAAGGGATTCTAGAGAGAAATGTGCTGGCCAGTGCCAGAAGGCTTGGTCTCAGTCGCAGGTCATGGGTCTTGCAACAGGACAATGACCCAAAACACACAGCTAAAAACACCCAAGAATGGCTAAGAAGAAAACATTGGACTATTCTAAAGTGGCCTTCTATGAGCCCTGACCTCAATCCTATTGAGCATCTTTGGAAGGAGCTGAAAGATGCCGTTTGGAAGAGACACCCTTCAAACCGGAAACAACTGGAGCAGTTTGCTCATGAGAAGTGGGCCAAAATACCTGCTGAGAGGTGCAGAAGTCTCATTGACAGTTACAGGAATTGTCTGATTGCAGTGATTGCCTCAAAAGGTTGTGCAACAGAATATTAAGTTAGGGGTACCATCATTTTTGTCCAAGCCTGTTCCATGAGTTTATTTTTTTAAATAATTCCGTTGAAGCATGGCTGAAAAGCAATGTCTGACTTTCATTGGTTAACATTTCATAGAATTTTTATATATTATTACTTTTATCAGATTAAAGTTTTTTTTCTGTGACCATTGAGAGTTTTTCTTTCATTGACCGAAGGGTACCAACAATTTTGTCCACGTGTGTATATGTTGGAAACAGGTTTGACAAAAAAGGTGAGGAAAAAAAAGGCTATCATATATATTACATATATATATATATATACTTCATTTTTTATAAGCAGTCAAACCAGACAAGGTCAACTTGACTCGGCGCTCATAATTTGCATAGGAATGCAGAAGAGGTCTGCAGAAGAGTTAAGGAAGTTCACATACTGTATTACTGCATTTCAGTGTCTTGGTTTTATATGAGAAATATTTTGTAGTTCAAATGTACCTCAATAATTAAACAAAATATTGTTGTTACTTGAAAATGTTTTATTAATTATAGCCTTTGTCTTTCTACAGCCAGTATAACTTGTCACTTCAGTCAGCTTTAATCTGATGTGGATTTCTGCTCGGTTACCAATATTCTATCAAAACACACACAGACACACACACACACAGAGGGAGAACAGAGAACAGTCTCAAACACACAGGAACTGAAAGAAATGCAAATTAATCATCTAGAACAGATGACATCTCAAGAATTTTCTGCCATCAAGTGTCACACTTGCAGCCTTCAGGAAACATCAAGTAAGAAAAACAGGAATGTGGCTGTGGGGATTTTCCCATTTTAGAAGCAATAGTATTCGTGAGTTCAGTCACTAATGTAGTATGAGGAGGTCAGGAGGTTCCAACTTTGTCATACTGTTTGTGCCTCTTAGTTCCAGTGAAGGAACAAAGTAATGCTACAAAATACAAAGCCATTCTAGGCAACTGTGTGCTTCCATCTTTGTGGCAACAATTTGGAGAAGAGACTTACAGTATATCATATTCTTCTGATGTCAGTAGGATCTGAGGGTTTTCCCAGTGTTTCAAGTGGCACAGTGGTAGGTTTTAGATATAATTAAACAAACTTTTAGTACATGCTACACCCACTTCAGGTTTACATGTGAATATGGATGTTTGTATCACTAAACAGATCCAGCTAGTGGCATTGCATTAGTATGTGTATTAGTGTTCATTAATGTTAACTCTCATCTCATCTGTCATACAGCCGCAATTGTTCAGACAGGTTTCCGATCTCATTATGAATTATTTCTCTGTGAATTCTGGAATTCAACTCACTCACCCAGTGTATTTATGATCTGTAATGCCCCCTGCCCTTGCCATGACCATGTGGAGTTTGAGTGAGTGCATGGTGGAAAAGCGGTTATAGGGTGTAGGGGACAGTGGGGACGGTTGCAGCATAAGGCAGTGGCAACATTGACACGTGTACTTCATTTGGAAAACTGCATGGCCTGTATCAAAGTCTTGTCTTAACTCTGATGAAAGAAACAGAGAATAAACAGCTCCTATCACCTCACAGCTCAGAGGTAGGAGCAGCAGTGTGACCCAAAAATACACTCTAAAAAACACTGGGTTGTTTTTTTTAACTCAAATGCTGGGTTCAGACCGCTGGGTAAGACTTTGGGTTGTTTTAACCCAAGTTTGGGTTGACAATTGTCTTGTGCTATAACCCAGCGGCCCTGGGTTGGGAACACGGACATGAAAGAGAGCATGCACATCAACGTGAAAATCGGACGACACAAGTGCAAGAAGTCGCCATTTTCTTTGCGTCTTCAGATGAAAGCGAGTGAAATTCTGTCTGAAACGTAAGTTATTCAATATGTATGTAGGCCTTCAGTCAGCTTAACTGAGATTACCTCACAGCCAAGTGACAGCCGTGCTCCGACTCACGACAGATCCCAGATCAGTGAACGGGAGAGCATGCGTGTCTTCATCAGAGCTCGGAAGGAATATTATTATTTATTTATTTATTTATTTATTACAGGGACAATACATATTAATAAACATTTCTGTCAATATGCCAGAGTTAACCAGATGGCTATTTTTCACCTGTAGTTCCTAGACAGATGGTAATAGTCACCCTAAAAAAGATCAAAGTAAATAAAGTACATAATGAAATAACAATAAACCTACAATACATTTAATAAATGTACTACTGTAAGTATTAGCTATGATGTAAATTAGAAACACAAGACACCTGCAATCAAACAAACATCAGACAACTACATGAACACACACACAATAAACAAAAAACCATCGGGGGCAACACGAGCAGGTCAAAAACTAAGCTAATGTTGACAGCTCTGGTTAATAACGAACCACTTCTTTAACTGGATCTTAAATGTACTATACGTGTTCAGGTTTCTGATGTTTATAGGGGTCAGGTTCCACTGAGTAGCAGCTTGAACAGAAAAAACGGTTAGGCCAAATACACTTTTCCTAAAGGGAATGATGCAATCTCCCCTCACTGCACCTCTGGTTCTACGATGATCAGCTGTTCGGATGTTGACAAACTGATGGAGGGGAGGGGAGGGGAGGGGAGGGGGGAGATGATAATCCATGAATAATTTTCTAAACAAGACATAGATTTGAGAATTTTACCATGTTTTCCCAGCTGAGTAATATATATTTTTGTAATCATTCATTCATTCATTCATTTTCTACCGCTTTATCCGAACTACCTCGGGTCACGGGGAGCCTGTGCCTATCTCAGGCGTCATCGGGCATCAAGGCAGGATACACCCTGGACGGAGTGCCAACCCATCGCAAGGCACACACACACTCTCATTCACTCACGCAATCACACACTACGGACAATTTTCCAGAGATGCCAATCAACCTACCATGCATGTCTTTGGACTGGGGGAGGAAACCGGAGTACCCGGAGGAAACCCCCGAGGCACGGGGAGAACATGCAAACTCCACACACACAAGGCGGAGGTGGGAATCGAACCCCCAACCCTGGAGGTGTGAGGCAAACGTGCTAACCACTACGCCACCGTGCCCCTATTTTTGTAATATTAAACAATAATGAGAAATGTTTGATTTCTTATCCAGAATTTTTACAGTTCGTTTGTAAAGTGATTGAAGTGGTTTCAGAGTTGTAACACTAGCCTGTGACCAACCGGGCAAACAGTAAGAGATATGTGAAAAAATCATAGAGTGAATGTACATTTTTGCTGCCTGTGTAGACATTTGATGGCGAATGTGTCTAAAGTTAATGAGGTTGAATTTGATTATATTACAAACCTTTTTTACATGCGATTTAAAAGACAACTTGAATCAATTAAAATCCCCAAATATTTGTACTCTGACACAATCTGTAGCCTTTCCCCTGACACAAAAACATCTGGCTCAACACTGAACTTATTGTTGGACTTGGTGAAAAACATTGCTACTGTTTTTGATGTATTTAACTGCAGGCAAGAATGTTTCAAACAATCTGTAATATTAACCATAGAGTTAGTAAGTTTCGCAGCTACCTGAGAAATATTACTACCATGAACATAGATTACAGTGTCATCAGCATACATTTGCACAGAAACATCTTGACAGACAGACGGTAGGTCATTTATATAAAGTGAGAACAACAAAGGTCCTAAAATTGATCCTTGAGGAAGACCGGTAGTTAAAGTGAGAGCCGTTGATTTAAATGACTGGACTCTGACATGTTGGGAACGGTCAGTGAGGTAAGAATCGATCCATTTAATAGCATTTGAGGAAAAATTAAAACTGCATAATTTTGTCAGCAAGACTTTATGATTGACAGTGTCGAAAGCCTTCTTAAGATCCAGGAACACAGCTCCAACCACCCCACCTCGATCCAACAACGCTCTAATATTTTCAGTAAAGAAGCAAGTAGCAGTTTCGGTTGAATAATTGGCTCTAAGGCCAAACAGCATATCGTGGATAGCATAGTTTGTGGTATTTAGATGGTTAATAGTTTGTTTTGCTATCAGTTTCTCTGCAATCTTAGACACAGTAGGCAAAATGCTGATCGGTCTGTAATTTAACATAGAATGAGAGTCTTCACTTTTGAAAATGGGAACAATAACCGCTGATTTCCACATATTTGGGAACATATTTTATGAAATTGATAAATTGATCATTTTGGTAATGGGGCATGTGACTGTTGTACTAAGCTCCTTGAGCATCATTATATCCATACCAAAATATCTTTACAGATAGATGGTCTAAGTGATTTAATGATCTGTGATACCTCCGATTCTGTGATGGTTATTAAACTAAAAACGGATTGACTTGTGTCTACTGGTAGAGCGTATGTGTTCTTAGGAGTAAAACAGCTTGCTATATTAGCCACAGAATCAATAAAATAGTTATTGAATGCCTCCGCTACAGCCGAAATATTATTTGTTAGTTGTTCATTTATTTTAATTTCTAAAGTGTTATGTTCTTTGGGGCAATCCCCTGTCATTTTTCTTAGCTGGTTCCATATTATTTTAGCATTCCCATTTGATTTTTCAATTAAAGTAAGAAAGAAATCTGCCTTTGCTTTCCTTAATGATCTTTCAACTTTATTCCTCAACATGGTGAAATGTCCTTTGTCGTGCGTTGTTTTATTTTTATTTGCTATTTTTAAAGCTTGGTCTCGTTCTTTCATAAGTTTTATAATATCTGGATTTATCCACGGTACAGTATTTTTGTGTTGTTTGAGCTTAATTTTATGTGTGAATTCTTTAATAGTTCTCTCAAGTGTTTTTAGAAATATTTGGCTGTCTTTTTCATAATCAACGAAAGATAAAATGTCATTCCATTGAATTTGATTAGCTGCAGCTATAAAGTTTTGATATTTACTTTTAGGAATTGTAGTAATTTCTTTATTTTCTTTAGCACAAGGATAAAAACGTTTTCTAGTGATAAGAGTTAGATTATGATCCCATAAGCCTGTTAACATATTAAATGATTTTACAATTCTTTCCGGCCTATTGGTAAATATGAGATCAATCTGTGTCTTGGAAGAGTTTGTTATCCGTGTCGACCCGCGAACAACTTGTGTTACATCAAACCTATCTGTAATTTGTTTGAGCCTTTTTTCTAGCGGATTCGTCTTCCCAGTTGATGTTAAAATCCCCCATAATAATAATTTCTTTATCAAGATTGCTTTCTTATAACAGCTTTTCAAAATTTTCATAAAAGCTGTTATCTGACGAGGGAGGCCTGTAAATTATGGACAAGGACAAAGGACATTTGTAGTGAAAGACTAACGGTAACGGCTCCTCCCTTCTTTAATTCCTCCCTGTCTTTCCTGTAGATGGTATAACCAAGGATATTCAGGGCGGCTAATGGAGCATTTTGATTGAGCCAGGTGTCAGATAAGCATAAAAAGTCCAGGTTTGAATCCATTAATAAATGCTGTATTTGCTCACTTTTAGACATTATGCTTCTAATGTTTAGATGACCACCTAAAAGGCCCTTTGGTTTAGCCTTAGGGTCCCATACTGTTCGTGAATGATTGACAGTCTGAAACACCTCACATTTCCTGTTCTTTGCAATCCCTAGATTTAGCTGTTTCCTGTTTACATTCTGCATCACTACGGGGACACGTCAAGTGCCCACCGTTAAAGTAGTCATAGCCCAGGGTCTAGCCAGCCCAACATGCACCCCATGCCCAGACAAAACACCGGATCCACCCGACGTCACTGTGAAGCCATCGCTCCTCAGACTCGTCCCCCGTGATCCCCAATGGACAGACCGCACAACACCCACGCCGACACCAAAAGCACCAGGCACGTCACCAATGCCAACACCGGCACAAGAAACCCGCGCATGCCAATCCACCACACCCGCCACAGCACCAGCACAGCCACTCAGCGTCCCATCCATAGCATCACCAAACATAGATGACGGACAGGAAAGGTTAGAATGTACAGTACTACACTGAGATGCATTATTCAATGTGCATACCTGAAGGACTGTAGCAGTGTGCTCCTCCACAGGCCTCTCCTCGGGTGTCAGGCGGTACAGTCCTTGGCATGGATGCATGTCAAAACTCTCTGAGTCAAAGACAGGACTGTTACTGAGTTCTGATGTTTGAAACATGGGCACATCCTGTAAGATATCCAAGGGTAGTTTAGCCAAACTCCCAACATCTCCCACTGAAGGCCCACTGATCTCTGCACTACAGCTCACACTCCAGCTTGGATTACACTCAGTTGATCCACTTACTGGTTCAGTTATATGTTGGTTTATTGATGGTCCTGGATTCATCTGTATGTCGCCACTGAGTAGGAGAAGAATCAGTAGAACCTTTGGACCATACCATTTGCTTCCCTTGACATGCTGATGACTTTCTTTTCCTTGATGATGCTTTTTTTGCCAGCAGATAGAATAAATAATGTGGTATCCTTGGCTGAAGAAGTTCAGGTCTATCAACCATGGGCACGAGTTTAACAGATGTAGTCTGTGTTTCATTTCCAGTAGCACTGGTAGCAAAACCACGTGGACTTATCAGAAGCCACAAACGGAGCAGCCATATGCAACAAGATACATTATCCCTCTTTCCAACATTTAAAATCCATCCTTGGCTAAAAATTTCTTTAATATTGATAAGAAATTGTTGAAAAATACAAAATGAGATAAAAAATGTTTGTAGAAAAACGTTAAACAAAGGGGCACGTGTGTAGCCTAACAAACCACCCCTGCACCTGGCTGCCATCTTGGAACAAGATGTCCGCCAAACCTCTCTGATTCCACACATTGTATCTGGGTGCAATAGGGTAAATGCTTTTTAAATATTACTTTTGTACACGTTAAATCTACTTTATCATAAATGATTTCTGTGTTAGATAAGGTTTTAATACGGCGGAGTTTACTTAATGGTACGTACAGTATTTTGTTAGGACATCCAATTTCCCGCTCTGCTTCTACATTTTGTTTAACTTCACTGTGAGGTAAATTCAACAGCTAACGAGATTCATTCACTACAAGCATACTATATAATATATAGGTTTTTTTCAGGATTAAATTTAAATTCCTATACTTCTGTACAGTCTATGGTTAGTTTGAAACAAGCGGGACTGTCTGAGGTCAGCTCAAGCTAAATAACTTTAGGGTTTGAAACTCAACATGTTCCACCGCCATTTTATTCGTGACACACCCAGGATAATTAGGATAATTTAGGAGCAAATCTTGAAAAAAATGCCTTTTGACTGACATTAATATTTTCTATGTAATTAGTTGATGGCAGCAAGCAGTGTTATTTATGATCTTTCTTAAGTTTAAACTGGACAGTGCATGGAACGGAAAGTGTTAAATCCAGCTTCTTCAACATCGTGGTTTTCTGTCGTTAAACCAGAACGTAAAGTTAATGTTACTTCATAACTTTCTCACTCTGCTTGTACATCTCGTTTAGCTGTAACTTTGCTTACATTCAGTAGAAAATTATATTAATTCATACGAGCATTTTGCATTCTATAGACGTGTTTTGACCTATCTTGTTTTCCCTGTTCCCTGGTGTGTGCAGTTTCGACAGACTGTGGTGTATGAACTTCCTGGGGAGGAGACACCAGCAGTAAGAGTTCTGCGAGAATTCATTTTTGCAGACAAACTGTAACTTATTTTTTTGTTTTTATTTTATTATTATTATGTGACCTGAGTGCTTCATTGGATTCTGTGTTCTTTAACTTGTACACTGTTACATGAAATGTTCTCATATCTCACACACATATTTAATTGGAGGTACTGCAGTCAGTTTGATGCATGTTCATTATTCTAAATTCTATTTTTCTTATACAACACTGCAATTACATTGCAATTGATGAAACTTACTGATGATTCTTATATGTTCGGATATTGATTTTTATGATTGTTTGTGTAAATGTTATAAATGTTTTCATATTTCAAATTTGTAGTTTCTTAACGTTAATTTTTCTGATTAAGTCAGTTTTATACTGTTTTCTTATTACATCTACATACTTTTCTACTCTGCAATTACATTGTAATTGATGATTCTTACTGATGATTCTTATATCTTCAGATATTGAGGTTGATGTAAATGTTATGAAATGTTTTTCTATTTTAAATTTGTATTCTTTCTGACTGAAGTCAGTGATGCATTTACTGTGATGTGATACATTTTCATAGAATGCGAGCGTTTTACATGCTGTTATCACGAAATCAGCTCCGTATACTAGACATATATTAGATTTAAGTTTTGCTATTTTAGCCTAGACATCCTTTACAAAAATAAGAAAACGTGTGTTAATAAAACGAAGGACAACATTTTATTTAGATCACCTAAATTGCTTCCACATACTTCCGTGTTTCCCGTGGGCAGGGTTGGATTACCGAAGTAAGTATTGCTTTAGATTCATTATTTTAATCACTTAAATTTCTGACCCATTTTGAGTTAAATTCAACCCAGCAGTGTCGTCATTTTTAACTAATAGTTGGGTTAAAATCACAACCCAGCATGCTGGGTTAAACATTATAACCCAACTAGTTGGGTTAAAATAACCCAGACTTGGGTACGTCCCTTTTTGACCCAGCGCTGGGTTGCAAAAATAATCCAAATTGGGTTGTTTTTAACCCAGCAGTTTTTAGAGTGTATTCTATCACTAATTTTCATCCTCCTTACCCTCTCTCTGTCACACATACTTAAGCTACATCACATGTGTAAACAAACACATACACACAAACACACACACACAGAGGGAGAACAAAGAAAAGTCTAATGAACACACAGAAACTAAAAGAAATGCAAATAAATCATCTAGACTGTGTAAGAGCAGATGGCATCTCACCAATTTTCCACCTTCAGCACATTTTTCCGTTTAACCATCTCGGAAAAATGATGGTACACTTATTGTGTGAGCATGTGTGAAAAACAAAAGAACAGTTTGTTCACAATATCAAACATTTTACAAGATAAGTATCTTTTCCTGGTTTTGAAATCTTTCACCTAAAGATACTGATCGCCAAATCAATGTCATAGAAATCAGATTTTTTTCAGCATTCTGTTCTCAAACTCAAGTTATCTTTCACATTCAGTGAAGAATTGCAGCCTTCAGGAAACATCAAGTAAGAAAAACAGCCAGGATTACTTCTGTTAACAGGAATTACCAGATATCCAGATGCACAGATTATCAGATAGTTGCCTGCATATCCAGAGGCACAATACCAATACATTCCAACAATCACTTAAACACACACACACAGTTCGGTAAGATTTTAACGAAGTTCACATATTACTGCATTTAAGGTAAGGTAAGGCCATCCTTAAAAATATTCTTGTTTGCCGTAACCCAACCGATCCTGTCAATTTAGGACCGACTCAATTTTATTTATTTATTTTTTTTGCTTTAAGTCCGACCGACTTGCCGGTTGTAAATTTGCGTTAAGACTGACCTTTTTTTTTTTTTACTCTTCAAACAACTAATACAAATGCAATAAAATAATTTTAACGGGTTTGGGCACCATAATACACCTAAAAAATTCATTAAAACAGCTCGACACCGCTTTAACTTGGCACAAAGTTCTGGAGAAACTGTGTCCAGCATCAAAATAAACTTTGCAATGATGCGCCCGAAGGCACGGGTTGAAGACCCAGTCAGTGACGTCACCATATGCTAATTTGTTTAAAGTCATACCTACGTAATCACCATCACCAAAATTGTACTTTTTTTTTACATTGAAACTTGAAAAAAAAATATAGACCTACCTACTCACCCTTTTTGGGTTTTTTTTACTGTTACTGCAAACCAAAATATTTTTAAGGATGGCCTAAGGTAAGGTAAGGTAAGGTAAACTTTTATTGTTCCCAGTAGGGAAATTTGTCTTGGGCCATCACCCATGCTGCAATCATACAGTACACACATTAGACAGATACAATTCACAAAATATTGAATACATAAAATAGCAACTATTTCCTTCCCCTATTTAACAACTTCACCGACACTGGGATAAAAGAGTTTTTAAATCTATTTAATCTACAGCGAGGAACTCTGAACCTCCTGCCAGAAGGCAGCAACTCATACTCCATATTCAAAACATGGGAAAAATCACAGACAATCCTCTCAGTGTGTCCTACAGTGACATGTTCGTACATAGTTTGCACTGGTGTCAATTCTTTCACTCCTATAATTTTCCAAGCAATATGTATCATCCGTATCAGCTTTGATCTCGATTGCACAGATAGATTCCCAAACCATACTGTGATACAGTATCTGATTAAACTCTCAATTACTGCCTGGTAAAAGATTACCATAAATTTTTGATCAACCCCATGGACTCTCAGACGACGTAAAAATTTGCAATCTTTGTTGCATCTTACTATAGAGATTATCCACATGTACTGTATATGCCATGTTAGTGAGTCATCAAAAAAGACACCAAGGTATTTGTATGATGAGACCTGTACTACATTTTGATTGTGGATGCTCAGTGGCCTATGATCACCCACTCCTCTAGCATCAAACACCATTTCCTTTGTCTTGTCTTATTTAGAGCTAGGTGGTTGTTATCACACTAGTTCTCAAATCCTCTAATCTATGAAAAATATTCTGCCAGGTCTCCATCCTTTTTTAATAACCTTAAAATTGCAGTATGTAAGTTTAAGGAAGTTCACATATTACTGCATTTCAGCATCTTAGTTTTGAATGAGAAATATTTTGTAGTTCAAATGTTCTGCAATAATGAAACAAAATATTGTTGTTACTTGAAAATGTTTTATTAATTATAGCTTTTGTCTTTATACAGCCAGTATAAATTGTCACTTCATTCAGCTTTATTCTGAAGTCAGCTTTAATCTAACCCGAACCCTAACCCTAACCCTAGTGGCATTGCATTAGTATGTGTATTAGTGTTCATTAATGTTGACTCTGAAAACAGAAAATGTTCTAGGGGAAAATCTCAATCCTCATTAAAAATCCTCATAAAAATCTACTTCAGTGTCTCTAGTCATCTGTCATCTCTTACAGAATGATTTTATTAACAAAAAGTCCTCTATAGCTCAAAAGGATAATGAATAAAAACAAGTTCTGTCCTTGACACTAAAGCAATATTTTATGATCCTTTACCACAAGGTTATTTTGTTTATCTTCTTTATTACATTATATTTGTCATAATCATTTTATTTTTATTTTTTACCATTTTGAATGAAAGTGCTCAAGTTATTACATAAACACAGTAAAAATAAATACAGCACTCAGAAAAGCAGCATGATTACTTTGTCACAGGGTTTATTTCTCTTCGAGCTCACACATTGTTTCTTATAACAAACTTTACTACAACATCCTTTTACTGTATTTATTTTTGTTCATGTTTAGTGGCTTTTAATGCTTTTGAATATGACACAGAATCATACTTGTTTTTTTTTTTACTTTATTCTTATTTGAACAAAACTCTGAAGTGCTACAGAATATTTATTTTTCTGTGTATCTCTGTTCAAAATAAAAGAATTAACAATATTGTGATATTGAGCTGTTCTCTGAGGCACAGATGGCTGCTAGTCGTTGGTTGTTCTCCTTCATCTGATTGATGAGTCTTGGCAGGTCATTGCCATAGAGGAGCTCATTCCCTCTGATCTGCTCTATGGCCTTCATCACATCCTCCATCACCTTCATCACAGGCTCTTGGAGGATGGATCTGCGAGTCAGACCATCAGCTACACTGACCCCCCCACTCAGGACACCCAGAAGATGAACAGCTCCTCTCACTTTCCCCTGGAACTCGGCTACAGACTGACTCTGCTTCTTCACCTTCTGGATTCCTTCACGTATCTGTTTCAGCTGGTCATCTTTCTGACTGATGTCACGTTCGGTCTGGGAAATCTTAGACATGCAGTGAGATACTTTAAGTTCATAGTTTCTCACTTCATTCTCAGACTTTCTCACCTCCTCTTGAGCCACTTGGACAGCTTCATTTGCTTGATCCAGTTCAACTGCACCACCAATCATCATGGCAGAACCTGAACAGTGAAGAAACAAACTATAGAGTCAGAACAGACTCTCACATGAAGGTTATGATGATGAAACAGTTCAGATGTCATTATTCTTATCGGTATGCTGTAATTCTTACCTGCAATCCATCCAATGATAGGTATAACGAACACTCCTGCCCCAACAGCTGTGACAATTACAGCATCACGTTTCCTTTTCTCCTGACCCTGAAGTGTGTGTATGGCTGAATCCAGATTTCTCCTGGTCTGCTTCAGAGCTCCCTGAGATACTCTGAGTAAATTTTCATTTGATTCCTTCTCTTTTCTAAAGTTGTCTAAGGTTAGTTTTGTGTCATTCATCTCCTGCTCGAGTTTCCCCTCCTCTTGTATCAGTCTCTCTAAGTTTTTATCCAGACTCTTCAACCCTGAACTGGCTTCCTGTTCTGACTGCTTCAGGAGCTGATGAGCCTGTACTATCTGCTGTCTGATGTAGTCGTAGTTGGAGCATTTCCCAGTTACAGGATCTACATCTGCCTTAATAAGAGCCTTATAGACTTCATTCAGGGAGGAGATCCCACCTTTCAGTGGAATGAGAACAGCTTCAGCTGTGTTCTTCAGCACAACTCTGTAGAGACAAACAAAACATTTCAACACAGAAAATCAAAAAGCTGTAGACAAAAAATACTGTACTTATTTTTGTTTTGGTTTAATCTTTTTTATGCAATTCCTTTTAAAAGTGAATAAATTGTTATGAATCATTTCTGTGAATTCTGGAATTAAACTCACTCCAATGATGAAAGCTGATTCATCTTACTCTGGAACAGGAAGTAAAGATGTTAAAGTGGAAAAACTCAAACCTGATCATAAGATCATCAAAAAAATCTCCTTCAGTGTCTCTAGTCATCTGTCATCTGTTACAGAATGATTTTATTAATAAAAATCCTCTACAGATCAAAAGGATAATAAATAAAAACAAGTATTTCATACTAAAATACTATTTTGTGAGTCTTAAACATGAGAATTTTCTGTTTTTCTTCTACATTTCATCCTATTTTTCATAATTTTATATTTATATTCTACAAGTTTGAATGAAAACTCAAGTTCTTACATAAACTTTAAACGTAAGTTATTTAAACACAGTAAAAAAAAAAAAAAAAGAATCCAGCACCCATAAAAGCAGCCTGAAACATGATTACCTTGTCACAGGGTCTCCTGAAGATAAATCTGTAATCAGAGTGTGAAAGTTTAACTCTGTTGCTGTTCTTTCTATTCTGGATCACCACAGTCACTTATTATGTGAGTGTACTGTATCAGTGGTGGGTGGGTGAAAAGGGGAGGGCAGGTTACATATTATAAATACACAGGGGCTTTTAGTTTTGAGGCAGTGCACCATTTGGGTCACAGAGCAGACAGAGAACCTCCACACCTTCACTGAAGACTTTCAGCATATCCAGGTAGGAAGAGACTGTTCTCAACAATAAGTTTTGTCACACTGCAAACATTTAATCCTTTTATACAATTCAATTTAAATTTATTTGTATAGCGCTTTTTACAATGGACATTGTCTTAAAGCAGCTTTACAGAACATAAGAAACATCACAAAGTTTATTATACAAATATTAATATTAGACAAAAGTTTAAGACATATTTAAATGTGTTGTATTTATCCACAGATAAAAAATATAAAATCTTTGTCTTCATTCATTCATTCATTCATCTTCTACACAGGCTCCCCGTGACCCGAAATCTTTGTCTTACAGTTATGAATACAAGAATCAGACAATGATATAGATGATAGATGACATTAAATTCTTAATAATGAAGGTGTGTGTGTGTGTGTGTGTGTGTGCGCGCATCATTATGCATTATGTCACCTTGCAAAGTTTCTATTCCTGCTTTTGTACGCTTCCACTTCTCTCTACAAAGCGATGTTTCCTCTCCTCACTTGGATCATAGAGTTTCTCCACTTTGTGAAGTCTATAGGTTGTCTACACCTTTTACTTCATCTCACTCTGAAGCTTTATTTCACGCTTTATTTTCAGATTTATTTTATTTATTTATCACGCGCGATCTGGGAAATCTTAGACACGTAGTGAGATACTTTAAGTTCATAGTTTCTCACTTCATTCTCAGACTTTCGCACCTCCTCTTGAGCCTCTGGTACAGCATACTCTGCTTGATCCAGTTCAACTGCACCAACAATAATCATGGTAGAATCTGAACAGTGAAGAATCAAACTATAGAGTCAGAACAGACACTCACATTAAGGTTATGATGATGAAACAGTTCAGATGTCATTATTTTTATCTGTATGCTGTAATTCTTACCTGCAATCATCCAAAGAAAGGTACAGTATAACTAACACTCCTGCCCCAACACCTGTGACAATTTCAGCATCATGTTTCCTTTTCTCCTGATCCTGAAGTGTGTGTATTGTTGAATCCAGATTTCTCCTGGTCTGCTCCAGAGCTCCATGAGATACTCTGAGTAAATTTTCATTTGATTCCTTCTTTCTTTTTTCTAAAGTTGTCTAAGGTTAGTTTTGTGTCATTTATCTCCTGCTCGAGTTTCCCCTCTTCTTGTATCAGTCTTTCTATGTTAGCGTATTCCTCCGGAGGTTCAGTTTGCGGCGTTCGTTGGTGAAGCCACTTTCGGGTCACCAGACTTTTTATCTCGGCAGCACTATTTAAGCATGTCGTTCATGCATGATTTTAGCCAGATCATCTCTCGCCAGTTACACCGCGATCTGTGAATCATCTTGCTGTCATCCTGTTCTAGTTATTTCTCGTATTATATTTTTGGAGTTTTGAACTTTGTCACGATTTTTGCTCTTCCCATTTCCCTGTGGATTATTATGGCCGGTGTGTGGATTATTTCCTGTTTATGGATTGTAACCTCTGTGGGTTAAAGACAGTGTTGGGCAGTAATGCGTTAAAGCCGTTACTTTTGACAATAACTAATACTCTAACTCGTTACTTTTTTAAATAAAGTAACTCTGTTACCGTTACTATATGATGCGTTACTTGTTACTTTTTTAAATTAATTAATTTAGGCTGAAGTGTAGCCTACAGCCTAACTTGTTTACAGCAGCGACGCATTGTAGGATTGGTGGACGCCAACCACTGTAAACACGAAGAAGACGCGCTGTGGGCATGTTTCCGTTTATTCAAGTATGTGCGGCAGTAATTCCGAAACACATGGGCTATAGCCCGCCCACACTGACAATTGATTGGTTGACTTACCGAAACAGGCCAATCAGGATTGGCCCCCTCCCTCTCTACCTTGTGCTACAAGGTTTGGAGCACATACTTGAATACTTGTCTCTGGTGCGCATGCGCGCTCTTGCTCGCTCGCTCTAGATTCCGGGAGATTGTAACTAATTTGCGGGCATCAGGGAGCCGCTATCAATATGCGGGAGACTCCCGGAACATCCGGGATATTTGGGATGTCTGGTTTTGTGTTTGTATAGACCATAACGCATAAAAGGGCATTAATGGGAACATTAAAGAACGTTCTTTTAAAAAAGGTACTTTTAACAGTAACGCGTTACTTTTTGGTGTAAGTAATCAATAACGTAATTGAGTTACTTACATTTACATTTACATTTACAGCATTTGGCAGACGCCCTTATCCAGAGCGACGTACATAAGTGCATAAATCTCTAACATTGAATACATTAATGCTGGATCACTAAGTTACAGACTTAAGATACCATGAGTTTAAAACATTTGTTCAGAGTTACAATGAAAAAGTGTCAAAGGTTTTTTGGTTACTTTTTAAATGAAGTAACTAGTAACTGTAACTAGTTACTATTTTTTAGTAACTAGCACGACACTGGTTAAAGACCTGTTTAAAGAAACTGTTTAAAGACCATTAAATTCTCTTCTCATTAAATCCTTAAATTCTCTTCTTTGGACATTGTCCTGCGTTTGGGTTTCTCCCTAGCACCTCCATACCTCTCACTGATACACAGAGCAGACAGAGAACCTCCACACATTCACTGAAGACTTTCAGCATATCCAGGTAGGAAGAAACTGTTCTCAACAATTACTTTTAAAGTTTTGTCTTATTCTTTCTAACTTAATGAACACATTTTCTCCTTTTTATACAGTTAGGAATTTAATAATGAATAAGGTATGCAAAAAAAAGATGACTTAAATGCCATTGAATTCTGAATAATAAAAGAATCACGGCATCATGGTTTAGTTGTTATGATTGCACTCTACATTCTCTATTAGCAGCCAATAGGGGAATTTTATAATTTTGTAATTTATTTTCTTTTTGTTTTTAGTAGGAAAAAAAGAAGCCATGGATTCGCAAATTGTAAAGAAAACTCAAAGCCTCACCACAGCTGAGGAGATGAGGAACCAAACCAAGCTTGTGATGCAGCCGTATGCCAACTGGGAGGAGTATCTGACTCCTGCTCCTCTCTCCATAGCCATCCTGGGAGAGCTGGTCTTCATCTCCTCCAAAACAGATTTCTCCATTAACAAGAACACGCCTAAAGTTGGCTACAAGTTCATCAAATACCCAGAGTCATTTCGTGCCTGCCTCATGCAGGTGTGTAACTCAGGCTGGTGGGCTTTCAACGAGGCCCATAAGAACATGGATCAGATTAGACTTTACACAATGACAGTTCCTGATTACATGAAGATGGCTGTGAAGATCCTGTTCCAAGGTAGTGATGAGGTTGTTGAAGCTCACCTCCCTGAACAGCTGGAAAACATCCGTGTTGTTGCAGATGACTGTCTTGAGCTGGCCAATTCAACAGAAAAACGGTTCACTGATGTCATCAACATTATCCAAGAACTGCTGGAAGCATGTGTAAATGCTGAGAACTTTTATGGAGAGGAGCTGGAAAATATTAAGAGGAAACTGGACGAAGCCAATCTGAGAAAACAGTCATCAGAAGAAGCTGCTAAACGCTCAGAGAAGGCAATGAAGGACCTGGAAAAGCAGCTGAACGAAGCCCATGAAAGTTACAGCAAAGCAATGGATTCACTGCCCAGTGGATGGGACATGATAGGAATGGATTTGGTTGAAGGCATGACTGAGGGCGTCACAACTCTTATTAATGGAATAGCATCCATGGGATCTGAAGTGTTCACACCGATTTCTCCTAAAAGAAATCAGACTAAAAGTCCAGAACCTAAAGCTGATTGCCTTGATGAAATTAATATGTACAGTAAATCTGCAGAAATCCTGAAATACGCAGAGAAAATTCAAAAGTTTGTGATTGAAAACACAATTAACTGGAAAGATTTGTATGATCAAAAACACAAAACTACAAAGACAAATTTTCTGGCAGATCAGTTCAAACGAATCAGGATGGATTTAAAAGAATTTCCAGACTGCAAAACAAAAGAGAAAACTCAAAACATCTGTACCAAAGGCATCGAGATCTGTGAAGAACTAGCAAAGTATGCACCAGAACAGAAATGTGAAGAAGTCAAAACAAATGAGTTGATTAAACTGATCAGAAACCTGAATGAATCAGCTCGTAAGTTTGACAGTAAAAGTAAATCTGTCACAAAGTCTCCTGCTCTGACTCCAAAACCACCAATGATGTATAAAGAAGAAAGTAACACTGGGAAGGTGAAAGCTTCACAAAGGGCATCAGATAATGCCAGGTTCCGCATAGAGCAGAGCCGCACTCAACTGGACAAGACCAGAGAGAGTTATGAGAAGAGTGTAGAGAACATGGAGAAGAACCAAAAGGAGCTGACTGACATCCTGATCACCATGAGGAGCTGTGAGATCAAAGAGATAGACTTTAACACCACTATAAAAATGTTGGTTAAGGGTATGGATGCCATGGGGAGAGTGAAGGAGCAGTGGGAGAAGATGGTGCGCTTCTTTCAGATGGTGTCCAACATCGTGAAAATCAGTCTGACCAAAACCCTTAAAAATTTTGTATCCACATCTGAGAAGACACAGAAGCTTTCCTACAACGCAAAGCTCTTCTCCAAAGATCTGCTCTACAATCAAGCATTTCAAGCCACTAATATCGCCAACCTTGTCAACATGATCTCTACAACCTACACTGAGGTGTCCACCAAACACATCATGGATCGTGTCAGCACTCTGGGAAAACTGATGGTCATGGACAAGGAAAAGCCAGAGTTTCAGTTTGAGGTTGATCAGTTACGGAACGCCTGTGATGTGGCTCAGAAAGCCATCTTAGTCCTTGTCCTCAAGAACAAGAAGGAGTTTGAAGAGAAGAGTTTTGCAAGACTGGAGAAGATTGATAAAGAGTTGCTCGCCATTCTCCCTGCTGCTGCTCCAGAAGAGCTAAAGCGCATTCAAGCAGCTGTTAAAAGTGGATTCACAGAAGAAGATGAATCAGCCTACGCCTGAGTGAATAAACAAAAGTTCTTCTCTACAATTATATCCAATAAAGCTCCTAAAGTATAAAACAAGTGCCTTACACTGTAATTAGCACAGTGTTCGTATTCAAGCTTCTTCTCACATGTGATCATAAATATCATGTGAGCATCATATCATTCATTTTTGTTACTTTTAATTAACTTGCTTTTTCTAATTACATTTATATTACAAATATTATACACACATGTAATATTCTTGTGTGTGTTAATATATGTGTACAGTATGTATTAATGCTCTGTCTTAACAGCAAAGTGACAAATTTATTCTGCACTTCAAACTATTCTCTAATACACAATATAACGTATATCTTTTTCTAGTAGCTTTGCATTTAACAAAAAAATAAAGATTTCTTACTTATGTGTATTATTTAGTACTCAGTAGTTTACTTAAAGTGATAAATTTCTAAAATGATAAAAGTTGTTTACTTCACCTCCTTCTTCAGGTTTACAATTATAAAGACTAAACTCTTATAAATGGATGTGTTTTTATTATTTTTTCAGTGTGGGTGTTGATGTTAAATTGGTCCTCTATCACTGTACCAACCCAAATGTACCAGAAAAATCCACTAGAATTCTGACATAAAATAATTGCCTTATAATTTGGATTTTTTTTTTTTTTTGCACTTTGCCAGAATAAATGCTTTCTGTAATTTCATTCATTTTGTCTACTTTTCTGATTTCCCCTTGGGGATTAATAAAGTTCTCCACACATAATACTTTGTTGTAACACTTGTTAAGCTATTGTAAGAGGGACTATACACTCTCAGATGAACCTCCAGTCTCCTGCAAATGGGTCCATCAGAATAATGCAGGCATTCATTAAAATATGGAACTTTTATTAGTTAGCGTTCATGAGGTTTTGAACACCATACGTTACAACTTATTACACAACTTCCTGCACATACTTTACCTGCACGTACAACGACTCATACGTCAGCACGCCAAATCCTAATAACACAATTGCCTCCATAGACAAAATAAACCTCACACTATCATTATGGCAACATTTACCTGTATGTAGAAATGTTGAGGAATGTTGATAGTTAAACAGTCTACTGCCAAATTAAACAGATAGACAAACCTATCACAAAAAGGGGTGGTGGGGGTGTGGTGGGTTAGAGGTTAGGGTTAGGGTACAGACAGCAGGGCAGATTTTATATACTGTTTTTCTGTCTATTATAGTCACATTTGCTTACACTTTTACATAACACTGTTGCTAAAGTAATAGTGCAAGTGTTTGTGTATGTCTTTGTGTGTGTATCTGTGTGTGTATGCAGGCGTGTGTGTGTATGTGTGTGTGAGAAATGTTGCCAAACATATTGAGAAATGTTGCCATACAGCACCCTCTGCTGTTACCTTATGTTTTGATTCTGTTTGCTTATTTATTTATTTAATTAATTAATTTATTTATTTATTTAATCTGCACTAACTATAATTCAATAAATATCTTCAGCAAGGTTCCAGTAATCCATGTCCTTAGTTTGTCATCAGCAAACAGTTTGCAGGCTTTCTTGTGCATCATCTTTAGAAGAGGCTTCCTTCTGGGACGACAGCCATGCAGACCATTGATGCAGTGTGTGGCGTATGGTCTGAGCACTGACAGGGTGACACCCCACCCCTTCAACCTCTGCAGCAATGCTGGCAGCATTCACATGTCTATTTCCCAAAAACAACCTCTGGATATGACGCTGACCATCTGCACAACTTCTTTGGTGGACCATGGTGATGCCTGTTCTGTGTGGAACCTGTCCTGTTAAACCGCTGTATGGTCTTGGCCATCGTGCTGCAGTTTAGACATTAATGTTTGTGTTGAGTTATTTTGAGGGGGACAGCAAATTTACACTGTTATACAAGCTGAACACTCACTACTTTTCGTTGTAGTAAAGTGTAATTTCTTCAGTGTGAATGAAAAGTCTTTTCAACATGAAAAGATATAATAAAATATTTACAAAAATGTGAGAAGTGTAATCACTTCTGTCAGATACTCATTGTCCATGGCTTTGGAGCTAAAACAGTTCCATAAATACACAAGTCTGCTTTTAAATATTCAGTAAACTATATTATACACGTCATCTGTCACTCAGATACATGAACAATGTTTCTTATGTCACTGGTTGCTTTGTTACGACATTAATTCAGTTTTATTTGTATAACACTTTTATCAGCAGACATTGTCTCAAAGTAGCTTAACAGAAATATATTATTAAGATTTAATTTATTAATTTAGAAATGTATAAATTTATCTCTGCATGAACATAAAGCTCCAGAAAGCAAAGAAAGGAAACACAGAACTTATATAAAGCTTTCAAGTTTGCAGTTATTTGGCCACTCATCAAAAAACCCAATTTAGATCCAAATGAACTATCAAATTACAGACCTATTTCACACCTCCCATTTATGTCTAAAATACTAGAAAAGGTTGTCTGTTCAAATGAGCTCCTTCTTACAGGAGAACAATATCCTCGAAGAGTTTCAGTCAGGTTTCAGGCCCCACCATAGCACAGAAACTGCACTTGTGAAAGTCACAAATGACCTGTTCTTAGCTTCGGACCAAGACTGTATGTCACTATGAGTTCTACTTGACCTTAGTGCTGCATTCGACACTATAGATCACAACATTCTCCTAGATCGTCTACAAAATTACACAGGTATTCATGGACAAGCTTTAAGTTGGTTTAGATCCTACCTGTCTGATCGACACCATTTTGTAGAATTAGATGGTTGAACCCTCCAGTTTACTACCAGTTAATTATGGGGTCCCTTCAAGGATTAGTTCTAGGACCTCGCTTTTCTCGATATACATGCTTCCATTAGGGAACATCATTAGAAGACATGGGATTAGTTTCCATTGCTATGCTGATGACACACAGTTATATATCTCATCAAAACCAGATGAAATAGCTAACCTGTCCAAATTAACTCAGTGCCTTAGAGAGATAAAAGACTGGATGAGCTGTAACTTTTTGTTATTAAACTCTGATAAGACGGAAATACTAATTATAGGTCCAAAAACCAGTACACAGAAACTCTCACAATTTAACTTCCAATTAGAGGGATGTACTGTTACTAGTAGCTCTACAGTGAAAGACCTGGGTGTTATATTAGACAGCAACTTGTCCTTTGAAAATCATATCGCCCAAACCACAAAAACAGCCTTCTTTCACCTTAGAAATATTGCCAAGCTGAGAAACATCCTGTCTCTACCTGATGCTGAGAAACTAGTTCACGCTTTCATGACCTCTAGACTGGACTATTGTAATGCATTACTAGGTGGTTGTCCTGCATCTTTAATAAATAGGCTGCAGTTAGTCCAAAATGCAGCTGCCAGAGTTATCACTAGGACAAGAAAGTATGACCATATAACCCCAATTTTATCATCTCTACACTGGCTACCTGTTAAGTTTAGAATTGATTACAAACTGTTGCTACTTACGTACAAGGCTCTTAATGGTTTAGCTCCCACGTATCTAACTAGTCTTCTAACACGTTACAATCCTTCACGCGCTCTCAGATCACAAAATTCAGGACTTCTGGTAGTTCCCAGAATATCTAAGTCCACTAAAGGTGGTAGAGCGTTTTCATATTTAGCTCCCAAACTCTGGAATAGTCTTCCTGATAGTGTTCGGGGCTCAGACACACTTTCCCAGTTTAAATGTAGATTAAAAACTCATCTCTTTAGTCAGGCGTACACATAACACATCCCGTTATATTATATTGTGCACTATTACACTAGACCTGCACATTTCTATGAACAGCAGATATGTTAATCCCTCTGCACTGCTCTTCTCTTTTTCAACCCATGCCGAGACACCCAGACATTGTACCAGCCTCGATCGTCTTCCGTGCGATGAAGTTTTTTGGTTTCCGCTCAGATGAGGCAGACTCTGCGAGAATCCTGAAGAAAACATATACAGATCTACCAGCTCCAGTTGGACTCCGTGATACTAAGAGGAGATCTGAACTCCATGTGATCCTTACACCAATACAACATTTGTCTGATTGTATATTTGGAATCACACCATCTAGTGTCACCCAGATGAGAATGGGTTCCCCTTTGAGTCTGGTTCCTCTCAAGGTGTCTTCCTTTACTACTCTAAGGGAGTTTTTCCTTGCCACTGCTGCCTGAGTCACCTCAGACTTGCTCACTGGGGATAAGCACATATACATACACACGTACACACACACACTGTGAACTATATACATTTTGAATTTTGAACTTTTATTATATTAATTCTCTATATTACTCCTTATGCTTATCTTCTGTTCTATGTTTACGTTCTGTAAAGCTGCTTTGAGACAAGGTCCATTGTAAAAAGCGCTATACAAATAAACTTGAATTGAATTGAATTGAATAAAGCGACAAATTGGAAAATACAAAGGAGGTGTTTAATAATCAAAAGAAAGAAATGAAGCAAACAATAAAAGTTCATGCACTTGGTAAGGCTGCCCTCTGGTGGTCTGTGGGGGAATTCAATTCAATACAAATTTATCTGTATGACGCTTTTAACAATTGACATTGTCTCAAATCAGCTTTAGAGAACATAAACATAAAACAAAAGTTTAATATGGGACGATAGTCATTGAGGCAGGACACTGTA